>NW_005054400.1:1619860-1628795 GCF_000277835.1 Geospiza fortis
ATATATATATATAAATAAAATAGTAAATCAGCCTTCTGAAACACGGAGTCAAGATTCTCATCTCTTCCCTCATCCTGAGACCCCTGTGAACACCACCACAATCCAGGAGGGTTGGATGGGGGTGACACCATCTGCAAGGGGCTGCAGCATCTGCTCAGGAGAGGAGCTGGAGGGTTCCGTGCACATCCAATGGTGCTGACTGAGCCCTGTGCCAGCAGATGGCACCGGGATCCCATAAATCCATAACCTGCAGGATCGCTGCTGCCTCCAGCCCTGCAGCGATCCCGCACTCAGCCAGGCTGAGTTAGGTAAATACGCTGGTAAGTGGAATCGTTCTGCGCTAACTCGTGCAGGGTTTTTTCTGCTGCAGCGCCATTTATTCACCTCCTGCCCTTGCTGTGGGAAGGCTGATGATAGCTGTGTACAGAGAGGGAAAAAAGGAAGTGGGAATTCTGTGTCTATACGTAGAAAAAGTAGCATGGCAAGGGCAAAAATTCTCCTCAGCCAAGCCAGCACCCTGCCCACTTGTCTCAGCTGCAGGAAACATGATGAAAGTTTGGTCTCAGCATACCTGCATACACTGGCAGGTGGGGAGACTGGTAAATATTGTAGTTGAATTTTAATTCAGTTGTTTTTCTTTATTTGCACTGTATCTAGGCACTTCTTCATGAAAATTCCTCCCTTGTTTATAATATCATGGAGCACCTGAAACTCGGCTCACATTTCCACAACCCTCTCGGAAAAATGACACCAGTCACTGACAAAAGGTGGGAGGGAATCACTTGGCTAAGTACAACAAATATTTTGTTTCTAACTTGGTCCCACAGCAAGAGGCCAGCATAGTTTGTCCAGCAAAACCTTTAAAAACTGTTCCCAGCAATTGCTTCAGAGGCTGGGGTATGGGAAAATGCTGCCTTGGTGACAGCAAAGGGAAACACTGGGGAACAGAAGAGAGCAGCTGTGATTGCAGGGCTAAGCCTTGGCCACGAGAAACTGTACTCACAATATCCCTGAATTTCTGGATTTTATCCATTCCAGGTACTGCTCTGTAGTCTTCACCTCCAAATCATATAAAGTTTCCTCCAAATCTAAGGCCTTTTCCTCACTTTACTATTTCCTTCTATAGATTACTCAGAGGGTTTCCAGTTTTAAGAACAGCAATATTTACATTTGCTGCTGCATACCTCCTTCCAGAGCCATGTCTTGGGGCTTTCAGGAGTGTGCCTGAGCAAACACTACTCTTTATATAGACTTCAAGAAGAGGTAACTCAAGTAAACACTGTGCAACTTAAAACCTTGAAAGCTAATATTTGGCAAGCTCTTGTGTTCACAACTTTGGAAAGGCTCACCTCTGGAAATAAAGCAAGAATATCTTCTCCTTAGAGAGAAAAAAAGAAATGCCAGAGTGGCAAATCCACACCCAGGACTAACAGTGGAATTCCTGACTTCATGCATTATCCTATGCTGGGAACAACCATACCCAGATGCTGTTTGATGGAGCCAGGTTTTACAGATGCAGACCCCCAGGACAAGACTTTCAAGAGGAGCCTTTGTACTCTACCTGATCTGTATGGGCAAGTTGCCCCAAGGCTTGTGAAAAAGCTGAATATCAGCACAGCAAAAGTGGGAGGAGTGGAAGCAGTCAGGGACTGATTAACAAAACTAAGCAAAAAAAAAAAACCAAAAACAAAATTAAATAAACAAGTAAAAAATCCCGACAACCCTCACACCAAAAGAACCCAAAACTGAGCACTTGACTCGGTGGGGAAGTAGCTGTGAATGTATTGAGGGCTGTAAAGAGTGCCCCAGCACTAACTTTGCTCCCAACAAGTGAATTCAGGTCTCCCACAGCTTTAGCAGATGCTCTAGGAAAGGCTGCATCTCTAAGCTGAGCTCTTTTTTAAACTCATATTATTTCATTGCACTTCATGTGAGCCCACCACTGCAGCAAAGCTCTCAGTTTCATATATCAGTGATTAGAAGGGAGGGTCCCACATAAGAAACACTGAAACATGTCTTTCTTCTCCCAGACAAAGTAATTCAAAGATCAGCATCATCTCCCACGTTTCAACATGAAAACTAAGGCACAGAGCAGGGGATGGGCTGTGCCAAGCAGGCTGGCCAACAGTTTGATTAGCAGATCTTCCCAGATTACATTTGCTGTGCATTGGCTTGGCCCCACAGTAACTTTAAGAAGCAAAGCCCAGTTACCATTCTACCGTTCTTCTGTCGCTGCTTCCAAACTCCTCAGCAGAACAGGAACACAAAAATAATTTTCCCAGGAGGATACTGATAGCAGGACAGAAACAACACAGTAAACACAATTATCCTGAGCTATCTGGCTCAGTGTAGAAACCAAAGGGGGCAATTTGCAAAACAGCTGCACTCAGCTCCATAGAGGTCTGGGGGATTAATTTCTCACACATGCAGGACTGGATATTTATCTGATTTTTTTTTTCCTGCTCTTCAAGAGACTTTGAACACAGTTCCAGCTCTCCCAGTGTCTGTTTAGGAGCTGCTCTCAAGTTGCAGGTGGGTCCTTGCTGCAGTGAATGGCACATCCACCGGGACGCTGTCTGTGAGCTACCACAGACAGCACTCCTGAGGTCTGTACCAGGGCAACACAAACTATTGCAATGCCACATCCTTGACAGGCTCTCCAGGGACCTCCACAGATGTTTTGGAAGCTATTTTGCAGCAACATCTTCATTAGAAGAACTCAGCAGGACCTCTGCGCTCCCTTCTCCTTGCAACCCCCCTATAACAACGACAAGTCTTAATTTTCTTTGCTGACTCTGTGACAGGAAGAGATTCAGAGATGATGATGTGGAAGCCCTGCTAAGAGCCCCATGTGTAGGTAGCTGCTTGCAGCACTCGCTGTCAGTCCCCAGAGCCACCAGCCTTGGGAGGTGAGAAGTGATCTCCCACGTCACAAACAGCCCCACACCATTTTTGTTTGGGCACTGGAGATCATGGCAGCACAACCTTGCTCAGAGCACAGGCTTTAATCCTTTTCAACGTGGCAATAAGGAAACCTGACAGCAATGAGGAAAAAAAAAATCTCTCTGCATGCAGGTATTCGGTTAAGCACAAAAAGGTCCTGGCATCTCTCCAGCCCAAATTGCTCTTTCCTTTGATGCAGGATTCCATCTACCTCATGTAATGGCCCATTGGTTTGGCTGTCAGCAAGAACTGGACCTGAGGCACATACCTCTGGAGGTGGCTGACTAATCCAATTAAGTGGAAGCAACAGAAAGGTGAGATCCCTCATGTATTCTGGACATGAGCAGGAAAGAGGCATAAACAAGGGATTTTTATTTACCAAAAGAAGCTAACTCAAGAGTTTAATTTGGGAAACTTGCCACAGACAATCATGGAAATGATTTTACTATTATAATTAATAACTTTCCTTCAGCTTATCTCCACATGTTTTCATGGTAGCTGGTATCGCTGCTTTGATTTTACAGGAAATCAAAGACAGATGAAATATCCCCTCCAAATTTCTTCTTCCTTCCAGGCCAGTAGCAGAGCCTGGAACAAAACACGGATCTCAAGAAATACCTGGAAGTTTAGATCCTGCCAGGCTAACCTTCTAATCCACTTTCAAGTTTTTGTTCAGACAAGCTCTTCAGAAGCTGCTAAATAAAAAACTTAGAGGACAACAGCAGTATCTGGTTTTTTTAGATCTATTTTCTTGCTTTTCGTCGATTGCAAGTTGTCATTGATAAACCTGAATTTTTGCCTGCCCATTCCTTCTGGCAGCTCTAGGTCCAGTTTCCCTGCTCCTCCAGGCACTGGAAAGGACTGCAGGAACTGGCTGAACACCAGAGCAAGATGCATTGCTGAGCAGGTACCAAAAGGTGTCCTAACACCAGCTGCAGTGGTGGCTGACCTCTCCACTGCATCCTGATGGAAAACACTGGGAGCACTAGGAAACACCAGAGCAGGCCTTGACCTGCCACGTTTTTCTGAAAACTTCTTTATAGACAAAAGAAAACCAGTGTCCCAAAATCCCACACAGCCTCACTGCCCCCTTGGGGGCAACAGGATTTCAAGGAACAGCTACTCCACCCCAAACATGATCACAGTTACCTACCCCAAACACTCCTATGTTAGAGGTCACTGTCACCAGCTTTTCAACAAGTTGAACATTTTTTACCTCCCACAAAAGAGACCCCAGCAGCTTTGGGGCCTGACAATTCACACTCTCTCTATAGGATAACTCCTGTGTGTTTGTAGGCTTGTTAAAACTTATCAAACTTGAGTGAAGCTTCACCATAGGAAAAAACAAACCCTTTCTATCAGTAAAAGCTTCATATCAGATCAATAAACAGTAACACAAGCCCTGAACAGGAAGTCCCTTTCAATAGGGACTTTTGATAAGTAACAAAAAATTCACATAAATCAATCAGCATCTTTATGCCCACACACTTCTGATTCTGCCAGGGGAACCCACAGCCATCACTGCAAATATTGGGCTTGAATAATCTGCTCCAAAGCATGGGAGATAAGCAGCAACCACAAAAATCTGCTAACACACACAGGTAATCTGAGAACTAAACCGCCAGCTGCATCTGCAAACCAGATTTTATATTTTCCCCATGACCTACATTTTGACAGAAACCCCAGAAATTTAGGGAAGATTCTTCCAGAGTGTTTCTGCAAAAATTCTGTAACTATTTATTCAATCACCCTTGGCCATAGTCCTGACATTTCTGTTCAGAGTTTATGCACACGTAGAAGAGCTGCACACAAGGGCAAATTTAAATTTCACATTTTGGACTATGGGATGATAGATTCTTAGGAGGAATATCACAAGATTTTCATACCACCAGCCTTTCTCTCAATATTCATAGCAGAAAAACTGAGCATGGGGTTGGGAATAGCTGATGAATTTTCTGTGGACTTGTCCTGCACTCCTTCTGCACTTATTCCTCCAAAACTGCCTCAAAACAATTAAAAATACAAGCCTTAGTTTGAGCAAAAGATTTTCTGTGGAATTTCTGGGGTCTAGGCAATCATCCCTCAATTGAAACTCTTCCAGCACATAGGGAATGTTTGACACTTCTGCATGAGGAGCAGCTCCCACTGCACAGGGGCACAGGGCACGTGACTTTGCAGAAATGTTCAAATTTCCCTGAAAAATTATACTGGAAGCCCCCAGCCATGTCTCTGAGCTCACCTTTCACCCTGCAAACCCATTCTCTCCAGCAATCCCAGCTCCCTGAGAATGACTTGGCTTCTGGGTTGGGATTACCCTGTTTGACCAAAATTTTGTTCAGCCTATTTTAGGGATATTGCTCATTAAAGAATTTGTTTGGAGAGATGGGAAAGAATCTGCCTTTCCTTTGTTTTTAAATGGATCCAACACAACATAACCCCAAGCTCTTTTCTGTGGCTGGAACCAGCCAGCACAGGTAGCCAAGATCACACTCAGTAAATGCACATTACTCACCTCACAGCAGCCAAGCAACCCAACTCTTCACTTCACCTTTCAAGCACTAATTAATGGCAACAGCGTGGAAATGTAATCCATGATCCCTCTATAAGCTGTCAAGTGTTTACAGAGAGGAAAAAGGAAAGTTTTAACAGAGCTGGGCAAAGGCAGCTCCCACTCCACACCCAAATTTCTGCTCTGCCTCATAAAAATCTGCTTTTATTTCATTTTTATCATCACCATGTGTTCACACCAGAAATGCCTTGGTGGGAAGTCAAGGACAGAGACAGGGCAATAGGAATGGGCTCTAAAATGTTCAGATTTCATAGATCCCCTCCTTTGGATGAGCCATCTCAGTGCCTTTGTTTCCTCTCCCTGCACAGCCCGAAGGGGGAAAAGTCATTGAGAATTCAAGAGAGGAGGAAAAACTACTTCTGGCCTTGCCTTTCCCACAAACAGCTGTGCCAATGCTTCCCTGCCTGGTCCAATTCTCAGCAGACAGGGATTTGCAGCAGACGAATCTCCTGCACTCTGGCACTTCATTGGCAGCATCACCAGGACTGGCAGCCCAAAGGCTGGAACAGCCATCCCAATTAAACCACTGCCACCCCTGGAGAGATTTCTTTCTTTGAAGGGAGAAAGCAGGCTCCATCTTTGCCACAAATAAACAGCCAGCCTTTTTCTCTGCAGGTGCCAGCTTTGCCCCTGTGCACTCAAAATTCAGCTTTTTTTTTTTTTTTCCTCTTGTTCTGTCATCACAACTCACTGCCAGTGGCACTTTATCTCATCCCAATTTATGGGTCACATGTGCAGCATTGTCTTGTTCAAATTATGAAGGCACAAACACCACCTGCCACTGGTTTGTGGGTTGTTAGTCTGCCTTATCTGTGCTCAGGTAATCCATGTGCCATTTTCTAGAGCACCAAAATTCTATTTGTTTTACCCAAAATTCCATATTCTGAACTTTGTGGTTGTGAGAACTCTGGGTTTGATTTAAAATAACAGTAAAATCAGCAAATTACAGAAATTACTTTTGGTCATGTGAATGACCCTGTGCTAAAACCAAAAATAATTTAAGGCAAGAGTCAAAAGGAAGAAATGGTGAGAAATACAACACTAGCATCACCAGAATAATATGCACTGCAGTCCAGACTACAGGGTAATAATAAAATCCAGATACAAGGTACTTCACCCTAAGGTTAATTCCCAGCAAATTTCCAAATTACATTTGCCTTACACTCATATCAGCACAACTCCTCTCAGGGTTGGAATGGTATCACTGAAGGGCACAGGATCAGGCCCTGAAGGAAAAATAAATAGTATTTAACTGTTCAGAATTCCTCTTTTTTCCCCTCTGCCTGGATTTCCTATGGCATTTCTCTGGGATCAGTGCAATACACCCTGGTTTCCAGAAATGTGCACTGGACACCCAATGCATGCATTTTCTTCAGGGATTTGGTAATATCTTGCCTAGAGAATTTGGGGTCCAGCCCCTTTCAGGCAGGAGTGTCCCCTCTCCATGGATCCTCCCACACTCCCTGTGTGCACTCCTAAATGTGCCTGCAGCATTTTCAGACACCTTTACAGGAACCAGTCCTCCAGCTGAGCACATTTCCAAAAAGGAACAAAGACACATTTACCCAAGCAAAAGAAATATTTGAAAATTCAGATGATTAAATACAGCCTGCTGTTCATTTTACCTCTGTGGTCTCTGCTGAGTACCATAAATCCTGGTTTCCCTTTGAGACAAATTGTCACATTATAGCCCTGCTATACAGGCATACACACATTCCTTGCTATAAAGAGAAGGAGAGAAATCCATGCCAGATTAGGACATATGGAATCTCTGTTTATGGATAAATCATTTTGAAACCCCCTCTCTCTCTCTCTCCCTCCATGAGTCATGTGTGAATTGCTTAAAGTGTCCTGTCAACAATAGTTTATTTACATACAGAACTAATTAGCATTATTATGGCAGATTGTAGAAGCAGGAGTATAGCTGGGAGACACCATCAAATGAGTGATGCCATTTTAGGAAGGTTGGGGAATGGAGGTTTGCTGCTCTCCACCCCAGAATTCCATAAATTGGCCACCTTCCAAGGGTGTCAAGATGAAACCCATTTTTAACATTTCTTCCATTAATGATAATATTACTTCACAATTAAAAGCCTGAGTCCTAATTTGCATTATCTTGTTTTTTTGTAATATGCATTTCAGAGTAGAGCCTGATCAGCTTATTTTGCTTGTAGCCCACTTTCTCAGTTCCATATCTTAGCACCACAAAATTGAGTGTAGATTTGCAGTACTTCAGATCTATTAATAATTTTTAAAAGCTTTAAATGCCCTAAAACATTTATATTCTCTGTTTGAAGATTATTTAAAGTCAGCAACTAAATTTTAAACTAAATTAAATTTATATAGCCTCTTTAGGTTAGTGAGCATAGTACATACAGCTACTCTGGGAGTTGCATGGACCTTTCATCATTAATAAGTGGAACAAGATAATTACATGCTCCAGTAGCTCTTAGGGGTCTAGAAGTTATCACCACATAACTTGCTTTATAATGCAGGGAGAAATCATCTGTGCTAGAGCTGGGGGTATAATTCAAAGAAATTTCCATAAATATATAAACACTGTGAAATGAATTCATGTGATGTGCAGGCATTTCATTTCAGAGCTGCTAATGTGTTTGCCCATTAATTTGTCAGGAATGTTCACTTTGATTTGCTCCATTTACCTTAGGAGGATGTTCAACCGCAAAACAGCCAAAACTGCAAAATTAGTCTACAAAAGGGCATCTCAGGTAAGTGCTGAATTTGCTCTGAAAGGTTCCATGCACAGATGTCTGCTCAGGTAGACAAATGCAGAAGGAGCAAGGGCCAGAAGCTGCCTGGAGTTCTGGAGAGGATCTCTGACTCCACACACACACCTGACTGAGGGAGATGCCTCCTCCTTTGCTCCAGAAAGAGAGGATCTCCTCTTCCACACTTGTTTTTGGCAGGGTCACTCTGCTCCCAGCTTACTGCCTCCCTTCTGGGGCTACACCTCCACACCAGCTGGGACAAAGCACTCAGAAAGCTCTGGAAAAAACTGTCACATTATTTGGAATTTCCGCTAATAAGTGCTTTCTGGCTGGTTCCAGATTTCCCTGGGATTATTTCCAGCAATATTCAGACTGTGATGGACAAGTTTTCCCTGCAGAGCTTTGCCAATCTCCCTGCACAGGCGGAGTGGCTCTGTGAGAGGGCACAGCCTCCCTGGCCTGGGCTGGAGCCCTGCAGCTCCCTGGGGTCAGCAGGCAGCTGCCGCCTGGACCAGGAAGGAGCCCTTTGCTGGGAGATGCTTCACTTCTCCCCACAAGCAATAAAAGAGCGATTCCTCAAGCCTTCTGCACCCCTTTGGATGGACAAACATAGGAGTGTCGGGGGGAGCATGGTCGGGATGGACGGAGACCAGAGATCTCTGCAGCCAGGGCTTGGAACTTGGGGTTTATTGCA
>NW_005054400.1:1628871-1634366 GCF_000277835.1 Geospiza fortis
GGGCGTTTTGGAGCTTGGGGTTTATTGCAAAGGGCCTGGGTGCAGGGCCCTGCTGGGAGCTGCCAGCCACAGCTCAGAGCAGGCCCGAGAGGAGAGAGGGGTAGAGAGGATGAGAGGGTAAGAGTAAAAGCATAAGAGATTAAAAGGGGTAAGAGCATAAAAGGCAAGAGCTAAGAGACAAGAGGTAAAAGTGCGAAGTTCCCGTTACAATACAATAAATCTCCTTCTGTGTTGAATATTCTAACTCTCGCTAACCAATCTAGTACAATATACAAATCCTATAGCATTTACATACAACCTATAAGAATCACTACATTACCATACTGTGTTACATTTTAAACCCTAAAAACTCCTCTTTGGGCCCCTTCTGCCAAGCTGGCAGGGTCTGCTCTGCCCCTTGGACCTGTCTGCAAGCAGAGGGAATTGTTTCATCAAAAGGGGGATTTCCTTCAGTCCAGCCACACCATTGTTTTCCAGTTGCTCAGTAACTAAAGGATCTCAAAGCTTGCTTTCATTTCAATCTCACTTATAGTTTCTATATTCTCAAAATCTTTTGCCAGACAATCATATTTATGAGGCTTTCCTGTTTCATCTTCCCCAACAGACAAAAACCCCTACAAGACCTGTGAGCTCTCCAGCTGCTCACTGCAGACACTGGCCCAGCTGTGGCAGTCACAACAGGTTCACTGTGCCCTCTGTCACCCCTGGCTTTCACACAGCCCCTCAGGGCTCAGGGGGGTTGCAGGGGCCCTGTCAGGTCCCCACACATCCAGCCTGTGCAGGCAGACCCACACAGCTGGCTTAGGAGCATCACCCAGCCCTGGCACAGCACCAGGGGCTGGAAAAGCAGAAGGCATGGCCAAGCTTAGGAACAGGCAAGTGGAAACCTGCACAGCCTTGGGCATCTAGAAATGGTCTGAAGAGGTATTAGATAAGCACAGTTTTTGCCACCTGAACAAGTTCTGCTTCTGTTTGGCACAGATGTTCACATTTTGGCGTGTTTTGAGGTTTTGGTTTTTTTTTGCAAAAGGGTTCCCAATATTTCCCCTTGTCCTGATTTTTCCAGTTTCTGACCATTTTAACAGTTAACAAGAGCTGAGCAATTACAAGATTCGGACCTGGAGAAGTTGCACTGCTCAGAAGCCAAAAGAAGAAGTTTTAGTCCTGCTAAGAACTGAACTTGATAGCACTGAGAGACAGAGCTCATTCCAGCACCACTAGCATTTCAGTGGGCATTTCAGGACTACACTGCCTTTTCCTCAGTGAAAGAGGACTGGCACACAAGCCCTGGGTTGGAGGCAAGAGGGAAGAATACTGGGAAGAACACTGCCAGTCCTTCCTCACCTCCTTTGGGATCTAGAAGGGGATGCTGCCATTGGAGATAGGAATGGGTGTGAATAAAATGGAAACAAATACTGGGGACCTCAAGAAAGTGTTTGCAAAGCCTGCCAGGTGAGATGTCCACACGAGCTGACAGAAACAAATGCTCTTAAAAGGTACTTCCTCTACAGCACCACCCCACAGATCCATCTGGAATGGCAGCCCCCTTAGATTCTCCCTCCCAAAAGCAGAGCCGCCAGATCTGCCCTGCAGGTATCAGGCAGATGTGCTGGGCTGGGCTCCCAGCAGGGACCACTGCTGTTTGCTCTGCACACTCCCCAAGCTGATATTTGAAACCTCAGCTTCCACTTATTCACATCTTCAGAGAGATACCTTTGTTCCTTTGCTCTTGGCATTTGGATCTCCAAACACTTGAGTAAGGAGTGTTTTGATTGTGTGAGGATGAGGGCAGCAGGGATCCTCTCCTGTCACTACAGCACATGCACTTGGTGCACAAGAGGCTCTCAGCGAGTCAGGTTTCACTCCTGACATTGGGGTTTCTGTGTGAACCATTTATTTTGCTGAGTTGGCATTTATACACCCTCCCCCTTTCACCATTTGAAATCCGAGACAAATATAAGCTTGAAGTCCTGATTTTTTTTTCCCCCCCAAGAAAGTTAAGCTGGTGTGGCCACCCAAATTCCAGACCAAGCTGCTGAAACCCCATTTCACTGTTCATAAAGCGTGTAAGGTCTGCCTGGTGCTGGTTCCCACATTCCTGATCCAGGCAAGCTGGATTAAAGTTCCTCCCTCACAGCCTGCCCCTCTCCTCCATGCATCTAAACTTACAGGGATGAATCCACATGAAGGAAAGCCTGGACAAGTGCAAACTAATTTTTCCACAAATTTAAGTGCAGGACAACCTCCCCTCCCTGGCTTTCTCCCCATCATCCAGCTGTGCCCATAAAGCAGAGTCTGACCAACCAAGGCAGGGGTTGAAGGCAGCTATTAAAACTGCTCCCTGGAGCTTTAACACTTGGAGCAATTTGTAGTGGAATTATTCTCCCAGCTCAGCTTGCAAACCACCTCCACACAGGGTTCAGTGCTGGGGTTGGGAAAGCTGCTCTGTGCCAGCCCTTCCTCTCCAGAGGAGGGGCTCAGATGGGCACAGATCCCCACATTGCCCTTCCAGCTGGCAAGGGACCCCAAGTCCAGCCTCTTCTCCTTCTTGAAGCACGTTATTGTTAGTGTGAGCTGATCTGCCAGATATGCCAACTGCCTGGCAAGCAATTCCAGGCAGCATTGTTTGTTTAGGATAGGACTGGGCTTTATGAATCCAAATTAGACATGAGGTTTTTTTAATAACCACCTCAGCCAGGAATGTCTGAAGGTGTGTTGGGCTTGAGGAGGCAGGGAAACAGCAAAACAGGCCACAAGCCTAGAGCTTTATAAGGGTTTGTGTGTGTTTCTTTTTTTAGTTATTACCTCGCCTCCGCTTTAGGTTCTTCGGGAAACCAGAAACCAGAGTGTACCTGTATACCAAACTCTCCTTATCACCACACAACAGAGGCACTGATTTGTTTTTCAGCAATGGACTACAGAAACCAGATTGTTTATTGTTTGGGTTCTCTTGTTTGTGTTTCTTTCCTCCCTCTCCTCTGGAGGGCCCTCAAACACTTTACTGGTGAGCACGGGAAAAGTGAAAAGAGGAGTCCATCAGCTCCCCTCCATGGCCACCTCTGCCCCAGAGGAAATGCAGACCCTCCAGTCTCAGCAATGATCAGAGGATGAACGGGTTCCTCAGCAGAGCACTGAGCTGTTCTAGAGCCCTGGAGCCACACCCCACCCCACTTGCACAGCTCTCAGATGTTCATGTTCACATACCTACACAGAGCTCACAAAAAACCCAGGCAGCTGAAGAGTTGTTGCTGTTTCTCTCTAGTCCCAACATTGCCAAGGAAAGGGAATCAATGGGGACTTAGTTGAAATGAGCTGGAGCACTTCTTGCTCCATCCCCATGCAAAGCAGCCAACCTGGGAAACCTCTTGCAGCCAAAAAACACAGACCAGGCTTCAGCTCAAGGACTAGAAAGCGGCTCCATCATAGTTATAGAAGATGAACATTATATTCAAGCCTCAAAATTACTCACCCTTAACAAAAAACAGCCATTGCCAGCTCCTTTCTGAGAGCAGCTGCCCTCGGGATGGAGCAGGAGAGTTGTTGGTGCCAGCCCAGGAGCCCTGCAAGCATTGCTGCAGGGAGCACAGCCTGCAGGCTGCCTCCTCGAGGCAAACCAAGCCCACCTTTTAACACAGCCCCTCTGGGCTCATCCCTCTGGCCAGCTCTGCCTCTTGGGTGCTCAATTGTAGAGTTCTTGGTGCTCTTTGGCCCTTCCCAGGCCATGGGCGTGGGGATCAGCAGCACATCTCTCCTGCCCACAGATGGGCAAATCCAACCATTCTCCAGCAGGACAATGCCTGCAAATCAGCAAAGTGCTGTAATTAATTAAAATCAATTAATGGGTATCAATTCCCCAAACTTGACCTCAGCATTTTGCATTCACATCGTTCCCAGGCATGTGCCAAGGCAGTAAAAATGCATTTTACATTTGCTTCCCTAATAATTCACAGCATCACTGTAGGCTTTTCTCTTAGCTTAAGGAAATCTCTCTGCAAGAAAACTGTGTGGAATTGTTAAAGAGCTTTGTTCACCAAAAGTAGCATCATAAAATCCAAAGCACCAACCAGTCTCTAAGCAGCCCAGTGCCTTGAAGTGAAGCAGAAACTCACATAAACCTTGAGCAAGCACACACCAGGGAAAACTGCCCTGAAATTACCCTCTCAGATCTGCCTGTTGAGACAGGGTGAAGGCTCTGTGCAAAATGAACTTGCATTTATTTGGAAATAAATGACAAATGGCTCCATTTGTCTTTTATTCTCCCGTTAACACTTGAACCTGGGGATTATTATCCCTGCAGTGCCTAAGGCTTGCAGATGAGGTGACCTCTTCATCTGGACAGGATTTCCTTCATTTGGGGAATATCTTTCATCAGCCCATCCAGCCTTTTCACCTGTACCTTTGACCAAATACTTACTCCTCAAGTAATTTTGAGGAGTTTGCCAATTTAGTTCCATGGCTGGGGTTGAGCTACACAGCTCTGGGGCAAGGAGAACTCCTGTCAATAGTGCTGGACAAACGAGATCCACATATAATAATTAATTCCATAAGCATGAGCTGGAGCACAAGCTCCATAAGCTTGTGCTATCATTATTTTTGCTTTATCCATTTCTAGCCACCTTGACCCATTTATCTGGTATCTCTGTTTACCTTCCTCCCTCAAAGAGGAAATTATTTTCAGTATGAACAAATAAAACAACTCAAAAAGAGCATAAAAATGTGATTTTATCATTTTGTACATTATCAGTGATATTTGTTATGGATTTGTTATGGAGTTTTCATTGTACCTTTATAAAATCTAGATATTTTAACTCTCATTTTTTTCTCTCCCAGTGCAAAGAACCACAAGCACCAAGTTCTGTTTTGTTTTCTTCCATTTTCAGTCTTCAGTTTTTATTTTCCCTTTTTTTTTTTCTGTTGAGAAAGCAAAGTGCACGTAGACAGAAAGCCTGGAGGAAAAAAATGGAAAATAGAGATTGAGAAAACTTTAAAAATTACACTCAAAATGAGTCATGTTTCTGAAGTTCAATTTTGATTTTTGTGGGTTTTTTCCACTGGAATATCAAAATACATGAGGACAGTAAGTTAATAATGTTTGGACTATAATAGAATATTGACCTATTTTGCCTCTGAGAGAGGGGAGGAATAAATCTAGGAATAAATCTAACTCACAGTACATCCTGTTGCAATCAGCTCTTTTCCTGCAGCAGAGAGGTGGGAAACAGTGGCCATCATCATCATCTTCATTATGATACACAGAAATGTTGATCGTAATTATAGTCCGTGCCAGAGAGAGCTGTGAAGTGCATTGCATTTTTTTTCCTCTCAAAATACCCTGGAGGTGCAAAATAGACAAAAATAGGACTAATGCAGTCTCTTTTGTCTGCACATTTCCATGCTGATTTTAGGCACTTTTAAATGTGTTAGAGAAAAATCACCCGCAATAGCAAGATACGTTTGTGATTTAAAAATTTATTTTTTTTAATGAAGTTGCTTCC
>NW_005054400.1:1634398-1637403 GCF_000277835.1 Geospiza fortis
GGTCCAGAAGAACTTGGACCTGAGGTGTCCCATGCAAGGCTTTATGTGTGAGAAACAAACACTGAACCAACACAAACTGATCCTTAACACAAACATCTGTTAATTGTTTTCTGTGATATAAGTGTGATGGATGTATTATCCTGATTCATGCACACAGAGGATACAGAGGAACAACAGGTAAATTGAATTTCCAGGTATCAAACCATGGAAATCAGGGGGTGGAGGAAGCCTTAGTGGTGAGGAGGTGCTGCTGCTTCTTGCTATGGCTGTACATACACGTGCCACACCACTGACACACAAATATTTTACATCACTGCAGTGATGAAGGGTTTTCTTGTGAAAATGAGTAGAGAGGAGCCAAGTACCAAAGGAGTCTGGAAACAAAGACAATTCCATGCTCTGGTAGGACTCTGAAAAGGAACCAACTATCCAGGATTTTGTCACGAGCAGGGTTTATTGGGGCAGAACTGCTCAAAATGCTGCCTGAGAAAAACAGTTTATTGAACTGGGTGTGGGATGTGTGAGTGCCCAAGCTTCTCCCTCACTTGCCTCTCTAAAATCAACAATAATGTCTTGTAACATGAAGAGCCGCTGAGATCTAAATGTCTGACTCACAATGCCCAGATGTGCCCTGTTAGCACTTCTCTTGCAGCTGCTTTGCCACCCTGTACTGTGAGCAAATTACCTTTTCTTTCACCTGAAATAACCTTTTCTTTCACCCTGAACCCATTCCTTGGATTTCCTCGGCATTATTTTTCCTCTGTTGAAACTCTGAGTCCAAGCCTGAGGAAGTTCACACCACATCTTGTCTTGGACTTTCCATCCTGTATCACCACATTCAGGGTTTTCCTGTCCACTGGGGCATTTGTGATGATTGAAAGAACTCACCCTCAGTCAGCTTTGACTTCATCTCAGCAAAAAGACCCAGCAGGCCTTCATGAACCAGACTTCCTTCTTCTCCTCCACTTCTCTCTAAGTCCCTTCTGACAAAACCAAGAACCCTTGGGCCATATTTCCTATTTATTTCACTGTCTGAAGCTAATTTGAACAGATGCACGGAGAATGACAGTTAAACAGCCTGAAAAATAGGTTTCCAACCCTTGAGGCAAAGTTTAAACTATTCTCTTTTTTTAATTTTTTTTTTCGCTTCTATCAAAACAGCCTGAGACAACCCTGCTGCTGAGCCAATGGCTAGTTTAGAAATTGCTGCATTCTCTTGTTTTACTCTTTAGCCAGGTTTAGAGTGAAAGCTTTGTATTTCAGATACAACAGAAGAACTACAAGAAGAAGTAATTGTACATCACTGTTGGGTATCACCAGTCAAAGAAGATGAAACCATTTGTGAAATGCTCCTATTTTCCAGGGCTGATGTAGCTTGTAAGCTGTTTTATTTCTTCATTACTGCTCTCCTTAAAGCTCACTCATGCAGTTCAGGCAATTCACAAGCAATAGGAACTCTAATCCTGCTGCTTTCTTTAAGATCTCATGATACTTTCTGAAAAGAACCCTCACAAATCAAATTTTTTCCTTCCATCCAATTCTTCTCTCTTGATTTTCCTTTTTTGCCTAAGAAACAGATCTGCTTTGCTTCTGGGCTGGAGTTAACAGAAGTGTTTAAACCCAGAGGCAGTTGCATCCCAGCAAGGGACTGCTTTGTTCCTATGGTAATCACCTGAAAAAGAAATGAGAAAAGGTAAAATATCCTTGAACACAGATGATGCCATTAAAAGTGAATTATAACTTCCTCAGAATCTGAAAAAAAAAAAGAAAAAAGAGAGAAATTTAGAACACCCATTCCTTTATACTAAAATAATTCTGGGTCATGGTCTCTACTCTTGCATCCTTCTAACAATTTAGGCAAATGCTTGTGTGATCACTTAGGAATCTCTGATTTTTCATGCTCTGTTTTATAGTGTTTTCAGGTCTCCAAGTATAAACATCTGCTTGGATACTGAATGTCACACAAATGCCTTTAACAGCCCTGAATACAGCTAAACAGCACTTTACTACCACGGTGTTGAAACGTGTTTATACAAAATGTGTATACAGAATTTCCAAGAATATAAATGTGTACCAAAAATGCATACAAAAATAATTGCAGGATACCAAGAGAAGCTAGACAGGTCTAAAACCAAACATTTGCCATGAACATTTACCCAGTTCTACTCCTAACCACCAGCAAATGAATAGAGATCTCCATCAACCCATTTGTTTTCTTCTGATTGCTTTGTTTGGCTTTTACTCTAATTAAAGACATCCAGAAAACTTCAGGGGGTTATTGGTCTTCAGAATATATTTGGAATTCTTGTTCAATATTGTTATTCATTTGTAGAGATGAGAAGATAGAGCTGTTAGAGAAGCAGAGCCATCCAGGAAATGCACTGATAAACAAACACATTGATGTTACATATGTGTGGTATCCACACACACACACACACACACATACGTAAGTGCAAATGAGAACATCTGAATATTAAAATAAATATTTCTCCCTTAGCTTTCCCACAAGCTGCTGCAGAGCTGAGTCAAAAGCAGAGCAGAAGCAAGGAGCAGTGGGTAACTCACTCTTCTGCTTCTGCCAAGGCTGTGGCTTCTCCCTGTGCCCACAGGAGCTGTGTGTGACACCCTGCAGGCTGCAGTGGCATCTCTGAGCCGCCAGAGACCAAACCCCACAAGGCATGGCATGGATCAGGCGTCAGTGCCTGCTGAGGCATCTTGGTACCACTGCAGTTATTCCTGGCTCTGGTCCTTTCCAGGCACTCAGAGCTCACAGGACTCCTCTTTGGAAGTTAAAAGGACACAAGCTGCTACTCTCAAAGGCAAGCTCCTCCCAGGGATGCTGAAACCCCACTCCTGTCAGCCTCACCAGTGCAGGTGATGCAGAGCAGCTCACTTTGGCTCCCATCTCTGTGCAGGTGTGAGCCTCCAGGGCCTCTGCAGTGGCCTGAGGAGGAGGGGGAGCCCTGTAAATCTATCAATAATACCTCTTCTCCTTAGGTACTCTC
>NW_005054400.1:1637436-1677171 GCF_000277835.1 Geospiza fortis
TCCTCTGGAGACCAGGCACCGCATCTCTGTGCTGGATCAGCCTCTGTCAGCTCAATAGACCTGACAGGAGATCCTACAACATTCCTTCCAGTGAACACTGGTGACCAGCCCATACAGCCTTCACTCCATTTACTCCATTTCTTATTTTCTTCATTCCTTGCAGCATTCTGCTCTCCACACGTCTTGTAGCCACACTCCTCTTCCACTGCAAGTCAAGAAAATACATGTTCAGTAGAAAAAAAGACCTGTTCTGTTAGTTAGGCGCTGTCTGTGACAGGTTTGTTTAGTTCCTTCCTCGTGCCTGAGCTTGTGCTCCTATAGCTAAATATCTGACAGCATCACAGGAGAAACTCTGAGGCCACCAAGCTTCAAGTCACTTCAGAAAGGAGCTGTGCCTGAGCCAGATGGCTGGAGCTGGTGGAAGGAAATCCAGGGCATTGGAACCAATGCTGAAGCATTATTTCATCTGAACACAGCACACCTGGCAGTCCCTGTGGCTGGGTAAATGCCTTTCAATCTAAAGCAGCTCAGTAAATTCAAACACGTCATCCCTACGATAGGAAATCAATGCCTACTTTTAGTGCTCAGCTTCCAGATCAGCTTTTTCCCTTTCCCTTTCTCACTGCCCTTCCAGTGGCTGCCCTCTGCTTGCCCAGGAGAGTTGAAGAAAGGGCTGATGTGGAGGAAAATGACCATTGACATTTATGTCACAGTGAGGAGCTGCAGGTTAATGACAGATTGGTGACAGCCCTCAGGTGACAGGTTTCTGCCCGCACTGTCAGCCTGTGAAGGGGATGCTGTCTGTGGCACTCACTGGTCAGCCTTGCAACTCAAACACTTTGCAGTACTGTTTCCAAAATCTTTCAAAATGCTCAGAGCCAACAAAAAGAAAGCAGGGACTCAAACGTCCACAAGGCTCCTGACAGCAAGGTCTGTGCCAAAGAAATCTGGCATGTCTGAACTCCTCATCCTGAGAAGGCTTTTTCCCCTTTCTTCCCCACTCTCTTTCTTTTCTTCTCTGTTTCCCACCACATCCTGAGGTTTGAGTCACTGTGGGTTGTACTTTTATCAACAATGAAACACAGAGACACCTTTCACAGCTGCTAAGCTCATTTCTTGCTTGGAATTTGGCTTTCTAAAGGTGAGTTGTTTGCCTTTGGAGAGTTCACACCCGTGTACACAGCCTCAGACCTGCACACAAAGAATGCTCCTTGCTGTAGGAAAAAAACAGCCTTACACAGCTGGGTCTGTCACTGAAAGTGGTGGCTGCTGCCCTGTTACCCTGGGGCAATAAGGGGATGCCAGATAAGCACTGCCAGCCTAATTAGAGCCCTACAAAATAACAAAATTAATAATAATTTAAAAACCCCCAATGGATGATGAGCCTTTTACAAGATGCCGCATACACTGAGAAGTGACAACAGCATCAAGATTAATGATACTGGTTTGGGATTCTCACATGGAAAAATCATTTTAGAACTGCATTTGCAGCCTCTCATTTCATTCTGCTGCATTCCTCAGTCACAGGGGAGCATTATTACCTGGGATAGACCAGTGAGGGGGCTGAGTTCCTCTTCCAGAGGCACATCCTGCTGCTACCTGGCACAGCATCCCATCCCCACAAGTGCTGGTACTTTTCAACCCTGGCATGTTTCTGTGGCATTAGAGAGCTTGATTAACTTTCCCTCTCTGTATCCCTTCTTCCCCCTCATCCCAACCCTAGCACTCTGTTTTACATTCTGTCTCTGCCTCTGCACTTTCTAATTCTCTCTCCTACCAAAAATTTTGAACTCTGGTGAGAAAGGCTCACTGGATTGTAATTTCCTGCCTGTCAGACAAGAGGAAGCATCAGCAGCCTTGTGAGAAAACCACTTCTCATGACCATGAGGTGAATGAGCTGGGCCCAGAAGGCTTGGAGAACTTTGGAGAGCATCCACTTTAAGATTTAAGCGTTAGGATGTTTATCTGAGCTTTTGATCCTGTAATTCTTTCACATTCCCTGTAAACTTTGACTCTGCCTGCCATGGTTTCCCTCGCCAAATGCATTCCATGAGGAGGGTTGTTTATACCTCCTGATCAGCTCAGGGTATGCACAAACTGCTCTGCTTGCATAAAGATACTTCCTGGTGGTGCTGCTTCTTTTGCTTTGCTCCAACTTGTGGGGCATCAGCTCACACACATCCTGACAAGTGGGGATCTGTATACGTTGACAAACCCCTTTGCTAATCCCTTTGGCATGAGCTAAAACTCTTCCAAGTAAAGAAAATTTTCTCCTTCATTGTGTTTCAGTCATCTAAAACTGGGAAAAAGAATTATATTGTGTGGTTCAGTTCACTCATTATGTGAATTGAATAGGAAACAATTGATTCAAAGAGTACACACCATCCAAACCTGTTAATGAATATTGGGAGACAGGACTTGAAAGAGTATAGGTTCACTTTCCAAATAATTTATGAAACAGAAAAGGAGCTATGGTCCTGCTTGGAAAAGCAGTGGGTCCTTGCTGGATTAAACATTCACCCTTAACAATAAACACACGCTTAAATCCACGTAAAACAAGTGAGACTAAGGAGTGCTGAGCTGGGACTCCATTGTAGAACATTTTCAGCTGTTTCCAACCCTGGAATTTTTCCCCCACATTCTGCAGATGCTGCCGGAAATCCCCAAGACAGCCGAGGGTATTTGGGTATTCACTTCTGCATGTCAAAATTTCCCCCTAGGCTTTGCAAAACTTCAACCAGTTCTGCTTTGTGTTTGTCTGAATGACAATGTTAGCTACTGATTTCTGTTGGAGATGATATAGTTCCAAAAATCAAAGGTTCCATTTTGCTGTACTGGTTAAATGGAAATAAAAACCAGGCAAACTACCAATTTCCTGCCTGAAATGAAAGTAGCTACCAAGATGTAAAAAAAAAAAAACCCAAAGATTCAAACTGTGTTATTGAGCAGAGTTTCTCAGGACATACCTTAAAGTGACTCTTCAGTTTATTTTCCTCATCTATTTCCAGGTAGAACAGTCTTTCTTTACTGCAATGTGTTGGTAGCAAATAACATTTCATGAGACAGATACAGCCTGCAATGTCCTGTCTGCAGTTCTTATTAACAATTTTTCCTGCTCATCTATGTCTGTGTCATCTGAAACAGAGTCTACATGTCAGATGTTCATTATATTGATGATGTCCCAATGACAACCAATTTATTTTCCTGCCTGCACCTCAAAGAATTGTATTAGTAATGATGTCTATCTGCTCTAGAGATGCTTTGTTAAAACTGATGGTCTGCCATGAGGATACTTAATTATATCTTCTTAAAGGAACACAATTAAGTTTTCAGGTAAAAGATGGCTCTAGAGTTAAAATGTATTTATAAATTAGTTTTCCTGGTGGATAGGATGTTTAATTTTCATTTTGGTAGTCAAACTGGAGAATTGATCAGAGCAATCTAGTAAGATGAATGCTCTGGAAAGCAGAGCTGCCACTCATCAGAATTCTCTTTTAACCTTCAGCCAATGTGATATTTGGTGGTAAAACCAGGGAAACAACAGACACACATGGCAGTGAGAGACCCACTGTGGTAGGGACACTGCTGATGGGGACAGGGCAGGCATCCCTTGGGGCTGTCAACCATTAGACAGGACTCTGCTGAAACTTGCAGAAATTTCCATTTCTATCAAGGCTTCCTAGGACAACTTCAAGGAACCTTCATTCCCAGCCCAGATCTCCAATACCACTCCTCCTGTAACAAGATCATCTTGCACACCTGTGTGTGTTTGGCACTGGAACTATAAATATTCCTTGCTTGAACAAGCCTCTGGGGGACACTTGGCCATCCCATAATGGGGTTCAGGGCTTGGGGCACACCCACACTTAGATCCTTCGCCCAGAAAGGGTCGATGGGTTGGCCAAGAACCGACTCACTGACCAAAACCAGCAGAAAGTCTCCTCCTGAGCCCTTCAGGGAACCAGGGGTCTTTCATCTGTGGTTTCCAAGCTGTCCTGACACTGGTAGAAGTAGGACTTTCTGTAACAGCTTCATTTGATTCCTTTTTGGGATCATTTGTCCTTTCAGTTCAGTCTGATCCAAAGTTTTCCACATCACCTCTGACATATTGAGTTTCCACATTAGCTGTACCATATTCATTATTTTTAGCTGAGCAATTACTTTCTGAAAGCAAATCACTTTTTCTTTTTTTTTTTTCATAGCATTTTGGAAACAATCCCCAAAAGATGCCTGAAAGGAATGTCATGAAAATACATGTAGCAATACTTTCCTGCAATACAAAACAGAACTCATTTAACATGCAGATCTCTGCAAATGTTGGAAGCCACCTGCCTCCCAAAGCACACAATTTCGTAGTCCAAACCAGAAATATAAATAAATAAAAGTATCTACATGCACACACACACTTCTATGGATCCTTATCCAAGTCTATTTTAGTACTGCAGAAACCAGAAACTGTGGATGTAAAAAAGGACATAAAGAAGAAAGTCCTTTGTGCACTACTAATTTAAAAATAGTCTATCATAATTATTTCCAGAATATGTCAATATATAATTTAAAACAAATGTTTTGGATGAAAAAGTAGCTTTTCAAATTACTGGTGGCAAGTAATATTTATAATAATATTGATTTTATTTGTGGCCTTTCCTCTCCTGCTTTCTGGTAAGCCACTCATTACTGGAATATATTTACCATACAGTTTGGACAAGAAATTGCCAATCTGTTGTCTTTTTCAAATTGTACAGTATGATAGTTTGTTAGTTAATTTTAATAATGATGATGATACCAGCTGGCTCAATCACGTGCTAATATTTTTGTTTATTAACTGGGGAGACAAATCAATTAATATTAAATCACAGAATGGTTTGTGTTGGAAGGGACCTTAAAGATCATCTTGATCAATGGACAGGGACACTCCCACTATCCCAGGTTACTCCAAACCCCATCCAATGGGGCCTTGAACACTTCCAGGAGTGGGGCAGCCACAGCTTCTCTGGGCACCCTGTGCCAGGGTCTCAGCACCCTGACAGCAAAGAATTTCTCCTGTATATCTAATCTAAATTTCCCCTCTTTCAATTTGAACCCATTACTCCTTGTCCTATCACTACAGTTCCTGATGGAGAGTCCCTCTCTGATAATAAATGATAATAAATGCACTTCCAGGTGCAAACATCTGGTTGAAATCAATGAATTTAATTAGTTTAATGAGTTGCAACTCATTAAAAGAAAATACTGCAGAGAGTTGGCAAGTATTAATCACAATGTGACCAAAGTCCTCATGCTGATTAAATTTTCCATGTTATTCATGAGTCAATTTTTGAATCAAGAAGACGAAGAAGAAGAAGAAGAAGAAGAAGAAGAAGAAGAAGAAGAAGAAGAAAAAGAAAAAGAGAAAGAGAGAAAGAAAAAGAAAAAGAAAAAGAAAAAGAAAAAGAAAAAGAAAAAGAAAAAGAAAAAGAAAAAGAAAAAGAGGCTGTTCTGAAAAAAAGCCAGATGAGACATTTGAGCTGGGCAGTTTTCAGGAACACTGGGAATATTCTTCATTCCCCTGGTTCTCATGGCTGGAGACCCCTCTCCCTCACAGCTGATGCTGCTTAAGCCACTCTCTTACCAGGTTAACAGTTTCCCTGGAGCACCAGATCCAACAGTCTTATCCACTGAAGAAACTCCGTACTCCAGAACTATGGATTTTCCATGCAAGTACAAGAGATTAAATCAAACCTCGAGATACAACAACCAAAAAAAAAAAAAGCCCTCCTGTTCTTTAGCAAAGCTTGGATCAAGGTTTAGATCCAAGCTTCATGGCTTGGGATCATTTCCAGTTCTGTCATGTCTTTCCTCTTTCTGGACACGATCGATAGCGGCCGTGCCAGTAGAAATGAGTGTTGGAGGCTGTTTTTAGAACCCTGGTGATTTGTGCAAAAGCAAAAAAAAAAAAAAAAAAGGGAGCAATACTCCAAGTGAAGCCTCACAAAATTTCCATCTCCATCCTGCAGGCTGGGGTTTGGATGAGGTTCAGGTTTGAGGTGCTCAGCACTCAGCTCACCACCTAACGAGCGCCGCGCCGGCCAAGACCTGGTTCTGCTCCGTTTCAACACAGCTCCAACTCGTCACCAAATCAATGGATGGGCTTGAGATTTCACCATAGTTACACACAAGAAAAATTCAAGAGCCCTAGGAATTTGCTCCTTTTGCTAGATTTTGAATGCTTTAGTCTAATTCTTTACTACAATGCGCTGACCCTGGGCTAAACCTCTTGAGATCAATGCATGGACCAGCTTTGGCAAGCTCTGCATTCAGCTTACTCTGAGAAAAACATCAACCCTTTCTATTGCAAGAGGACTGAAATTGTGTGGGTAGGTGTCCCTGTGAGAAAAATGTTAAAATTATTCTTGCTCTCTTACACATTTCAAACATGAACCACAGAATTCGTGTACTCTTTATAAACAAGCCCTGTATGAGACTTCCACATAAATATTGCATTCAGTCAGGTTCCTGACACATTATTAATAGGTTTTCTGTTTTCACCCAACAGATTTGATAGAAAACATTGTCTGCTCTGTGAGGAATACACAAGAACTAGTTGGCATCCATGCAATATATGCTGCTTGATGTAAATTGCTTCAGAGCTAGACTTACAAAATGTTTATTCAAGGCCTTGCAGCAATCTGTTTGGATACATGGCAGCTAGGGAATGTGTCACCTACAATGCTGCTGGGCAGAGTCTCCATTTAAATCATTTTAATGGTAATAAAAAAAATGCTGCACAGAACTCTGTGCAGCGACTGCCAGCCAAGCCATGTTCAAGCAAAGCTGATTTTTTATTTATCTTTATAGGGGGGGCTGATAAACTGAGGCTTTTGCTGGATACCCTCAGCAGAAGCACATGGGGCCTTTTGGAGTGAAAAGCTGGGTGTGACATCCCCTCATCACCTCCCCATGATAGTGCCCCCACCTGCATTCAACACTACCACTTCCTCTACAGTTTAATTTTAAAGGTCTTTCAGAATGTTATTTTTTTTAATACCATTGTGTGATACTAAATTACCTGCTTATCTTGAGGCTTGCAAATCAAAAAACTTTTGTGGTGCACGAGGACTAAAAAGTCACCCTCACATTTACAAAGCAGCAACAAGCTGAACATCCTACAAGGAATGTCACACGTGAATGACAACCCAGGGGTAAGCTTTCCATTCTCTGTTACTAGATGTAGCAACATCTGGGGCATCCCATTCATTTGTTTTCTCAGTGGCCATCTCACAAGGGTCTGATCAAAGAGCCCGGTGGATTCTGCAGGTCAGGAAGAGATCCTGACTCTGGGCACTCAAAGCCAGGTGGTGACAGGTGCAGGGTGTCCCCACCAGGCTGTGCTGAGTGGCGTGGTGGCTGTGTGGCTGGTGTTGTGCCACTCTGGTTGCCAGTCACAATCGGAGCAAGCTGCAGGTGAGGTGCAAAGGAAAGAAGCACTGATCCATCACAAGCCCTGGCTGTACCCTGAGAGCCACCACTGGCGTTTTGCTTTGTTTCTCAGCTTGACTCAGCACGGAGCAGGTGCAGAGCTGGCAGCCAGGAGCAGCAAATGTTGAAAATGTTGAGCTGAGCAAGGAGGAAATGATGGTGACCCACCATATAATTGCTCTGAGGATAATCTTTCCTCCCCAAAGGCCCTGCAGGCCCTTGTCTCAGTCACTCACACACCGAGCTCACAGCGTCGGGGAGGCTCTTCCAAACCAGTGCAGCTTCCAAGTTTTGGGTAACATTATTAGCTCTGATAGCCCTATCCCTTTCCGTGCAGCTGTCAGATACATGGCTGTACAGGGCTAGAGCCACATCTATGCCCTCATCTGTTTTCTGTTCAGATCTGCAGATTTTTCTATTCCCCGCTGCCTTTAACTCATTGTCTCCTGTTAAATTGATTGACAGGCTTGGCAACCATGCCCTCTTAAAAAAAAAGAGAATAATAAATAAAAAAAAGCAATGTCTTGCCAGACAGAGATGGTTGTGCACACATCTGGAATGTAGCAAACCATGAAACACTGGTGTCCCCTTAAAGCTCCCCTTTACCCAGGCAGAGCTTGCATAAAGACAGTGCTGTAAAGGTCCAGCCCAGCTGGCCTGTAGGTAAGGTACCAATGTTGAAGGAAGAACATTTTAAAAAGGCTGGATCACTCTGCTCCTTAAGCTCCCTTGTATTCTCCCTGTAAATCTGGCCACACTCACCATGACTGATCTAAAATATTCCATTTTTAATTAGTTCCAGGCTCACGAATGTGATTGCTACATCTGCACGGCATAGCAGTGCCAAATCAAAGTCTGAGGCTGATGAACAAGTACTGCACAGTTTCAAGACCTGTGAAGGAGAAAATAGGGCTACTCTGCTATTGGAAATGCCTTTTGGAAAGTTCAGAACAGCCGGGTCTCCACCTCAATCTCACAGGCCCACTAAAAATGAGAAACTGGGAGATAAGATACTCTTTAACTTCTCCCACATTGAAAAAAAACCACTCTCAGAAATAATGAAAATTTATAAATGTGCTGTTCTGAAGATGTCTCTCTGCAGAGATACCACCAGAACTTGTTTCTGGAGGCTGGGGAATAAATACCTTGACTCACTGATGTCATGTTTTAAAGCTGTCACCGACAGCGTCTGTTACTTTCTCCTGGGGCATCTCACAACACAGGCGTGGCACAAACATCCCCTCTACTCCCAGGTGACACAAAAAACTTCCTTTGCTCTGGACCTCTGCTTTCAGTGTCCTCTTTGGTGGTGTCTAACTCCATGCTGTTGGTTCTCTGTCAGAGACATAAGAGGTTAATAATGGTGAGACCTAAATGCTGAGGGGAGCCCTGCTGTCCCAGTAGCCAGGTGCAACCTTTCCTCCATAAATACAAATCCCTCTGCTGTGGAGCTCTGCTGAGCAGCTACTTGAAATGCAAGGCACTTGAGGGGGAAGTTAAAAGAATTCCTTGAGGAATTATCTTATAAGGAAGACAATAACTTGTGTATTTCTCACAGAGCAGACAATAATGAGAAGGAATGCATCACTAATAATAAAGCATATGAGCATGGTTGATAGACAGAGAGACAGATAGGCTGAGAGATAGTCCCAAGTATTACCCTGTGGAATTTTATGCCAACTGAAACTAACATTTCTGTGGTTCACAGAAATCATTGCTGTCCCTAATTAGATGTCATGACTAAGCCACCCTAAGTCTGTGCATATGTTTTTTTTTTCTTTTATTTTTGTAAATGTTCTGTGTTACTTTTTTACTCTCTTGAGAACAAGGCTGAAACTCTCACAAGGACTAGGAGGTGAAATCTAAACCATTACAAACTGTGGCTTACATAAATCTAACCATATGCACTTTTGGAATGTCTCTCTGTATTTTAAACTAGAGGTCTGTGTGTAACTGTTCTGGCTTTCAAGTCTCAAACCCAGGAACATGGATGTCTCTGGGCTCTAAAAGGATCTCCTGTGCGAGGATACTAGCACCTGGCTTCCCACTGCAGGATAAAAAGAGGGATTTCCTCCTCTCTCTGCCTTTGTGAGACCCTATTGGAGTTCTGTGTCCAGCTCTGGGCCCCCAACACAAGGAGGACATGGACTGATAAGAGTAAGTCCAGAGGAGGCCACAGAGGTGATCTGAGGGCTGGAACACCTCTGTTCTGGAGCCAGGCTGAGAGAGCTGAGGTTGTTCAGCCTGGAGAAGGCTCTGGACAGACCTTAGAGCACCTTTCAGTACCCAAAAGGGCTCCAAGAGAGCTGGAGAGGGACTGTGGGCAAGAGCATGGAGTGACAGGACAAGGGGGAATGGCTTTAAATTGAAAAGGGGGAGGTTTAGATTGGGTATTAGTACTATTATGGGTATTATTGTTCCCTGTAAGGGTGGTGAGACCCTGGCACAGGGTCCCAAAGAAGCTGTGAACATCCCTGAAAGTGTTCAAGGGCAAGTTGGATGGGGCTTGCAGCAACCTGGGACAATAAGTGGCATCCCTATCCATGACAGGGGAGGTTGGTGCCTCCCAACATAAACCATCCTACAAAATCTCACCACACAATCACTTTGTTTGCAACTTCTCACAGCTCCTGTGGCTGGGGGCTGCTCACAAGGAGGTGCTGAGATGGGTGAGTTCCTGAGGTTCAGAACTGTCTGGAGGCAAAATGCCTTTGCTTCCCAAAGGCTCGAGCCTCTGGCTAGCTGGAACACAAGCCTGTCTGTTTCTGCCTTGCCTTGTCAGGATTAGCAGTACCTACCTGGGATCTGCAGTGTTGACCATGGCTGTCAATTAAAACTAAACACATTTCAGCATGGCTGCCAGCCAAAAACACAGAACCTGCCAAGGAGTAAACACAGAAGATCTGCCTAGTTTCAAAACAATTGTGCCACCTCTGCGAGAAGAGAGTGCATATAATTCCTCAGTAATCCAGGGGCTGCCAGGGCCAATTCCCAAATGACAGATGAGGTCTTCAAAAGGAGCCCTCCAGAGCTGACTGACTGCTACCTTTCTTCAATGTGAGATTTTTTATTTTGTTATAACCTTCTTAAAATATTCCTGATTCATGGCAGCGCTTTTGTTCAGTAAGCAATGAGGACACTAAAATGAATCAGACACAAGTAAAGCCACAGCACTTGATCAAAAGACCACAACAAGTGGATTTAGATTTGTAGAATGGATATCTATTTGTGGTGTTCCATGAAAGAACACATTGAGCTTTTGTAATTAAATAATTCTGGAAACTATTTTGATAAAACTGTTACTGAGGGTGAAACTTTCCCATAAGCTCCATTCTGAAGGGCACATGACAATCATCATATGGTGGTTCAAACTAAGAAAAAAAGGTGTATCAACTATAAAAAAGTCATCTGAAACTTCTGAACTGCAAATGGATGTTCACTGAAAGAAATATGTCTAAAATAACAGTAATGATTGAAAAAAAATCTCAGAACATGGAAACAGATTGAGCTGTGCCTGAAAGCTTTGGGATATTTTGACCAAAGTGCTTCAAAGCTGCTTGTGCTTATGGCAGCAGGGAAGAAATGGGGCGGCTCTCATCCCACCTGCATGGGCCTCCAATCCAAAGCTTGGCTCTAATCCTTTGGAACTTGGAAGCAAGCAGTTTCTGTTTCCTGAACTATTGCAGAGCAATAGAAAATATGTAAAAAGATGATGAGGAATGGTGACAACTCTACACGCTGCCCATAAGGTGATGGGTTAGGCAGCCTGCACAAACTCTTGTGGAGATGACACTGTAGAGATGAGGAGAGACTTATTTCCTGGGATCTCAAGGCACAGACCTTAGAAAGCTGTAAAGTTCTTTTTATTTTTTTTTAAGTTTGTAAATCATCCTTAAAACCTACAACAGATGAAATATGTTTTTAATTTTATATTTAAAATGGAAACCAAACAAAGATGCCAGAGCACATTCTACTCTGTTTAACTGAACTTGGTAAAGCCTATGACAGCCACGTTTTCTTTTGCCAGAGAAACCCACTTGCCTTTTCAATTAGGCTTAGATTCACTCCAGAAATATGATGGTGCTGGGTTTAAATAGGGCTCACATGTTCCAGCTTTCACCATTATTGACTCAAATCCCAACCATGAAGATCTGACAACATGATGGGACAGGTAGATCAAGGGAAAGAAATATGGAGACACTAATAACCAAATACTCTACTTCAATCCCTGCCTTTCATTCTGAAAGCCCCTAAAGCACATTACAAATTGGGTTCTTTATCTCCCAAAACAATTTAATTCACCCACGAAATAAAACTATCTCAGGAGCTGGGGTATGAAGGAGGGCAGAGAAAGAGGCAGATGTTTAACATCAGCCTGACGAAATAATTTCCAATTGAAAAAAAAAAGAATAAAAAGAAAACTAGCAAACCCAAAGACTTATTTATGCAAACACCAGCTACTGTGTGTCTCACCTCTTTCCTTTGAGTTTTCTATAATGCAGGTAATGGAGCCGATATTCAAAATTTACCAAGTTCTCAAAATGCTTTGGCAGCCCACAGGGAGTTAAATATTAAATATGACTGAATGCCCTTCTGCCTGTCCAGCAGAGGTAAGCACTCACTTGCTGCTACAGCTTTTCTCCAGGGAAGTACTGCAATGTAAGCCCTCAATCCAGACTTATCAAAGCATAGCAAGATGCCTTGGTTACCCTGATTTCTCTAATTTTCTGAGCATAAATAACTTCACTGAGAGGCAACAGAAGAAGAATCACCAGTGTATTATGAGAGCACTCGTCATCTCTCCTTCCATCTGAGATGATGGGCAGCAGTGGCATGGAATTTTTGGCAGCAAACAGAAAAACAGGTTTGCAGTCCCTGGACTTGCCCACCTTCTCTCAGCAGCAGCCTCAAACGCTGTTTTGTTTTGACACGTGTTTCCAATAAAAACACAAGGTTTGTATTGACAAGAGGAATGCTGGAGCAGACCACTAGCATTTCAGAGCAGCCACAAATCCTTCTTTCTCTGAGCCCCCAAGGGTCAATTCCACACAGCAAGAATCCTACTCTCTAATTATTCACGTTCCTCCACTACCAGCCTCATTATCTGGTGAACTACTGTCAGCTGAAGCAGATTTTTTCAATTATTTGAAGAGACATTGTCAACTCAGCTATGCTGTATTTACATACATAAAATCAATAATCTCTTTTTCATTACCTCTGCTGTGTCTGCTTTAAATACTACAGAAGTTTGGAGAGGGCCAGTAGAGGTTTTCTTCTTTACAGTAAATACCCCAGAGAGATATTCTGGTGACCCACATAAGGTCTGGGCTACTAAGATGTGTGAGCGAAAACAAAATGTTGCCACTGGGATACGTTGCTGAAATGTCCTTAGTTTCATGCTTTAGCTAGAAGGCCCAAGATTTATTTCTGTTTCTTAGGTTGCCATCTAAGAGTTTATGATCTAGAGGGTATTTTGCTCCTGACTTAGAAAAGGGATCTTCTTGTAACCTAGCAAAGGACAGAAATTTGTCAAAGTGAGGGAAGTTGTTCCCAAAACCATGGTTCCTGGCTGTCATCAAGTCAAGTGATCAGGGTATTAAAGAATCAAAGTCCTAGTCTGTGTTTCTGCCCCACTTCCTCTCACACATGGGAGAGGAACAGTAAAAGCTCTGGGAGTCCCTTAGAGTTCAACCCTTTGGAGCTGGGATGTACGAGCCCCACATGGTCTGGGAAGGCATCAAATCCTTCTGTGTCCTCAGGCTGGGTAAAGGGCAGTCCCAGCTTGCTCCAGCTATGCACCTCTTCAGGTACACAAAAATTCCCCTCACAACCCTCCAGCAAGAGTTACAGCGCCAAGCCTGCAGACTATCATCAAATGGGCTGAGAAGAAATGCAGCCGGAGTGAGCTAAATGTCTCCAAGAATCCCACACAATCCTAGCAGAATAACTGGGAAAAGGGCATTGGCTTCTTTTAATTTCCTTCAGAGGGACGTTTTTAGTGAGTCTTCTTTATTCATCAGTCTCAAAGACATGATCCTTGTGTTAAGAATTCTGTCTACGTAAGAAACAAGGAGTATAGGCAAAACAATTGATACCACAGGGCTTTTGCCTCACTGACAAGTAAAAATGGTGTGACATTTATTTTTTTTAGAAATAAATTTTACTCGGATTTCCAAAAACAACCAAAGGAAAACAAAATCACAAATAACATAGGGGGAAAAAAAGCCAGTCCTGAGACACATTGCTGTTACACACCATGAATTGCCATGTCTTCCCATTTCACCTCACACTGGCACAAACCATAATGGAAGCCTGAAAAAATTTCTTGAACCAGCAAGTCAGGCTCTCAGGAGAACAATTCAGAACAATATTTTTTTTTTGTCTTTCTACTTTGATGTGTTCTACAATCTCACACAAAATCAGGCCACAGTGGGAACAGCCAGGCTCAGTGCACCAAAGGCAATGGGCTCCCCTCCTAGGGAGCTAATCAAAACCATCCAGTGTCAGCACAGAAAAGGCAAAAGCAAAGCACCAGCAAATAACTAAATAAATACAATTGCTACCCCTTAAATAACCTTGTCACCGAAACACAGAAGTACACTGATAACTCCATCCTTCTTCTGAGCAAACACACTGTGTGTATTGAACTTGACAGGTTTTCAAGACTCATATTCCATAGCTTTCCATATTGTCCTCAGCAGGACACAGGCAACAGTCTGGAAAATAATGTCTTCTCTAACTCCACTATTCCCTCCCCCACTTTTTTTTTCTTGTAATCATCCATATTATTAATAGGAGGCAGCTGGTTCCCATTAATGTTGGGAAAAGTGGTCTATCTCAGGAATTATGGTTTAAATTGGCTTGTAGTCTGGGGGAATTAGCCATCTGCACCTGGCCTAACATGGATATTTTCAGCCATACTAATCATAAACAGGGCTTTGTTCTAGTTGTGTCCACTTGGGTCTCTCACTCTGCCTTTTTTTTCCCCTACTTGGAAAGTGGAAAAAAAAAAGAAGAAAAAATAATCCCATTAACCCTTTCACAGAATTAATCAAAACTTAACTACTTTATTACTGTCCTGCATTTTATTTTGTGCTTGTAACCGAGCACATCATTTGAGTGGGGCCCAGCACAAGCCCTGTAGCTTTTCAGAGGCTGAACAGAATTGGCAAGAGGAAGAGGCAGTTGTTTGGCAAGGCAGATGTGATTTAGCAATAACTTCATGACGTCCACACAGGGCTGAACACCACGTGGGCAGGAAAGGCTGAGCACCAGGGCAAAGCTGCAGGGAGGGAGGGTTGCAGTATGTAAAGCAGGAACACCAGAACATTCCAAATCACGCCAAAGAATGTACTATAATGTAAAGGGAAGGTAGGTTTTGGGGTAGCTTTTCCCCCTGCCTTCCATTTTATGCCCATATTTGGCAAAATGGTTGTGTTTTCCAGGGGTTTGGGGCTGAGGAAAGAGGGGATTCAAAGGTGAGTGAAAATAGATGACATCATCAGGTCAGGGGACTGCTCTCTTTGTCTCACAGACTTGGCAGTGAAGGGATAAGCTCTATCCCACCTCCAAACTCTGTAGGGAATCCATCCACAACTGCAGATATAGGAATTATTCTACAGAGCCTGTCCAAAAGTTTGACCGCCTTTATTTTTGTTTTTTAACAGATGGATCTTTACAGAGATTTATAAAAGACAGGATTTTCTCTCTCTCCCCATCAATCTTTCTGCCTTAGTGATTATAAATGGACAGTGCTAATGTGTTTAAAAACTGCATAGACAAAGTCTGGGAGAATAGGTTCATCAGTGGCCCTTAATGATCTGGACAAGAGTTTTGGCTTGAAAGCCACTGCACTACTGCACACTGGAACTGCTGAGGCTCTGCCAAGGAACTGCTCAGCCTGATCACGTCCAAATCTCCCTCCAGACAGGATATTGCATTAGCCATGACACTGTAGTTGTTTGTGCACACACCGTTATGGGGGCTTGTAGTGCAAGCAAAAATACACTCTTTAATCTGTCAGTCACAGCTCTGTCTGTAGATCTGGGGATTTGTCTGAACAGAGCCAGCTCCAGTGGCCACTTTTTGTGGTGCAGCATCCCTTCTCCACCCAGACCTACCCGTGGGCTACTGCCCTGAGGTGCCAAATCCAATGTTGTGCCAATACACAGTCACTCCATCCCCCACTCTGTCAAATGCCAGTAATCATTGGCAATGCACATCTCGAGCAGAAGGAATCAGAGAGCTCCTTACAGCTGCCTCGTGTTTCCACCTGGTTGATGGGACCACCTAGCTCTAAATGGGCTTGTTTGCTTGCTCACTCCTTTTTCAGGATCCAGCTAAAACAAGCAGCCAAAACGCTGACCTCTCATGCAAGAGCCTGTTGCCATGCTATCTGCAGCTTCTCTGGGATCAGGAAGTGCCAAAAGCTCGGAAAACAGCCTTCCCAGCTGGTCCTCCAGGCCAATTTAGAGTCCCAAGAGGCCCAGATAGTTTGGATAACCTACAGTCAAGCATTACAATTTATGGGAGCTTGTCCAAACCAAACTCGGAATCAAGTCACTCACCCATCAGTAACTGAAACACCTCTCAGAACAAGGTGTGCTGCCAAGGGCTCTGAGGTGGGGCCAGGCAGCCTGAGAAGGGACAGGGTCAGCTGGGGATGGACTGCTGAAGCCAGGCTTTGGAGGGCAGGGAAGGTGCAATCAGCCTTCCATGGAAACGTGGGCAAACAGCTGGCAGCAGAAGGAAACAGAGCACAAGGGAGGGAGTTTTTAATAAGCAGCTTTGAAAAACTCGTTCAGCTGCCCCCAGACAGATGTAAATCAGGAGGAACTGGTTTGGGAAAGAAGGGAATAGTGCTGAAGCCATAAAGGGGGAAAACGGAAACTACATCCACAGTGAAGGTCAGAGTAAGTCCCAGGGGACTGCAGCTGAACATGAGCACCATGACTGCCCCAGTGTAGGGTATGGTAAAAAGGAATGAAAGAAGGAGGCAAGGGCAGAAAGACATCCTTAATATTGGCGGGCTCTTAAGTTCACTGAGACAGCCACAAATTCCTGGAAATGAGAGCTGCCACCTCTTCAGGGAGGAGGACTGAGGCACAGAAGCCAGAATAATGAATCTTGCACAAGAAAGGTATATTAAAAACAAACTAATAGAAACTACACAATGTAATAACTGAGAGAAAAGGCACCTGCAATCCCCAGATATGTCATGTGTGCACAGTATCCATGATTCAGACACAGCAACTCAGGAGAAATAGAAACCAAAAGCAAAGACTCCCCTGAGGCTTGCTCCTTTGCCTGACTCCACCAGCAACAAACCAGCCCACAACTTCCACCTGCTCCAACTCTCCTCCTCCTCCTCCTAATGTCCTCAGGGCCCATCTTTGGAGTAATTGGTGCAGTGTCTGGTGCACTGCAAACCTGCTCTCCATCTCTGCTCTGGCTGGACAGTTAAACTTATTTCTTCATGACAGCCCCGATCACAAAGTCCAGAACAAAAAGTGCAAAAGCCAAAGTCTCCTGGCTGGAGATGCAGCTGTGGAACAAACTTGCAGAGGAAATGAGAGAAATCCAGTTAGAGCACCTTTGGGACACAATGAAAAACATTTTCCATCACAAGCAGGATGATGTTCACAGCATCACCATCCCTTCACATCTGAGGAGAGAGAGATTTTCAGCCATAAAAAAGACAAGAACCAGAGAGATCCAAATCTTGCATTTGCTGACCTCTGTTTTCTCTCATGAGCGACAGTTCTGTATTAAATTGCTGTGATAACCAGGAGGATAAAGCATCAGGAAGCTCAGTATAAGAGCAAGGAAAATACTGATGGGAAATACTTCAGGAGGTTGTGGAGATGCACAGCAATAGGGGCTGGGAACACCACATGTGACTTCCTTCCAGCTTTCCCTGCCTGCTGCTCTCAGAGAGCCACCATCACCACCCCTAGGCCCACAGATGTTTTTGTAGCAAATAATCTACCTGTAAAAAATGCGTTTATTTCCATCCCATTCCTGAATTTCTGTGCACATCCCAAATAATCCTCCTTGGTGCATTCCAACAAACCTCTTGGAACTCCCTGGGTTTTGGAGACTGCTACCCTGCCCATAGCTGGTTCTGCAAGAACAGAGATCCATGTCACCAACCTCATCACATCAGCACCTCTCAAAATCCAAGCTTAACATGCTGCTTGACTCCAGCAAAAATGCAGTCTTGTAACAAAATAAACACAAGAAAAACCTCTTAACAGCACAAAGACCTAATTCAGGGAGTAGATTTCATTATGGGAATAGCACATGTCTGTCTTACAGACCTTAAAGTATCCCACATGCTTCGCTTATTTCAGAACCTGACTCCATAAAACAAAACACTGCAGGATAATCATATTTATTTGTTTGGTTTTCCACTTTGTTCAGTTATCCTAGCTTAAATCTAAGCCAAATGTTACACTCCAAAAACCCCATGGATATACATGTTTTTTGATTTACCAACAGAAGTAACAAAATGGGTTACGAAAGCCAAGAGCAGAGGTCCTCATTTGTAACCATTTATCCTCATGTAGTTAAAGGTCACCCACAAATTACAGACTGTGGGTTCTAGCACCGTTCTGTGTATATAAATACACATGTATATTTACAGCTGCTGCATACTTATTTTCCACGGTGTGGTGCCCAGTGTTTCTGCTACAGCCTGAAGGGAGCTGCCTCACAGGCAGGCAGTGCCTGGTGCTATATTTAACACACAAGGACTGTTTTCATTGCTTACAAGTGGGAGGAGGAGAGGTAACTTGGTTAAATCAGTCGTGCCCGAGACAAGCAAAGGTAACTGTTGTGGTTTGTGAGCTGAATGGCTGCTCGCGTCCCACATGAAATAGAGAAACAAACCTAGGAAACCATCCTGTTAAGAAATGACTCACTAAAACAGGAAAAAAAAAATGTTTGCAAGTATCCCTATCTTTCCTTAAATAAAGGAGAATTTTCAATGACAAACTGAAGTTTTAAACAACAGAATGTCTAAATAGCAATAAGATTTGTGAAGAATTATAGAAATGATGGAATAGTATTTACATTCTCATTTATGATTCTTTAAGCGTGAGCCGTTCAACATTTCTCGGCAGCTCCTGCCAGTTGAAAAACTCAAAACCTGCATTCTCAGGGAAATACATGACGCAGGAAATCAACACTTTAAGAAAAACTGCAAACACTGGGGGACCAGCACTAGAACTGTGAAAGTGGGCAGCAAGCCTGTGTAAATTGATTACCCAGCAAGTTTATAGGGCCAGTGAAATTATTAAGGAGTAATTTGTAGTCACCTACGAAAAAGAGATCTCAGGTTAAGCAGATGGTGTGTTAACATGCAGGGAACACTTAAGCCAGTGAGATGGAGCTTCTACATTATTTACAACTAAGCATTTAAATTAGACTTCAAAGATGACCAGACTTCAACAGGTCTCTTCCAACCTGAGACATTCTGGGAGTTTAAGATTTTGGCATACATCTCTCTTCAGTGGGGGGTGAGGAGGAAGGTTCTTCAGAATGTAGGAAAGAGGCAATCCTAGTTGAAAAGTCAGAGGTGAGAAAAATGAGGGGTTTATGCTTGGGCTTTAAATAAAGTCCTTCCTGCAAAATGTGTTTTGAAGTTTTGGCATTTTCTAAGTGGTTCTTCAAGGAAATGATACAGACCCTTCAGTTCTGTGCTGCTGGGTGAGGTTCAGCACAGTGTTGTCACTACTGTGAGGGATTTCACACATTCTGCACTATTAGACTTGGTGCAGTATGTACAGACTGATGCTCTCTTCCTTTGAATTCCTACAGCTCCTTTCCTCAGTTTCTACTTTTATTTCTGATCAGAATTCTCATGAAAAGTCACCACAAAGTTCCTAAATCCCTAAAGATAACTTAGGTTTTCTTGCAGACTCAACAGCCCCACATACTCCACCAGGGAATAATTCCTGAAAAATTACCTAAACTTGAGTTTCACACAGAATATGTTTATCTCATTAAAAGCCATCCTTTATATTCTAGTTTTCAATAGATATTTCTCACTTTCCTTTCTCCTTTTTCTCACCTTCCATCCCTGTACAAGCACAACAGCCCCAGGAGACAGAATCAGAGAATGGTTGGGGTAGGGAGAGATGTTAACGATCATCAAGTTCCACCTCCCTGCTATGGACAAGGACACCTTGCACTGGAACTGATTGCTCAGAGCCCCCAGGACAGTCCCCATGAACAGAAATAGGACAGTCCCCATGAACAGAAGTGGGACAGTCCCCATGAACAGAAATAGGACAGTCCCCACAGACTCGTGCTGCTGCCTGTGCCCCACGCTCTGCCTCTGAGTGCCGTGCCAAGAGGGCACAGAGGTAAATACATGACACTGCACCCCAAAAGTGGAAAGTTCAAGTGGTACACACAGGAAAAAAGGGAGAAGAAACCAAGCCCTGCTTCTCCCAGCTTTCTGATCCCTTAGAGAATCACACAAGTACAAAACCATGAAAACAATAACCCCAGCTGCAAAGGCAATGAAGCAATTTGTTAGGGAGATGACATTTTTAATGAGAAACACTTGCTGGAGGAGAACAAAAGGCTCTGTTTGGTCAGAGAGATGCTCTTGATACTCTTCTGAAGTGCATGAAAAAGTAATTTCATTTAAGCGTCATACACAGAGCAGCTGAATTTCCTGGGGCTCCAGATGTTGTCCTGTGCAGATGCTGAACAAATGGAACTCTGTCTTGATGAAATGAAAAGAAAAAAGCAAGCCTTCCTAAACCAAAACCCATGCACCAGAGTATTTCATGTCTTAGAAGAAGCAAAAGAGAAGACAAAGAAAGAGAGAGAAAGCCATGCAAAGTGGGTGAAAAGGAAGTTCTTGAACCCAGCAGCATTGCCCATAGGATGGACTGTTCTTAATCACCCGATGGATAATTGAAGGGGAGACAATCTGGATTTGCAAAATACCAAGATCTGGCTCTGTCGCCTCTTTTTCTTGGCTTTGCTCCGTTTCTCTTTGACAGTTATCTGGCTGTGATTACACTGACTTTGTTCCCTAAGAAGGGACAGATTCTGCAAGCTTTCATTAGGCCAGAAGTTACTGGAACATTCTGGCGTGAGTGACAGGCTCAGAATCAACAACTGCAAAACTACAATCAATATTTGTCTGTATTGACAAAGGGGAAAAGCTCCCAGCTGAAATGACACAAGTTTCTCTCCTGAATTTTGGGGAGGGCAAGGGCTTTGGTGCCTCAGTAGTGAAAGCTTATGAAATAAGAGATCAGACCAGTATCAGCTCTCACATTAATGAAGACTAATGAAGAATAATGACCTTGATATTCAGACACTTCATTCCTGAACTTTGGGGTGGGTGACAGAAGTAGATGGAGATGATTCCTAGGCTTTGTAAGCCATACAGGGCCTATACAGATCCTGATGCAAATCAGAATAGCCTTAGGCCTGCTGGCTTATGCTCTCATTTTTTTCTTCTGCCTTTTTAGGCTCTGAAAAAAAATGGACACTATTCACTCTTTCTTCTAAGGCACAAGTCTCCTTCTGACACAACATTATCTTCCTGCTAAGTGGTAGCAGATGACAGAGTCCAAAGCACTGCACAAACACGAGAGCATCCCTGCCTCTTACACAGGGCCCCTTCCCAAGAAGGCAGTGCTGTCACAGACAACTCTGCCTTTGAAAAGAATAAAATAAAAAACCAAAACAGTAATAAAAGCCAGGTTTGTGATGCTGGTCCATCAGCAGGTGGTACTGTGTAGTCAGTTTATAGTGAGCTAAGTGAGAAGGATAATATTGTTTTAAATTGGGATTTGGAAAGGTTAGCATCACATCTGACACCTCCCTGAAGGGCAAAACTGAAGAGTGACACACCAGAGTACACACCAGAGGAGGGGCAAGCACGCAGTGGGTGTGGTAAGTAGATCTGAATAAGAATAGAGCTAAAAATCTGAAAAAGAAAACAGTGTAGTGCATGCAAGTTATGAGAAACCAGGGACTGACCTTTTGCTTCTCTCTGTTGAGAGGCAGAGACAGGCAGAGAGCAGCTGCTCTCCTGCTCACAGGGAAGAAGCTGCTTCCAGTAAGCCTCACCAGTCAGAGATTCAGGCAGAATTCAGGCAAGAAGCAGATAAGAGGGTTGAAAAAGAACATTCCTTGTTATTTTTTAAAAGTAATGCATCATAGGTCAAATGAGCTAGTTTTGTCCAAGCTCAGTAAAACCTAAATCTTCGATGACCTAATGTAAACATCAGCAAACCAGCCACGGTGCTGGTGGCTCACAGAGGAGCATTGTGCTTTGGGAGAAACCTGCTTGAAGCAATGCAATAAAATGAATTGACCTTAGGATGGAAAAATCAATTTTTACAGAATTATTGGGTGTGATCTAATGACTGCACTGAATAACCCAAATTCCAACAATGGGTAATGCTTTTAAGCACGTTACCAGGTTTTGTTTCATGTATATGTTGCCAAAGTAATCCCTTTGCACACACAGAAAGCAGTCAGTGAAACTTCACTTCTGCTGAGCACTTATGAGAGCCTTCCACAAGCAAGCAATCTGTTATTTTATATTCTAAAGAGGTTTGCCTTAAGGCCTGCCCCCACCAGCAGTCAGCAGCACGCTGACAGTCTCCAAGGTCTGATTGCTAATGAGGAGAAAATAATCACTGGGGAAGAGGGAAACTAGAGATAAATAAGATATTTTGCCCTCATTTTTTTCTCCAAGCACACTCTAAAGCAGAGCCATGCTGGAGCCATGTGGGACACAGGTTTGATCCCACTGAATTGTTGCTGCGAGGATTTTGGGGCAGGGAGCGTTTTGGAATTTCCAGAGCAACAGCAAATGCTGCCACACGAGCCAGCACAAAGGAGACAAACAGGGAGCGGCGCTCAGGGGCTGGGGACTTCAGGGCACTGAGAATCAGGGTATTTTTAAGGGTGTGTTTTTATGGGTGACCCTCTTATTGAGGATAACACCATTCCAGAGCAGGCACTCTGAAATCCTGCTCATGGGAGCAGACAATGCAGAATGTCGCTGCCACCCCACGTTGCCTCTCTCCTGTGTTATTTTCCCCAGAAATCCAAGGATCATCTGCATGGCAGATGCTGGGCCTTCATCTGACAGAGAAGCCAGGGAAAATGGGCTGTGTGCCTCTCCTTAGAACCATGGAATTATCTCTCCTTGTGCATCTCCAAGCAATGGACAGCCAGGCAAATCTTTGGTAGTGTAGCAGCATCCAGGGTATCATTAAAAACAGCCTGGATTCAAAATCCAAACTGTCTGTATCCATCTTTTTAGGGACTTCTTTGCTTTCTCCATATTTCTTTTGATATTTCAGAATAATTTTAAAAATTCCCCTAGGCATAAATAGAAAAAAATTTCTTAAAATCATCTGGAATACCCAGCTTCCTCACAGATTGCTAAGTGAACACACTTATCCCCTCAAAAACACCAGGGAATGATGATTTCCTCATTCAGGAATCGAATGTTCATTTTCATGCGTCATTAGAGATGGATAGCTCTAAAGGTAGTCTAAACCTTTAAACTCCCCTGTCTTTTAGTAAGGGGAGAAAACCAGGAGAAAGACAAAGAGAAAGGAAATAATGAACATTTGCAAAGCCACTAATGAGCTATTGTGGGTCATTACTTTTATTTCCAATAGGAATTTAAATTACAAACTGTTTTGAGAATCACTTGCACTAGGCATTTACTTCATAATGAATGTGACTGCAATTTTAAAAAGCTGGTGTGCAGGATGGTAGAGAGGCCATAAAGAACCCAAGTTACATATTGAATTCAGTGTACACATAATGACCATATTATTTCTAGGGAATTAACTTTTTTTTCCCCCCTAACTTTCCAGACTCTGAATCATTTTCTAATAGGATCTCAACAGGCAATAGTATTAAAAATGTGTTAGATGTTAGCATCTGGGCCAGGAAAAGCATGACAATCTAATATAGAGAGCCTAACTAGGGCATTCATCCAAGCCTGCCATCCATCTTTCCATTCTCTGTGGTGTCTCTCCCACTTCAGGGTACACAGATTGAGCAAGTCCTTGGAATAATGGCATTTAAATGAGGTCAAACCTACCTGATGAGGTTTCCTTGCCAGGCAGGTTGCAAGTCCCAGAGAACTGATTCCCAAACTGCAGCTGTCTCCCTGTCAGTAATGCCAGTTTGAACACAGGAGTCGTTTCAGTCCATGGAAGCAGATTAAAACCAGCAATCTCATTCCTTTAAAGGGAAAAGAGAGTCCCAAAGAGAACCCCAGCTGTCATGATCTTGAGACTTGATTTTCACTCCACAGTGGAACTAAAATGAAACCTTTCAACAATTCCCATGAAAACTTTCAGAGGAGAAAGACAAGCCAGAATAATGAACTTGCTGGGTGGGTAAGATGAGCAAACTGGAACAGCCACGTTGGGATAAATTTGAAAAAAAGGGGCTGATTGCCACCTTCCTGTGCTCAAGACAGAAGATTCAGTTTCAAGAACCTTGTTTATATTAAACAAATCTAATAATGACTATAAAGCAGCCTGATCTGCAAAACTCATTCTTTTCCAGTTTCTGATAAAATGGCTTCTTTGATAGAAATATTTTTAGAAATACTTTTTTTTTTTCCCTTTGGTGATCCTAGTTCTTAAGACTTCAGGGAAAAAAAACCCAAAATCTTATTTTGACTAGCATGAAATTCACTGTCAAGATTTAAGATGTCCATTTACCCTCTTCCTATTTATCACAGTAGAACAAATGAGGTAAGGTTGGGAAAAGAACAGTAAATACCTAAATGAAAAATATCTGCATCTTTCCAGTGTGTCTGCTTTTTCTGAGGTACCCAGGGAGGCTAATAATAATCAATCAGCTGCACAGTGTACAGCTGCACATCATATTTGGATGCTAGTGAGCTTGATTAAAGTCTTACTTCAGTAGGGCAGACTGCTAAGAAACCAAAGCTGTCTTTGAAGGCTTAAAATTGCCAAAGGCAATATGAAGAGAAAGAAGAAAAGGCATTTTAAACAAATTAGCCCATTCACGTGTTTTAGCTTAGGAATCTTTGCAGAGAATAAAAGAAATCAAATCACTCAAATCTACTTCCAGTGGGTTCAGTATGCAATGCTTATGTTCCCTCCCTTTGGGACAGATTTGCATAAAGGAGCTGAACTCAAGATTTGTTCAAAACTTATAACTAAAGCTTCAGTGTTTAGAGATATTTTGTTTTCCTACTCATACACACAGAATGTGGTCAGAACAATGGACAGGACCTCTTTGGACACAGTGTCCAGTCCCTTATACTTCAGGTACTTACCATTTTATAGAATCATTCAGAAACAGTCTCTTTTTTTAAAAAACAATTTTAAAAGATCAATATAACATCAAGATGCTGCCTCTTTTTCTAACATGGACATTCCACTTTATGCCAATCCACCTGCCTGCATTAAAAAGCAAATCTCTTGCAATCATTAATCTGTAGGGAGACACAGAAAAATATGAATTTCCCTTCCAAATGCTGGCCTTCACTTATACTTTGCATGTAAATACATTAGTCCAGTTGAGCTGGGGTGCTCCAAAGTCAAAATCCATTTAACTGAGTACATTTTGTGCTCTCAGTACCCCATTCTCAATCCCCCAAGAACATGAACATTTCTGTCTCTCTAATATCTCCAGTGGCCAATAGAAAGTAATTTCTGTGCTTAATTTAGTACTGACTCAGGAAATGCCTAAACAAGACAGAATGGGTTTTGTTATCATCATCATCATCATCATCATCATTATTATTGTTGTTGTTGTTTTAAGCAGAAGACAAAACAAGAGGGAACAAAAGTTGAAGCTATTGAGAGTGAATGGTGTTTATTTTCATTCCAAAGGAAAAAGATTTACTTCCAAGGCTTGAGTATTTGCAATGTCCTCATTAGTCAGAGTGCATAAAAACAACAGAGAGAGGAAACAACATCTGAACTGGAAAATGGGCTCCCCAAATGTTACAGGACCTTGAATTGCTACCTGTGTGTGGTTATTACAGACACTAAGGTAAAAAGCAGAGCAGTGCTCATTTTTATTGCAAGAGAGACTACATGTAAGCATGTGCATTATGCTCTAGCATGTTCCATCCATTATTCACTGATATTTTTGATGTACAACTTTGCTTCTGCCATGGATATTTACATCAAAACAACTTTTGAAGAAGCTGCTGCATAAAGTACTCAAATGACTGGGAATCCCAGGAAACATCAAACATTCGGTTCTGCATTTTTTTGAGAGTACTTTCAGAAAAACTCCAATTTTGGCTTGGTATTCTCATCTGAAAACATTCAGGCTCATAATATTTCAGGAGAACATTTACACAGAGCTGCTTTGAGGAAAAATAACTTGAAAAAGAGCAATAGAAACTTCATTTTGGCTTTAATTATAGTTATTATTGCAGATCAAGGGATATTAAAGTAGTCCACTGCAGATGGACTCACACATATCAGAGGTTTGAAGGGAAATATTTCATTGGCAAATTGCTCATAATTCCTTATTGTTGCACCACAGGGCAAGCCAGACAAAAATTATTAAAAAACCCTTTCTTAAGTATCACTCCCACACCTGGAGAATGGCATATCTCATTTTAAATTGTGTCTTACAAACTTCAGTACAGGAGCAGTGGATGAGAGTTAGGTGGGTAAGTCTGGGATAAGGGAACAAGTTGCTGAGATAGATGAGGATTTAAAGGAAAACAACTTCATTGAGAAGTTTGTTCTGCAGGGAGGGTCCAAAGATAGGACCAGAGCAAGAAGTTTTAGCAGATTGAAATAGCCAAACCAAGTCCTTCAGCCAGCATGAGCAGTCAGAGCAATCTGAGAAGATAAATAGAAAAAGAAAATTTTACATTTTCTCTCCTTCTGTGGCTGGCTTGCTGACATGATTTTGCATGTTTACTGTCATGCCCAAGCACATGTGGAGTGCAGTCAGAGGCAAAGAGGAGGAGGGAGAGGCAGTAGGAAATCAAACAAAAGTCCTATGAAAAGAAAGTCTGGAGTAAAAATAGCATGAAAGCTCTGTTCTGTTATCACAGGGCCAGATGTGGCAAGGCAACATATCTAGAAATAGTGTGGGTCTCAGATGGTGTTTATGTGTCCATCTCTGTTCATGCTGGTGATATATTGCCTTTATTACTGCACTCATGTGCACCCACAGTGCAGTCTCTGAGCTATAGTGCAAACCTGAGTAATTACATTAATTTATCACACACACCTCTGGCTGCCTCAGCACCTCCTCCCTCCTGAATTATCTTAGCCTTCCAAACAACACTTTGTGTGAGAAAATTTTAAAGTGTTTAAGAGGGAGGAAACCAGTGGGCTTCTATAAAACCTGAATAAGGTATTACAAAATATACCCTGAAAATATTTTGGTTCCTTCCTTCTTCTCTAACAGCTCAAACCAAGAGTAACAGCAGTGTAGTCACACTACTGCTCTGCAAGAGGACAACACCACGGGTCAGACCCAGGAACCACAGGGTGAAATTGCCTCCAGCACCAATAAAGCTTAATATCTCTGGTAAAATTATTAACCCTAATTGGGGTCATTATAGCTCCTTAGCACTAGCACCTCACTCATTCATCTGTGTTTCAAAAGCAGGCCAGGTTTTGTCACCACTGTTGGTGTTCAGGGGTTACTGCAGAACATCTCTGTTGATGAAGAACTCCCTTAATTTTTACAGCCTAAATTAAGCATTGTTTTTTCTGTTCCCTACAATGAGATTTTAAAAAGTGAGCTAAAAATACTCTCACAATTATAAAATCCTACTCCAAGCAGATCAACCTTACATTTGTAACATCTAAGGACAGACAACAAAGAGCAGCACTGAGCTTTTACTGCCGTGGAGTTTGGGCAGTGGAAGTAACTGGAACACTACACCAGGAAGGACAGATTAAATTTGGTATTTTCAAAAGTCCTGGCCCCCCACCACCTCTTTTGTGTGGCTGCTGGTACTCAAAGCTTCCCCAAGGGCAGGACAATCAAATAGGTTTTGCTATTAATTTCACATCTGCACCAAAAAGGCTTCCTGGACACTGGCAGCAAGAAAACAGCTTCTTCTGGGTCAGGGATCCTCATCTTCTGGGCTTTCCTTCCACAGCCATCAGGTGAATGAGATTTTTCAATTGTCCCCCATCTCACACAGACCCCAGCACACCTGCAGAATCATGGCTTTTACCTTTGTAAATCGCTGTAAATTCTGGTGAAGGTCTCAGGTTGTTCAAAGCAATTCTGTGAATAAGATATCATTGATACATTTACACACCGATCCCAAAGAGATTTCTGGGTGCAAGGGGGAACAATTCATCTGTTTCTTTGAATGCAAAATTATCTACAGACTCTTAGACCTGCTTTAAATGTTCAGGCCACCTTCCATACAGATACATCCTAAATTTCCTTTTCCTCTGAATCAATATAAATTTCCAAGAATCCATTATTCTGCCTGTAGCATTCCCTTACTGACCAACTTGATATTTTACACTCCAAAAATCAAATTAGAAACTTCCACAGATATCATTACCATTTTCCCTATTTTCCTCATTTAACATCTCTCCTTCATCCTTTTTTGAAAGTCCTTTTATCTCCTCTTAACAGTCATGAATGCAAACACAGAGAGAGGATGGTTCAGCTCTCTGTGCTCGTTCCAGTTGAATTCATCCCACTTATAAAGAAGTTTAATTCCAGTTCTAAAGAAGTTTAATCCTACTTTTAAAGAAGTTACTTCTACTGGTCTCTATCTGCTTCAAGGTTACGTGACTGAAATCCTGAGATCAGAACCAGACACAGGAGCAGCTTATTCAGCAAAGCAAGTGAACTATTTTAATATAAATCAAATCTAACAGAGAGTGTGATTAGGTATCTAGTTTAATATCACACAGCAGGAAAGAAGATTGAATAATAAGGATTTTGCATCTGAAATGCACTGATAATTCAAATTCTTTGGGTTCTTATGGCTGGGCATGTTTGTGTGTAATTTATTTTAGTCTGGCAGTCTCAATTTAAGAAGAAATTAAAGAAGTCAGTCTATAAGAAACTGAGATCTTGTGATTTCCATCATCTTAAAGGGGAGATGAGGCCTCTTTAAGCTACTGGTGACAACTTGACAGCTCAGAGAGAAGCAGGCACTTGGTTGAACACCAGTGCACAGAGGTCTGCCCCAGCTGATGCTCAGGGTCACCCCACAGCATCACCCACCCTGGAGATTCCTCCTTGGGGACATTTAACAGACAGGTGCTGGGGCCAGCTCAGCTGTCAGTGGGAAAGTGCCCACATGGGAGAATCAGGCTGTACAGGATGGCTCTCAGTGCTACCTACAACAGATCTCTCAACAACATAAACTTTTAGCATCTAAACATTTTAAAACTTGAACAGTAACCTTCAAAGCTGATCAGACCGAGCAAAGGAGTTGTTTGATGCCTGAAATACCTGGGAGAAATTCCTGCACCCCCATTAGATCATCATATTCAAGATGTTTCTCCCCTTCTCTGACGCTGTTTAGTTGTTAAATAAGAGAAATGCCCTTCAGTGATGCCATCACACTGTGCTGCTAGATAAAACCTGGCCTCACAAATTCCAAGAAATCAATTTTGCACAGATGAATCCTGCCACCTTTGATATGCAGAATTTGTACACAGCAGAGGGGAAGTCTGGCAATGAATTCCCATTGCTTAAAATCTGATCTCGATGCACAAAGCGAAGCCTTGAGATTAGAAAAATGCATTTGCTTCTGGGAAATATTCTACATGCAGGAACGTGTTCAGAAGGCAGCTTTTCCTAGCACAGGATTGTGATCTCTATCTGCAGCCCTTTGTTCAGAAGCAGAAAAAGGAGGGAAAAGTGGAGAAATCTGGGTAAGAGGCTTCAACTTACTGATACAGCTCCAAAGCTTTCATAACCCCCTCCCACTCCTGCACAGGCAGGAGACCCACAGAAGCAATTCCCCAAATGAACCCTCAGAAATCATTTCTTCATCTAATTAAAATCTCTTATGATCCACATAATCCAAGAATAGCAGATGTCAAGCATTACTGTCCACTTATTTTAGTGTATAAGCAGAAGTGGAACAAAAGACAGTTCAAGTGAAGATTTCCAAATACAGAGACATGCCCAGGTTCTACCAGATGATTCCTAAAGGTTGATTTAATCAGGGCTGACACTCTTTTAAGGACCCAGTCAACCTTTCTTAAGTGATGCAAAATAAATGGGGGCAAAACTCACATTAATCTGAAACTGAACTCATGGGCTTTATGAAAGCTGACATCTGCATATGAGAAAATTACACATGGGTGATCAAAGTTTCTCTCTGACATGATCTATTTCCACATTTATAGATTTGAGGAGTTTATGTTTGCCAGCAGACACACATTCCTCACACACACTGGGCACACTCCCCAAGGCCCATCCTGCAGAGATGCTCTGCAGACCCCAGGCCTGCACCTCCTGCTGCTGCATGGAATGGGGAGCAGGACTGGGTGAGGGAAGGGCTCACATTTGCTTCATGACCGTGTCCATCAAAGTGTCCATGCAGATCAGAGCCACTCTGGTGGTCACACAAGGGCTCAAGGTGCAAGTGCAGCATCCCCCAGCAGCTCCCCTCCTCCAGGGTGATGGAATGTGACTGTGTTCACAGGTTGAGGGAAGAGACGAGGATCTGACTCCATGTTTCAGAAGGCTTGATTTATTATTTTATGATATATATTACATCATAAATTGTACTAAAAGAATAGAAGAAAGGATTTCTTCAGAAGGCTAGCTAAGAATAGAATAAGAAGGAATGATAACAAAGGTTTGTGCCTCGGACTTTCTGTCCGAGCCAGCTGGGCTGTGATTGGCCATTAATTAGAAACATCCATCATGGGCCAATAACAGATCCTCCTGTTGCATTCCACAGCAGCAGATAATCAATGTTTACATTTTGTTCCTGAGGCCTCTCAGCTTCTCAGGAGGAAAAATCCTAAAAAAAAAGATTTTTCATAAAAGATGTCTGTGACAATGGAACAGCGAACTCAAACTTTGCCTGCAGAGGTTTATATTCACAAAACAGTGGCCAACTACTTTGAATTGATGTGAGCCTCCCAGTGCTAATGAAGATATTTAAGCAACCAAACCCCTGCAGCCAGGAATTACAGCTGTTCTCCTTACCCTGGGGACAATTAACTCCCATTAGCTGAGCAGGAGCTCAGGGAACAGGCAAGCTGAAAGGAAAGGTTGTCCTGTGATGATGGGATTGATGTGTCTCTTAGGGCACGATGTCCCACCAGCAATGCACAGAGCTCATCCCAAATTCCCCGAAAGACACAGAAAGGAAAACACCTGTATCTATCCAGACACCAAAAGTCCTTCCAGCATCTTGATCCTGAATTCTGAACAGCCTCAGGAAGCACACACAGTATCTAAGAAATCTCCCAATATCCGGCCATCCACAGGCACAGGACAGAAGCATCCTGATGAAACGCGCTCAAACTGGTCTTTCCAAAGGGTGCACAAGCACAGATGTTCTGACAAATATGTGCTGCAACTGGCAAAGTTCTTTCCTCTGCCTTCAGTATCATTGCATCCAGAATTACTTCCATATTATTTCCTTAGACCAAGACCTTAAGGGAGAAATAGAAGGGAAGAAGCGAGAGGAGTGGAACAATCTCTCTGTTAAATTCACCTCATGTGTGAGCACACGAAGCCAGAGGAGTTTGCTGCCTCATGCTGTGAGTGTGAGTCTCAGCTTTTGGCAGTGGAACAAAACCCTGGGAGCAGTCTGGAGGCATTCATATGTTTTGCTGCTTGCTTTGGCTACTGTCAAAGCAGCCTAAGCCCTGTGTGCTCTTTACAGAAATATGTATGCATGGCATTTTTCTGAAAAGGGTCACAATGAAAATACCTGCCATTTAGACTCCTCCACCCCCTCCTTTGAAAAAAAAAAAAAAAAAAAAAAAAAAAGTTATTAAAAAAGCTGATTTTCACGTTTTTCAAATAACAACGGCAGCCTTATCCATAAGGAAAATCAAAACAACTGGTTAAAATTATTCTTTTCTAGACTACCCTCTGCATGCCTCATTTTTTATTCATCACAGCACATATTCTCTCCTCCATGAGATCTTACCAGAATATAAAATATATTCAGACTTTGCTGCCTAAGGAAGGCCTGAAAGCCTTCAGAGCTCTTCTGAGGCCGTGCATTTGACACGGGAGGAAGGCAGCACACCTGAACCAGCTCTTTCAGGAGCTACAAGGCAGCAGCAGATGGCTGTGGGGCATCAACCCAACACTCACTCTGCTTCTGAAGCTAACTCAGCAGCCTGCAATGACTTCTCTGCTGCCTTGGCTGGGCAGCCCCTGGTGTATTTTGAAGTTGTGCTTTGACTTTTGGTGCCACACAGAGCACATTTTGTTCCAGCTCTCCAAAATGCCTGGATTGGAAGTGGGGCTGTGATCAGCTGCCTAATCACCCTCAGTACCTGACACTGCAACTCCCTGCTTTGTCTGGACAATTCAGGGTTAGGAATGGTCACCATCACCTGAGTTAGATCCCCTCTGGAATGAGTGCTGAGGGCAGTGGGAGGATTTTAATTGTGAACCAAATTACAGCCTGGACCCTGAGCAAGTTGCTCTGAAGAGCTGTCCCAAGAGGGGCAGGAGAAAGGAAACAAATCAAGAAATTTCCATCATCACCAAGATCACTTTACACCTGAAGTGACAGGAATTAAATTATCCCGCTGCTGTTCCCCCAGTAGATCAGAAAGAGCTGTTAAAATGTCCCCATGAGTCCAAACCCAGCTTCTCTCGGTCCTATTCATTGCTGCAACTCTTCAAGTTTGCTCCAGCTTCCACTGGCTCAAACTTTCTCCTAGTGCTGTAAAAGATGTGAAGTATGGCATGAAGGGCAAAGGAGCTGTATTTGATTGTTCTGGGTCTTTTCTCATGGTCTGATTGAAATATGAGGCATTATCTACTCTTCCTTTGCACCAGAGGAGCCTCAAACCACTAGCTCTGAAATGAACCCCTTTGAGGCTCTCTGATAATGCACTTCTGCAAGTATTTCACAATCAAAACGAGTCTTGGTATTTCTGAAAGACGCCAGAATCATGCCAGCACATCTGCTTAGGCTGGATGACTGACTCATTTGGCCAAGTCCTGCTGCCTCTGTTTCCCTTTCCTAATAAAATAAGGATAAAAATTAAACCCTCAGTTGACTGAAGTTCTCATCCCAGTTCCAAATATTTTTTCCTCCATTTTGTTAAATGTCCTTCAAGAAAGGAGAATGCTTGGGTTTTTTTTTTCATTGTTGTCATTCTCATCTGTTGTTCATCACAAAACAGATTGAGGGATTTTATTGGTACTGATATATGTCTGATCTTTACACGTCAGAAACCAAGGCAGAAAAGCATTTTGGAATGTGAAAAATACAGGAGATATAAAGAGGGAATGGAACAGAATGAAATAGAAAAGGGAAAAATTCTATGTGAAATACAGTTTATTAAGAAAAATGCTGAGAGAACTCATCCTAAGCTTGAGATTACAATATGTATTAAGTAAAATAAAATGGCCTCTGCAGTTGGAATACAACGAGGAATACTCTAGGATCTTTCCTAAGGTATCAGCTATTTAGGAAAAGGACTGGAAGATATTACTCAATGAAACAGGTAGGAGAATATATTAAAGGGACGTGTAACAGAGTTTTAATTTTATTAGATCATGGCCTGATGATGGGCACTGGCCGTTCATCTGCATGGTGCCTTGGTTTTAGCTCTCTCTGGAAGGCAGAGAGTAGGGAAAATAGATTGGATAGGTCGTCTTTAAATGCACAGAACAGAGAGAGCAATGTCATCTGTAAAAAAAATCACAAGTGCAACAACAGCAAGACTGTCTTTGTTTCCCCAAATCTGTTGAAGCTGTGGTGTGTTTTACACATTAACCTCTCCATCCCATGGGCAGCACAGGGCCAGATGATGCTGAGGTGATAGGTCACTGAGGCAATAAAGCTATGCCTTATTAATGTCTGTGCTCCTAAAAAATGCACCCCCAAATTCCTTCCAGATATTCAACCGCGTGATGGAAGTTTTATTTGTGGGTTAAACCATAGAGCAAACTGCAACCCTCCTGCCCTCTTAAATCATGCAGCCTCCTTGGAATGACTAACATTCCCTCTGAGTTGCATTACCCAGAGTTTGTAAATGTCTGGAAGGCATAAACCACTAATGCATGTAATTTTTCTTTTCTCTCCCGCCATTTCTCCAGCTTTCCCACACAGATCTCTGCTTTTTCCCAACCACTTCAAGAGCAGGATAGATTTCTCTCTCAAACCCCATGCACTATCTCTCCTGATCCAGGGAGTCAGATTTCACTGAGATTCAAAACATGCTTCCTCCCTGAACAAATTGGACATTCCTTTTGGCCCTGCCAGGGGCTGTCTGCTCCAAACCAGGTGTGACTCGGAGTGGGCACCCCCAGGGTTTCCTTCAGGGAGGGTTGGAAGGCTTTGAAGAGAAGTTATTGATTGACTACAGCCAAGAGCAAATACCTCCATGCACGTGCAGTGCTCAGCACTGGATCACCTACCCTGTTTTTCTTTGGATCCTCTCCTTGGATGGGGTGTTCCCATGCAAAGCTGGCTCTGCCTCTTCCCACAGCCCTCTGCAGGCTTCTTTCTGCCCAGCACCGAAGGTTTCCTCCTGCAGAAGACACACAACAAACCTGTTCAGCAGTTCTGTTCTGCTCCCCATCACTTCTGCCAGGTTCACTTTGCATACTGTCTAGCACTGGTTCCCAAGGATATTTTTCACAGGGAAGGAGCTTCTATCCTCTCTGAATACTCTCAAGTTATTAGCATATTCAGAAGGCACTTATTTCTGTACTCTTCTTTCAAAGTAAGGCACTCAAAAGCCTCAGACGCCAAAGCCGAGGTGATGTGGGACACTTCACGTTTAATTTTGTGTCTCCAGCTCACTGAGATGACATGCTCTGCATCAAAAATCTGTTGCTTGGGTTTGAGCACTTGGATTAATTTTTATGCATAAGCTTTACCTGGATCTCTCTCAAAAATAATTTTGCAGTCATCCTGTGGAGGAGCTTAGCATGAGCTCAGGCATTCTTCTCATCCTTTCTTAATGGAAACTCTGGTACATCTCAGACCTGTGTGCACCCAAGGCCTTCTCTCTTAGTCACCAAATCCCTACTCCATGCAAGAGTTATTCACACACCACACTAAAATCACTCTCACCTCTGAAGAGCACAGCTAAGACTGCTGGCATAAAATACCTCTAGTAAAAAGCAAAGGGAAAAAAATGTCCCTCTCCTCTCAGTTTTATACTCAGAGGGATGGCAATAATAAAGTAACAGTGATTTTTATAAATCTGTGTGACACTTTAGCTGTCTCAGCTACTTGTCCTTGAAATTTAAAACTCTACTTTATATTCTGTTCCAGGCTTAACCTCCAGAAACCTTTATAACAAGAAATGGAATGTTCTTGACTTCTTGTGGTGTTTACACCTCTGCAAGGTGATGACTATTAAGTTGGCAGCATCTCCAAGAGTCAAAAACAGACTAATCACTTAACATACACAGACAGGCTGAATTCAGATAAGGATATGAAAATCAACTTGCTTTTCAAAACTCACATTGACAAGTCAAAACTTCTTCCATTTATGACACTAATTTAGAACAACAGGGAGGTTCAGACAGAAATATAAAATTTTGGCAAGGATTTCCAAAAAAGACAAAGATGATACTAAAGGTGGGGGAGGGAGGAAAGCAAACGAAACCCAAGATTTCTGATGCTGAAGTAGTTTGATAGAAATGTAGCTTGGTGGATCTTGCAGGAAGTTGTTTTCAGCATGTGTTCCTTTGCTCCTGAACCTTTTCCCCCATCTTCTCAAGGTCAGTGATTTGTAACCCCACATTACAGTGTTGGCTTTGAACCTCAAAACCCCATCTTTAAGATTTTAGTTCTTGTTTACTTCAAAGGCAGGAACTCTGCAGAACTCTGCACAGCACTGCAGCTCCTGCCTTGGATCTCACCAGTCTCTACCACCAGCTGACAAATACCTGTGTGCCCATGAGCTCCTGTGTCTGCTGTATCTGGGGCTCCTGTGGTGGATAAATAAACACTGAAGTGGCACAACTAGTTCTGCATGAAATCAGTGAATAGGCCTGATTTGGTACATGCTAACAAACCTCTGCTCCTCTCATTTCCTCCTCCTTCCTTCTGTTAAGAGGATTCCTCTCTCCTTGGGCTCTTTTTATTTTTTTTTCAATTATTATCCTCGCTTTTTAAACAAGCGAGGATACTTCCAACCCTCTGTATTTCTTTGAACCTCTGCTCATTGCAGCTAATCACTTAATTGTGGGTTGGCTGGAGATACCAGGCATTCCAGATGAGCTTTTCCATGCACCGGGCAACCAAACCCTGCCAGGTTTCCCAACTGCGCTCAGCTGGGTGGAGCGAACTCGGGTGGGTTTGGCGAGTCAGCTGCTCCCACCACCCACACTTGCACAGCCCCATTGGTGCCTTATTCCTTCTTTCTTCTCCCCCTGGCAGCTGGGCCAGGAGGGGAATTTGTAGTTCAGCAGTTCAAAGGAAAGCTGGTTCATCCCGCACTGGAAGCGGTGCTAGGGCACTGCTCTGACTTGCCTGCGGTGAGCAAGATGCTCCAGCTCTGAGCTCCCATCTGGAATCCTCCTGCTGTCACACCAGGCAGTGCCTGGCATTTCCAGGCTGCCTCTTCAGCCTGCAGATGAGCAGAATTCTCTGCTGACATCTGAAGGAACTTGGTGCTGCCAGGCAGATGGGAGCCAAGGCATCAAAAAATCCACCCCCTCAGCTTTTCCAAAGCAACGCAATAATACCATGGCTACATAAAGCTCCAGTGAATGGGGGATAAGAAACAAAATAAAAGCAAAGGCCTTCAGCTTTAAAAAGCACCTCAAACAATGTAAGGACTTATTTTTCCTGTTGTATTATTTTTATGACTGTTTTTATTCTCCTTGCAAAACGCCCAGCATTCAAGCAATATTAAAAGCACCTGAACATTAAACATTCAAAAGGACACAGCCAACACTTGAAATTTTTTTCTTTCCTTTTATCTACACCTATGAACAACAACAAAAAAAAGCAGAATGAAAACACAAGTTAATATTCCTGGAAAACCAAAAAAAAAAAAAAGAAGAAAAAGAAAAAAAGCTTTTCTGCCTCTAGACTCCCAGCTGCCTTTCAACACAGCTACAAAAATGTACTCCCTGAAGTTCTGCTGACACTATTTGCTGATTATGGTGCACAGGGATTACCTGACCTGGTAAAGCTGGATTTCTTCCCCTCCTAGTGGGGCAGTGCTCATTTCTGGATTCAAATAGAGTTTTTCAAGAGAAGCACAGCAAAGATAGGAAAAAAACTTGAATGGCATATTCCTTCCTACAGAGCATAGAAAATAAATAGGATATAAAAGTGAAAGTCATTCTTTCCTTCTATTTCTGTGCAAATCATCTCTATCTGCTGCAAACTCAGCATTTCACCGGGCAAGCAGGCAAAAACCTGCCCAAGAAAATGTGATGCCCTGGTGCCAAAGTCACTTGGGCCATTTTACCCAGCAGGTTCAGGCCTTAATCTAAGGTCAGACACCTCCTGTGTAGGAAAGTTGGAGTCTCACCTACTTCTACCTCACCAACCATGGTTTGGAAACAAATATAATTAACACTAAGGGAAAAAGCTAATTTAACTTTATTGTTAAGTGTGATGGTGTTTGTTTAGTGCTCAGCATTCTGCTCCCCCAAAGGATGCTCTCCCTCCATCTTCACAAGCCCATGGGATGAACAGAGGCCCAGGGATGGTGACAAATCAGACTGAATGGAGCTTGTGTTTATTATGTCCTCATTTTACCCCCTGCCTTATCTGTAATTAAAATCCATAAAATGTTTTGAACTTTTCCTTTTCTCTTATCTCAGCCATGGCCCAGCCCCTGGATGTGATGAGTTGAAGCAACCTCTTGGAGGGATTTGGGCTGGCAAAAGGGAGGAATCTCTACCTGCTTATCATTTTTGTTTGGCAGGATTAAAAACGATCGTAGCCAAGCACTGCTTGCAATCTTTCATATTAATGTGGTTTATTTTGGTCAGCAGGGTGACTCTACTTGCTTGTGGCTCAGATCAAGCTGTGATTTTCCAAAGTGACTGACCAAGTTTCTCTCAGCAGTTTGCTTCTGCAATGATAAGTACATGCCTGTGTAACCTGAGAAACTTCAGGGAGGTATGAGGAGGGCTTTATGAACCAAACCAATCTGAGCAGCTCTTGGCAGTGTCAAAATACGACCCATGTGGCTGGTTTGATTCCTTGGTACGTCCACAAATTCCCCTCCATGGGGACTATAAAGCACAAACCAACATTTTAATTTGTGACAAACAGTTGCACAAAGTAATTTACTGTGAAAAGATCCAAAGTAACTCAGCACCAGCCTTATTCTGATTTTTTTCTTTAAATTTCTACTATCTGTAATTACAGGCACAAAATCCAGGTAATAAGTGGGTTATATTTTCTGCTAAGAAAATGATGTCTGTAATTACAGGCACATGTTCAGCTGAGATACTGTGGTATCCAGTGCTTCCACAAAGATGATAATTGTCAACCTTTGCACTGTAATTAAGTCTAAATGGGAATCCTAATCATTTTCCAAATGAGCAAACAGTAAGCCTATCTTGATTGGCTCTGTTGTGGCAATGAATGAAACTGATTTACTCTATGAGTTAATTAAGTTTTATGAAATCCCATGCCCCCCTCTCCTCAGAACCCACGTTGTCAGCAAATATTTGAGCTAATTAGTTCTGTATTGTTTTAGTGCTGTGTGATAGTATTACCTGCATTATCCCATTAATTATCCCTTGGTTTTCTGCAACCTTGATTTCAAATTTTCTCCCTTGGAGCAACTCCTTTGCCTTTGATTCACCTGTTCCTTGGGTTCACAGCCTTCCTTTGCCTTTGAGGCTCATGATTTCAGCAGGGCTCCCAAACAAAGGGGATGCTGTGCACTTTGGCGCTCAGCTTTCCTAACAAATGCTCTTTATGCCTCTAAGGGTGACCTGAAGGCTCTGTGTAAGTGATCACATCTCCAGGCTTGCTGTGCCCTCCCATCCATGGGGGATACTTTTTCCTATCAAATGCCAGTGCAGGCAGCCTAGCAGGACTCTGCTCAGCTTGGGAGGGAGTGTGGATGGCTGCAGGCAATGCATCATCCCAGGGAAGATGTTATGAGCCAGCCAGAACCAATGGAACCTGCCCTTGCCCTCTGCTCCCACATTAAACTCAACATAATTGTGCTGGAAGTGTTCAAAACTTGGGGGTGGATGTGGCACTTGGGGATATGGTTTGGAGGGGCTGGGTTAACAGCTGGACTCGGTGATCTCAGAGGTGTTTTCCAACCATAAAGATTCTATCGTTCCATATCACTAAATCAGCTGCAGGTAAGAGGCCGTTTGGAGTCTCAGGTTGATTTGCTCCACGCCTAGCAATTAGCATGTAACTGTGCAGAGGAGTCAAGAAACTCTTCCACATCACATCCTCAGTCTCCCAAGAAAGCCACAGACAGCTATGGGTTCAGGTGGGGGTTTGTGGGGAGCTGCCACAGCTAGGGGTGGAGAACAAGAGGAATTTTGGATCCCTCACCAGCCAATAGAGCACAGGCACACTGAGGCAATACATATACACTGATTTACTATCTGTGAAGACCAGGTTTTGTTTCCCACTATCTCTGCTCCCTTTGCTTTCTCCCCCCAGTTTTCCTAGAAGAACATATTTATTCTTCCTTTCACGAAGGACTTGAACTGCAGAATAAATGCAGAGTAAAAATGCTTCCAATGCACTTGCTCAAATATAAAGATTCGTGCAATTTAGTGGAAAAAATCACAGTGCTGAAAAAAATATATGTGCTTCCTGTGGCAGGAGCACCTGAAAGGCAATGAAATTCCATTACCTGAAACAAGTCCATAAACAGCATTACATAGCAGCCACTTGTCAGTGCTGGATGCTGTTTGTGGGAAGCCACTAATTGCAGCTTTCATAAAAGGGTTTGACTCCCTTCCAGGCTGATGCACAGAGCATTCCAAGTGGGTGATTTAGGAGCTGCAGAGAGCCAAATGCCCCAGCCACAGGGCGAAAGCAGCCACTTGCAGCCTCCCCCAGGAGAGCTCCCCAGCTGAGCAAGGTGTTGGCCGCTTCCTGCCTTCCATCCCATCAGGGTCTGCAGCTCCAGCAGGGCCGCCCTAAAAATCAGG
>NW_005054400.1:1677212-1730279 GCF_000277835.1 Geospiza fortis
CAGCCGGTGCGTCCAGCAGATTCCTGGGATTTAATATTATGGGAGACCTAGGAAGAAAGACTAAGATTGCCATCTATTTGCCTAAACAGAGACAATTAATGTCCCCTAGGTGTGACAGTGTTCACAGGGGTCTTATGTTGAGGGAAGAGACGGAGATCTGACTCCATGTTTCAGAAGGCTTGATTTATTATTTTATGATATATATTACATTAAAACTATACTAAAAGAATAGAAGAAAAGGTTCTCAGAAGGCTAGCTAAGCTAAGAATAGAAAGGAATGATCAGAAAGGTTTGTGGATCGGACAGAGAGTCTGAGCCACCTGGGCTGTGATTGGCCATTAATTAGAAACATCCAACATGGGCCAATCAAAAATCCTCCTGTTGCATTCCACAGCAGCAGATAATCATTGTTGACATTTTGTTCCTGAGGCCCCTCAGCTTCTCAGGAGGAAAAATCCTAAGGAAAGGATTTTCGTAAAAAGAGGTCTGTGACACCTAGGATGTGATTCTCAAGAGTTTGTGGTCCTAGCACAGAGAATACTGGACCTACAGAGAGATCCTCCCTCCTGGAAAGACAGCTGGAGGTCAGGTGAAGCCCAAGAAGTTTGGGATGGTTGGGCAACACCCATGGCACAAATTACTTTCCCATGGCCGTACAATGAGCCTGCAGCAGAAGTTGCTTTTCCAGTCTAAGGCTTTAGCAAAAGACCTTTCTTCCTGATTACCTTTCTTCTTATGTAACCTGGGCTCCCTTGGAGAACAAATGAAATTTAAGTCAGAAAAGCATTATCTTCATTCTGAGTCCAAAACACACAGGCCTCACCTCTGACCCCAGCATTGCTTCATGCCTTGCCCCCTGGATCTATGGGGATGACACAATAGGACATGCTTGACTGGCAGGTGGGGAAGCTGGCATGCAGCAGTGTGATTCATCCATCCTTTCAGAGCACACACAGAAGACAATCTGCTGATGTTTGGATAGTTTGCATGCTCTTATCTCAGTGGAACTTGTTCACACAAGCAAGGTTTGATTATTATGTTTTCTTAAGCCTTGCCCTATACATGTCCTAGTAGCTGAAAACAAGCTCTTTTAGCCAAAGGCTCCAAAATTCTCACCCTTTTTTTAAAAAATAAAAATAAACTGATCGGTGAATTTAAAAAAATTAAAAAAAAAAAAAGAGAGAGAGGGAAAAAAGAAATAAAAAGGAAGAGAAAAAAACAGAACAGTATTTTCAGTGGCTCATGAGCTGGAAAAACAACATTTTTTAATGAGGGAAAAAAAAAAAAAGATTAAGGCCACTCAGCAGCTGAAAAAGCAAGCACTTATTAAACCAAAATATTTAATGTTCACAGCCGTTCAATGGTTGGAAAAGCATGTTCTAATGACCACGTTTAATAATGTTTAGAGCCACCCAGGGCCTTGAAAAGCAACTTCTTGCCTAACTTTACAGAGCTGCTGATCCTAATAAATAACATGCATGTTGAGCCCACATGTAGTGAATCAGATTCCCTGGCTCTTCTGGGGAGAAAGGGGTTAAAAACCTGAAGCAGAAGATGCCCCTCTACTTTAGGGTACCTGGTAGAGAGAGGAGGGGGAGAAGAAAGTGCTGCAGAAAGAAGCTGGGATTTTTGCTATTCCAGGATCCAGAGGGTCCCCACATTGTCTCCATGTGAGAAATTGTAGAATAAATACAGGTTTTCTACTGCCAGGTTTGTGGTACTGCAAACACCCCCTGTGTTTTCACAAACTGGGAGCACTGGGGATTGCAATTGGGTAAAAGAGGTCATGGACAGGTTTTTATCCGTGTTTCCAAGCAACCTGTAACATAAAATTCTTCTTCAGTTTGATAATCTAATGCCTTGTCCTGAGGCAGAGTCCCAGGTTCATTCAAATTTCATCATTTTGGCACAGAGGATATTTGCTGGGGAATGGTCCTGCTTTAGCTGTTCCTTACTCAGAAACAGCCTGTACATATTGAAAATGGTCTTAATTCTGCTGCTCTGAAAAAAATGCTCAGGGTTTGAGTATGAGCTGAGGTGCTGTGGACCTGGGAGCCTTTCAGCAGCACGACTGCCTAGCATTTGAACCAGTGCTGCAATTTGTTGTCAGCATTTCACACTCCTCTAATTTTCATTTGTGGCGAATAAGCGCTCAGAGCCATCCTGCCTTGTTGAGGGAGGGATGGGAGTCATTCCCATCCCTCCGGGCATCTGGAGCCTTTCCAGCAGCTCAGCGTGCTACCTGCAGAGCAATTTGTCTTTGCAAAAATATTTTGCCATTTAGAGCCACTAAGTGGCAGGGAAAAGCAAGCCCTGAAATACAGAAATGCGCGTTGTGCTGGTTCACACTGAGGGGTTTAAATGCAAGGCAGAAACCCCTCCCAGAGACACCAGGCTGCTGCTCAGAGCACCCTGTCACCAGCAGAAAGAGGAGAAATCAGTGGATATCGCTGGCTGGGGGCTGTGCACAAATCACAAACGGGACGGGGCTGCTGTGGAACGTGCCTTGAGCTGTTTGATTTTCCTGCATCACTCTCATTACATGGTTATGACAATGGGAAGATGCCAGCAGCTCACATCTCAGGCAGCAGACTAAGAATTTAATGTTACAACTCACTTTATAAGTTTTTTGACCAATCACACAAAGCAAAAGCACATTGACAGTAGTTCTATCCAATCACCATAAGCACACGTACCTTTGGTTAAACAATGCTTGCTTATTTCAATTAAAATACCTACTTGTAAGCCTTAAAACACAATGCACAGAGCTCCATTATTAAGTTTTAACCCTCTTAATATCTTGCTAAACTTTTCTGTAGCTTAGAGAGTTATTCTAGACAAGCATTAATACACAGACCATTGTTCTATTTGTCCTTGCTTTTCTACAGTTTAAATAATTTTTCTGCTGACCTATCTCATGGCTGCTGCTTAGCTCTAATCCAGTTCTCTGTCTCTGAGGCCTGCCTTTTGCAGCTTTCCCAAAACCCTCTGATTTTGTGGATTCCCATAAAGGGATGTTAACCAAGGTATCAGATGGGAGGGAGATCTATCAACAGGTAGAAATTGGACCAGGCTGCTGGCATGATACCAGGGCTCTGTGCAGATCAGGGCACAGCAGCACAGCACCAGGGTGACAATCAGCTGAAAGCAGGGTTCCAGCTCATGCCCACCCCACCCCAATGACCAGCCCTGAGCTCAGCCTGTAATTGAGATGATGGCAAGAATTGCTCTGAACATCTGACTTCAGCTGCCTCGAAGGAACTGACATTTCCTGGGCAAAGCTGGAATGTTTAATTTTGGGTGGCACTCACTCATTTGCAGTGTCCCAGCTCATAGCAGTGACTCCAGCTGAAGGAAGCTTTCCATTAAGGACAGGACACACTAACCTGAGTGCTTGCAGTGGCACAGCCTCGCCTGCAACCCCAGGGACAGAGACGTTTATTCAGAGGGAAAACAAAACACACTGGTTTGTTTATAGTTCCCCTATAAATTATTATTAATTGGAGCTGAAATGGAAGTTAGACTGATGCTAAAACACCAGGCAGAGAGGGCTGAAAAAGGTAAATGTGGGGAAGGTATTGATTGCTGTGGATCAGCCCAAAAGAAGGATCCTGGAGGGAAAAAAAGAAAAGCCAACACAAAGGACTGAAGGTAGCAGCTCAACAGGACACATGTGTTGCTGCTCCCAGCAACATTCAAGCATCCTGTCAGAAATTTGTGGTCACTTCTCATGGGACTTTTTCCCATTTTCTGCAAACATCCTCACAAAATCCTACAGCTTAGCGTCCCCAGCAGCTCCCACCACCTGCTCCCTCCAGCCTCCAGCCCTGGGCTTGTCCAAGCTCTCACAGATCCTGTGCAGATGAGAACAGGCTGCAGGAATCCTGGGGAGGAAGCACATGTCTGTCTGTACATCTCAATGAAAAATGCCCCGGATCCAGTTTCCTCCTCCCGTTAAGACCGCACCAGACACTGGGGCTGTTCTCTCCTCAGGAGCTCCAGGGAACCACCTTAAGCCCTGTGACAGCTTTGCCAACAGCTGCAGCAAGATTAATGTTCTAACTGCATTAGTATCCTTAGTGGTACTAAGTGGTTTTTCATATATTTGCTCTTCCACAGTGGTACTAGAGGATATTTACCCACTGGGAATGCTCCACTTTAAACAAGAAAAGGACATGAGGCTGTTTTCTCCCATAACAAATTTTCACTGACAATTCACAATTAATTTATTGGGATTCATCACGATTTAGAGTAATGCAAACAAAGCAAAAGAGAAATAAAACTCTGGATCTGGAGCATAAGGATATTCAAATTCAGCAGGGAATGCTCTGCTGTAAAAGGATGCCCCAGAACCCTCCAAATTTCTCCTGCTCCTGGAAATTTTATAGGGTGAGAGCTGATGAGTAAACTGTATGGAGCAAGTTGAAAATCTCATGTCAAGAGAAGGCAAACACAGTAAACTGAACTGGTACAGTTAAGGGAAATGAAGGAAATGGAGGATAGATGGGGCTGTTGGTGTGAAAGCTGCACTTGTGCTGAGCTCCAGTGGTAATTAATAAAGGGAATGGGGGCTGGCTGTGGTGGGACATGAATGGAAACAAGTAGGATCCATGTTGTCCCAAGGAATAAGAAAACAGCCTTAGAATCTGCAAGTGTCATTACAGAGCAACAGAGGCTCACAGGAACACGAGGAGTTAAATCTTCCATTCACTTGACGGGACATTTTTTTTCTTCTCTCTGAGAAACAACCTGGTTAGACTCCTTGGAACAGCTGTTTTCTACCATCCTTGTCATCTATTTTTCAAATTACCCAGATATTAAGTGATTATTTCTTATGATTTCAGCTCGAGAGCATCTGGATTTCTTGAAAACTCCCATCACTTCAGGTTTCCCTTCCACCTCCTTTACATCCTGTCTTCCTCTCTTTGGTCTCAAAATTAATTTTTTCCCCTAACATGCTGATATTCTTGAACTCAGAGATCTGGCAGGGTCTCAGTTCCAAGAGTACAGGCACACACAAAGAGGAAAGGGTGTTAATTATTCATCATGAATGCTGACTCTTTCAAAATCTTGTCCTTCTAGCTATAGTTCCAAGGGAAAGGACTATCTGAGTCAATTGTAAAATTTCTGTGTTGTGCAATCATTCCTCAAAAGTCTTTAAGGAACATAAACTATGAAACCCGTGCTCAGCCCTGTGCTGAAATGAGGAAATTGCTCTCCTTCCCCTCCCATCTGCTGGATCCCTGTCCTAATGGCCAAATCCACGACTTTGCTAACAAACCTGAGGCATATTCCAAAGGTGAGGCACTGTCTAGGATGCAGAGCACTGAAGAGCTCAGTGCTGGAACATTTACCAGTGTGTGACCTGAAATATAACATCAAACAACAGGATGGGCAGCATAGGCAAGGTTGTAAAGGCATAAATGATTGTACACATTAAAGAAATGAAACATCATCTCCCAGTTCACAGCGTGATGCCCTTTCCAGGTTTGCAACAATATGGCATCTTGAGACTTTAATTGCAGCAAATATATTTTGCTCGTTTTGTAACAAGATATTGCATCTTCAGTTTGCCACCTGCTGCCCATGTTACTCCATGTGCATCCTAAATCAGGAATCCCTCACTACAGCTGCACATTTCCTCCCTCCCCAAATCACCAAACACCTCTGTTCCCCCAGCTAAACTGACTCATTAGTTTACCACATTCTCCTCTGCAGCACAGTGATAAAAAAGGACTTGGGATTTCCCATTTGGTTTTCCAATAAAGATTCCTTGATGGAATATACCAGGGACTCAAAATGACTTTTATTTGTCTGCCTTCAGGTCATTTGTGGTGATTGCTTGGTCTCTGCAGAGGTTCCAGCTGTCAGCACTGGCACCCAGAGCAGCACACTGAGATATTTGCAGTGCCTGCAGCTGTCACATCCCACCCTCATCACATTGTCACTCTGATTTTTTTAGGTTTTCTAAGCCTTCTGATGTTTACATTCTTCTAACAATCTTTCTCACACACTTTATGTAAATAACTTATTGTTTTACATTCTTTTATGGAGGAACAGAAATTTGATGGACTGTTGGTTTGTCCAGTGTCATTGGAGAGGTGGCACTTTCACCCTCCAATCCACTGTCACTGCTGGAAATCTATAAATGTTGGAGTCAGAAAACAAAAATCTTGGAAAGAGCAGCGAGTCCACGTTGTGTTGTTTCGTGTTCTACAGTGACATCACATCACCAAGGACCTTATCTGTGAGCAAACAGGGTGGGGTTTTGTGGCCTGGGGTGTCACCTGCCACAGGTGACAGCAGAAGGGTCTGGGATCCCCCACACAAGAGCCCCAGTGCTGGGTCCCACTGCAGCTCCCAGAGCTGAGCTGCTGAGCACTGACAGCTCTGAATCTGCCTGGCTGAGAGCAGAGAGAATGCAGGAGTGATGTGCAGGGCCTGGCAGTGCTGCTGGTTCACTCATGCTCACACAAAAGTCTTGACTAGAATCAGAATCATTAGAGCTGGAAAAGACCTGTAAGATCATGGAGTCCAGCCATGGCCAGCAGTGCCATGTCCACCACTAAAACATGTCCCTAAATACCACATCTGCACGTTTTCAAATGCTTCCAGGGATGGTGACTGAACTACTTCTCTGGGCAGCTTATTTCAGTGCTTTACCACTCTTTCAGTGAAAAAATATTTCCTAGCATCCAGCAGAAACCTCCACTGGCAGAACTGGAGATAAAATCCTCTTGTCCTGTCACTTGTTATCTGGGAGAAGAGTCTGACCCCCACCTGTCAGGTTATCACAGAGATGAGAAGGTCCCCCCTGAGCCTCCTTTTCTCCAGGCTGAGCCCCCCCAGCTCCTCCTCACACTTGTGCTGCAGACCCTTCCCCAGCCCCACTGTCCCTCTCTGGACACTCCAATGACCTTCTCGTAGTGAGGTATCAAAACTGAGCACAGGGTTTGAGGTTTGGACACCTCAGCCTCAGCATACTGTGTGGCCCATCAGTGGCAGATAATCTGCCCAAAAAGCTGCACCAAAGCATCCACACATCTTTCAGGGTCTAAGGTGGGGTCTCTGTGTGATAGGTGGGCTGGCTTCCTTGAAATGAGGTTTAGCACCTGTAGCACATCATTGCAGACAGCCCTTATGGGATCTACATCTACAATGTCATCACTGCAGACAGCCCTTAATGGGATCTACAATGTCATCACTGCAGACAGCCCTTAATGGGACTGCCCTGGGCCAGAGGATGGCCTTGGACCCAGGATCACCATGAGCAACAAAAATGAAATATCCAGTGAGGAACACAGCCCGGAGAAGGACCTTGAGAAGCATCTACTGACCTGGTTGATGTGGACTGGACCATGCTGGAATGAGGAAATAAACTCAGGACTGAGGTTTTGCTGCTTTCCACAGCTACCTGACACCATTGCTGCTGAATTGGCACCACTGAGGCCAGTGAATGATGGGTTGAATTTTTGTCCCACCTGGATTTTGAACACTCAGCAGCTCCCAGGCACCAATGCCCTTCCTCACAGTCACATCCATCACGATTGGCATTAATGGATTAGCCAAGGACTGACTGGACATGAACTAATGAGCAGCACTGGGGTGAGGCAGGCATGTGCTAAAAGGGCAGCATAATGGGAGCTTTCATTCCGCAGGATGCATCTGCACTGCAGCCCTTGTCCAGCCTTGCAAACCCTGCAGCCTCTGGTCTGTTTGGGATGCAGAACCTTGCACTGCTTCTGACAGCAGGTGTAGGCAGTGTCCTTGCCCCATGTGCAGGTAAATTAACATACCAGCCTCTGTGGAGGTGTCCAAACCCACCCACACTCCTTGGGGTAGGATCAGGGCATGCCATGAAATAGTAAAATATCAATAAGTAAATAGTAAAATATTTCTGATGTTGACAGCAGGGTGGGTGGAAGATGTGATATCTGGATCCTGTTCTGAAAAACAGTTTAAGTGACAAGCAGGTAGCAGAGACAGTTCCCAGGACCACAGGGGAAAATGAGGCTCAAAAGACACCCAAGAGCACCTCAAGGGAAGGACAGCCTAAGGCAGCTGGGCTGATCCCAGTTACCATGCTCAGATCTGCTCCAGCCCTGCCTCGTTCCTTCTCTGAACTGCCCTGCTGTCCTCTGTTCAAGCTCTACAGTCTTGGATCAACAATCTCCACATGCTACAGCAATAATCTCCCTTTTCAAAAATTTCCCTGAACTAGAATTACCTTAGAAACCTCAGAAACACCCAGTTTTATCTGCGAAAGGCACCATTTTCCCTCTCCACAAGATGCTTTGCAGAGTATTTTCCTTACCACCGTGGAGCCTGCGGCGACTGTTTCCCATTTGTAGCATCTTTTATTTCCCACATGACACGTGTGACCAAAACCCTGCTGTAAATACGGCGGTGCCGCATATCTTCATGAGTACACACTGACACATTTCCTTTTGAAGATAACTGGCAGCATTGCTGGATGCCAAGAGCAGCTGGAAGTAGGGAAGGAAGAGGCAGATCAGATGGAGCTGTGAGTAAATACCACAGAGATTGTGTAGTGTGGGTGTGAGCTGGGAGATTCCTAGAAAAGAGCAATAACAGCCCTTGCCTTTAAACATTACTTACTTATTCATCTAGACAAAGATTTCAACTGGTAGGGAATAGCCAGGGGCAAATAAGGATATATCAACCAATCAACCAATGCAGTTTTGATGGTTGATTTGTCATAAAGGTCCATTTCACACCCATCAAGTATTTAATTACCCACACAGCTTCAGGAATCCACCACAGGGTTTCTCCTCCCAGAGTTCCAAATGGGGAGAGGTGACAGCACAGATCTTCCTCAGTGCAACATCCAGCAGCAGAATGGTAATTGATGTTGTATAAAAAATAGATCATCTGCCTGCTATTTTCCATCCTCCTCAGGAGGGAATCTTTTAATTGGCTGATAATGTCCCCCCTTTTAGTCTGTCCTCTGAGAGGATTATATAAATCAAGCATATAAAAGGTCAGGGGATTCCCATGGGAGGATCCATAAAGAACAGAAAGTTTGTGTTGCAGCCATCCTACTGCCTCCCCCCAAGATTCACAGAGCTCCAGCTCTACCCCTCACGTGGCCAAGAAGCTCCTGTTGAGCACAAATGAATTAATGTCTTCCACTAATGAACACTTGCTTCTGTCTCAGTAGGAAAATCCCAGTGAGTGGCACCAGTGGCAGCCAGTTCCAGTTCCCAGTGGGTTAATGACAGAACCCACAAGTCAGATCAATCTGTGGGTTTTGCCATCAAAAGGGAAATTAAAAAAAAAAAAAAGAAAGAAAGAAAAAATAAAAAGAGCATCTATTTGCCTTCATTTGCCACATTGATGAAGTTGCTTCCAATACTTGCAATTATTCTCTTCTTGAGAAAGGAATTAATTAGCATCATAATGTATCTTCAAAGTTCCAAGAAGAATAAAGGAATCTGGCACAAAGCAGGATTCCTGGCATGGAAATCAGCCCCTCATCTAAGCAGCAGGGGTGATTGTACAGGCATATTAGTGTGAAATGGGGATGCACTTCCATTTGCTGCTGGAAAAATTTTGATGAATAAATCAAAATCTTTATCATGTCTGAATGCACTAATAAGGGTTCTGGTGTTGGAGGAGGATCAGCAGGTGCTGTGTGCTAAGGGCTTGATTCAGCTCCTTGGAAAGCTACAGGAATGCTGTCCCAGAGTTCAGGGGGACAGAGATGAAGCAGAGAGAAACATGGTTCAGAAAATGCTGCCTTCTCCCAAGGATTGATTCAGCAGCCTTCAGGCAAAACGTGCGCCTCCCTTCTGAGCCACCCAAGTAAAACTTGTTCTAAGTTGGGCAAAAAACATTTGTAACCTCAGACAATTTCAGCTCCTGGCATGGCTGTTAAAAGATGATGTTCTTTATGCCCTATTTATCGAGGCATTTGGATAACATATCTGGAGACAGTGTGTAGACACATTGAAAAAAGGCATCCCTGTGTCAGACAGCACAGGCCACAGAAATGAAAGATGATGTAACAACAGATGAAGGCACTTCATCACAGATCTGCTGCTTGCAAAATTCAGAAGAGTAATAAGGTGGTGGGCAGCAAGGCTCACAAGCTGCCACACATCCAGTTGCCACTGTAGGAACAGGAGTTCATTGTAAATCACAGCAGGAGATGGCTCAGAGGTGGTGCTGAAGGACAAATAGCCATTGCTTCATGGGCCACTGACACCCAGGCAAGCCATGGCCACGGTGGGCTCTGTTACTCAAAAAATGATGGAGCAGATAATGAAAGCCTCAAATGCAATCCTCACAATCCTACCTGACCTGAATGGAAAATTCTGAAATAAAGACTCGGGAAAGAAAGAATGATTTTATGTATTCTGGAAAAATAGTGACTGGCACCTGTCAGTGCATCTCACATTCTTCCTTGAAGGTTTTTGCTGACATCAAGCTGGAGTGTAAATAATTCTAATCTCACTGCTAACAGAAGGGAGGGTGGAAACAAAAGAGGTGAAGGTGAAATGCAATGATGTTCTGCAGGGAGGATGAGCAGGCAGGTGCAAGCCGTTCCTGAGCAGCAACCAGAGCCATTCGAGATGGCTGCACTTGTTATCTTCAATCTGTTTACAGAGGAGTAATTGAAAGTTGAGATGTCTGTCAGGCCAAGTGTAACAGTTTGTTCATGCTTTTCTGCCCTTTCAGTGTAGCTGAAACGATGGCAGGAGTGATAAAGGACGAGGATCCAGGAGGTGTGAAACCTATCTGATTGGCACTGGAGGGGCTGTGATGTGTGTCAAGTTCACCTCCACAGCGATGTTGTTTTCACAGCTTGTGACTCATTTGGGTTGGTGCAACTGCTACAAAGCTGTTTCTGGCCACTGGGACATGCATTTGACCAGAGCAGGACTGAGGATAGATTTTGTGCAGGTCACCGTGTCTGTGTTTTGAAAAGAGAGCCCTGGGAGCAGAGCCCCAGAGCTGCTGGTGCAGGACATGCCCAGGAAAAGGGGGTTTCTAATTCCATTTTCCTACTGCATTTACTCCATTTTACAGCTTCCCCTACTGTTTTCTTAGTGCTGTGACAGGAAAGCTCTGTATGAGGCACTTTCAAACAAAATTTGGTGGTGAGTGAGACATGCAAGCTGCTTTTATTTCCCCTCTTTCAGGCCAAGAGCTGTGCGCTGGGCAGATTTTCTAGAGTGGGAACTGTGGCAAACATTCCTGCAAAAAAAATGTGTGCTGACACAACAGATTTGATACTGATACGTATAAAAATGTGTGAGAAGAATGTTTCTGGGATGTTATTTTTTCTAAAATGCTGAAACTTTTCTACTAGGACAATTCCTTGGAGCCAAGTCTCAAAAGGAGAGCATAAGGAAGCAGGCTGTGCTTAAGTCCAGCTCAAGAAATAGCAAAGTTCTCTCAACATGCAGCTCTATCAACACTTCTCATTATGGACAGGAAAAAATATTTCCTATTCCTATTTTGTTTCCCTCCAAATCATGTGCATAAATTGCTCACAGCATAACCTACCCTGGAGAAGCAACAGGCAAAACCCAAAATACTCAGGATTCTCCTGTTTGATGCTAGCCAAGGACAAAAAATGTGAGGAAATTACTGAAAAAGCTGGGAAGAAGATCATCACAGGGTAGTGGCAGCAACAGCCAAGCAGAAAAATAAAATCAGCACCTGTCACCTAATGGAAAGAGCCAGCCATAAGGGAAGGAAGAGCATATTTGGAAAGAGGTGACACAGGGAGGGTGAAACCACTGCTCTGGCTGCAGATTGCTAACTGCCAGGTGTTCATGCCGTGATTACTGGGAGCATCACTCAAAGGAAAAACTAGAAAGTAGCACTGAATACTGAAAGACAAGGAAAATTACACTATTCCACATCTTTGCCACATTTAGAAGAGCAAAGTCAGGCACAGGAAATTTCAGTCTTCTTTGCAGTGTTTAACCCATGGATAAAAGGGCATTTATAAGGTTATTTATGACATAGGAGAAGAATAAAAGCTGGCACAAAGGAAAAAGGAGAAGAGCTCTCAGTGGTCCTGCCTGGGCCTAAAGAAATAAATCCAACAGCACTTTATGAGAAAAGCAGGTGAAGTTTAGACTAAGCTCCAAGTATCTCTTTGCTTTTGGGGTGATCTTGTCATATTTGATTCTGGGCTATGTTTAGTAGAAAACACCTTAAAAGTGAGAAAACACCATCTCAGATCTTCCCAGTAAAGTTTGTTAGCCTTGCTTGAAAGATTCAGACATTCCCAGCATGCACACATGTAAAACAAAACCCACCAGCCATGCTGCCCCCAAATCCCATTTACTCCTTATGCTCTGCTGTCCTTGAGCTCCAGCTGGCACCAGCAGTGGCCACAGCAGGTCCCAGGGAGCATCCCCCTGCCTCAGCAGCTCTGGGGGAAATCTCAGTAGGAAGCCTGCACAGCAAAGATTTTTTTCACCCCTTTTTGAAGGCACATTGCGACTGGAGAATTTAGATAAGGCTCCAAATGCGTCCCTTGGGCTGGGTACTTGCAGCCAGAGCCTGTTTTACAGACCAAGGCTGAAGATTCCCCCTGTCACAGATAGGAACTGGATTAGGCTTTGCACATAAAATTTCTCCCCTCTCTTTTCCATGACTAAGAAGCAGTTCCAGCCATAGGGTTGCAGTCTCTGCTGACACACATGCTTGTTACTGCACTGGCTTGCCCCACAGTCAGAGAAAGGAAAGTGAAGAGAATCCCCGGAGTTTTTAACCAATTTAAATAAAAACCAGCACGGATGAATGTGACTCCTTGTGTCCTATTAAACAAACAATACAAAACACTGCCAAACCTACCAGAGGCTTGAATCTAGGGCTGAGATTTGTGGCTAGCCAGAACCCAAACCCAAACCCAGACCTGGCTTCCACCCAAGCAAGCCTGAATTTCACATCTAGTTTTCCTAATGCCATTGCTTATGCAAAGCCTGAAATAGTCAACATCTTCACAGTAACTTTGGTTTCCTTCTTGTTCTGAGGGCCAAGGAATGGCAGACCAGAGCACAGAGGGTTGTTTGTCTTCTGCAACCTGTCCTCATCTCCCATAGATCAATTTGGCAAATTAAACTCAGGGCGTGAACGGCCGCGCCGCCCAGCGGCTCCGGGATCGATCCGGCGCTGTCTGTGCCCCTCAGAATATTTATGCCAAAGAGCATCCAAAATAAATAATTAAATGCTGCCTCTCCAACATACCCTGACATTCAGCAGAAAGAGAAATGCAGGGGAGGTGGGGAGGGGGGAGGAGAAGGGGAAGCAGCCAGTTCCCAGAATGAGGAGCGCAAGGCATGTGCGTCAAATGATTTTGTCTGGAGCGGTGGGACCGAGCGGCAGGAGGATGCTGCAGTGGGGAAAACACTCAGCTTTCCTCCCTAGTAGGCAGATCTGCATAATTGCAATTTGGGAAGGCAGTGTTGGTCCCCTGCATGCTTTGCTGAGGCAAAATTCGCTGGGAGGTTAAATAATTTAGCGTGGCAGAAATGAAGGGAAGAAAATCAGGTTCAAAGTTACCTGCTGGAGGGGATTTTGGTACAGAGGAGTTGATCAGTGGGGAAATAAGCATAAATAAATCACATGCCCAAATTTTTTCTCAGGGTCTGGATGCTAATCTCACATTGCATGGATTACATGGATAATCTGAGCAGGCAGATCCCCAGCTGAGTGTAACAAGGCTGCTCTCCACAGGGATTTTGAAGCTTAGCCCTGCACATGGACTCCCAAGTGCTGGAATCTGCACCAAACCCAGAGCTGGAGGGCAAAGACCTGTGTTAGCAGCCAGAAACCAAACCTACTGCTCACAAAACAGGCACAAACTAAATCTTTACAGATTTGCTCTGAGGTTGTAGCTCTGAGCCAATATTCACCAGGATATCCAGCAGAACAGGGAAATACTGTTGTATTTCTCATTTACCCACCCACAACTCATCAGCTGATTTTACCAGGGAAAGGAAACATCAAAGCAGCTCCTTGCCCAGCCCAGGCAAGGGCTGAACACATCCACTCATAAGCTTGGTGGCACTGTTATCTGTGTTTTCCCTCTTGCCCTCCATTTGCTGTCTGAAATATTCCAATTCACTCCAATCTTTCAACCACTTCCCCTTTGTTCACCTCTCTTTTGTGTTTCCTTTTCTGCAAATACTCCAGCAAATGAGGTCCCTGGAAGGAACAAAGGCGTTTAAGGATAATGTTGCTATCCTGCAGGAAAATGGCTTTCAAATTTATCATCATAAATAGAGCTAGGAAATATTTTACAGACTTGACTTATTTTTCTTATTTTTTTCCATCCAAAACATTTCACAAATTTGGGCTGGTTAACATGCAATTACTTTGTCAGAAAAATGGGGAGTAGTGGTGGGGAATAAAAATGTTTGGTTTTAGTATTTAGAGGATAAAACACTGACTTTCAGCTGCACTTAGGGTTTTTTGATTTTTTTTTTCTGCAGTTTTATACAGCAGATCTTTTAAAGCCTCTGAAATTAGAAAAGAAATCAATTTTGGTTTAAAAAAAAAATCTCTTTTTTCATCTGACTTCCATTTTTCTTAAATAATGCAAAAATTATTTCCAGTTGAAAGGAGTTCTTCCTATTCTCATAACAGTTATATATCATTAATGCCTTGTAAGAGCTACATTTAGCCAATGAGCTAATACAAATAAACCATGTGATTGGCAAAGACAACTCTAATTAGAAGGACTTCCAACAAATTGACCACAGATGAGATAAAGGGCAGGATAAGTAAAAGTGCTATATAAATTACTTGCCATGAATTATCTACCAGCGCAAGACAACTGACAGTAATAGACCTGGGCAGCACATTGTGTCACCTTTCATTTCAGATCCCAATTTTTCCAGTGAAATCAGGAGCAAAAATCCTGCTCTGCTCACTAGGGAAGCTCAAAAGACACACATTATAGCAGGGTGGGTTTTTTTGTGTCAGAGATTTTGTGTCAATTGCACTCCCCTTGCCTTGAACCCAGAATTCTGAACTCTTGAGGGTTTTGGTGTGATCCCTAATGGAGCCACATTCAGGTTCTGAGCAGGAGGGAGCACAGCAAGCATTTCATCAGGGGAGGGGGTAAGAGGGATAAAATCAGCATCCCCAGATGTGTCCATCCAAGGAGACAAAGACCTGTCAGCCTGCTCTCCACTGAAAGCACAGCAGGTGTGCAGGAAAAGGCAGGAAAAGATTCCTAAGGTTGGTTTGCAAGTCTTTGGTTTTCACGTAGCCAAGAACATTTACTGCACTGGACAGCAGGGTGTGTAGAGCATTTTAAACAAAACCTCCCAACGTCTCTCTGCAGGGATTGATTTAGATGGCATGATAAATCATTCCAAATAAAGGTATGGGATGATATCCAGAGACTTCAGGCTTCAATCTAATTAGGAGGCTGGGAGCAGCACAGAGCTGGTGGCTGAACAGGGCTTTGTGCACAGACCCACAGCCCTGTGGCCAGCACCTCCCTTTAGGGCACATCCAGACCTCCCACCCACCCCACATGGCTGTGGTGCTGCCAACACCCACATTGCATCCAGCTTCCCAGCAGATCAGTGGTCCTGGTGGTCTCAGTGGGGAGGAATGAATGGCGTAAGTGCCCTACCTACCCTTAAATCAGCGTGCAGGGAACAAAAATCACCTTGTAATGCAGTCCCAGCAGCAGGAAGCTTGTATTTCTTCTGGTGACACGTCAAAGCCCATGACATCATGCCTCAGTGTCACGGCCCCACATCATTTCATCATGAGGTAATCAGGTCAGCACCAGAGTAAGGACCCTCTAAATCAAGCCACGAGAGCCAGAGGCTGTTTCTGATCCAAGGGCAGCCACGGGGAGAAGGTGCCATTCACAGCCTCAGAATGCTCTGTCCTGCAGCTGCAGAGCTCAGGGAGGAGAGGGGAGGAGGAAAAAACCCCCCCAACACCCAGGTGTTTGTAGTTTGTCCTTGCTTGGAGGCAGCCAGATGCTTTAGCATTTCAGAATATAGGTGGAGGAAGGGGAAGGGAAAGAAATCCCCTTCGCTTCTCACAAGGAGACAGAAAGAAATGAGAGAGTCCATTAGATGTTAATAAATTATCCTGCAATATGCTGGGCAGGCAAGGCCTGCTCCTTAACTCCCGAGCTGGCAGAGCTAGGCAGAGATGCCAATTTATCCATGTCTGCAGTCCTTTGCAATAATGTGCCGGACTGTTTGATAGTTTCCCCTCCTGCACCAAATGCTTCCTCAGGGCCCATCACCAGCAGCACTGTGATTTAAGACTGGGGTGAGTGTGTGACCTGCAGGGCCAGTTAAAGCACTAAAATAAATTGCCAGAGGAGGGTATGGAACCAGCAGCAGCAGCAATTTCTAACAGCAGGTTTGACATCCTGCCTGCAGCCAGAGGGATGGGGCAAAAAACCATGGCAAAGTCCTTTCCAATGTGGTTTTTATGATTTCACAGGTTACAGAAGCAGCTTTGAGAGGTCTGAGCCTTATTCCACATTTGCTGCTGCCTGACCAGAAAAAAAAAACCCTTAAATATTATAAAATCTGCTGGACGTATTTTTTTCTTAGTCTTGGTTTATTAAATGGCCTTCAAATCCAATTTTAGAGGTTCTCCCTTTATCAAGAGAGATGTTGCCAATTGCAAAGGTTTTATCAGCCCCACAGATTTCTGCCTGGCAAAGCTCTCAGTGCACTCTCTGCTCCATCGACCTGCAGAAGTAGCTCAGTCCCAAACTGCTGTCTGAGGACTGTCCTCTTTCAAATCCACCAGATTCAGAGCTAAATCCTGAAAAGGGCTCTTGCTGCTTCACACAAAGACAGGTGGAGTTGAGAGCCTGAGTAACAACCCGAATGGATAAATTAAAAATAGTTTTAACAGTTATCAGAACATCCCTCCAGGCTTCAGAGCCAGAAGGTGAGATGCAAGCCAATCTTCTAATCATCCCAGAACTTTAAAGCTCAGCACCTGATTTTTGCAGGGTGAATGTGTGAGATTTGAAGGTCTGAGTCTGGCAGAATTGAGACAGTGCCAGAGCAGAGCCCAAAAGGTGAGGTACAAAGTGTTTCCCTGGAGGATGCTGAGCACCCTCACCTTGGCTCAAAAACACTTCACTGGCTCACCCTGCCCCTGGGTGCACTCACAGTCTCACAGGACTGAGTTGAAAGTTCATCAGTTACACCATTCACCCAAATGAAGATAATGACATGACAAGTAAAATCAATTTTCATATGGTTGCTAAGCTGAGAGTTGCTTCCAGAGGTTAAAGACACCAGGCAATACCCTTCAGTGGAGCTAAACAATTTATAGCAGCTGAGGATCTATCCTTCAAAGCTTAACTGCTAAGAAAAGGGAGAAATTAATTTCTGAATCCAGTGCATGTTCAGCCAAGCTTAAAATAAATGGGGATTATTATTCTTTTCAGGTGAAAAGCAGATTATAAAAATAAATATACATTGCAAGTTTCAAATCAAGACTCCAGGGAGACAGCTGGACTCAGAGAGAAATTAATCAGAAAGCAACTTCTGAAAGCATTGAATATTCTCTGCCATTTCCCAATCGATTCTTAACTCAGAGAGCAAGAAACCAGCCACTCCTAATAGCTGCTTTTGGAAGTGCAGCCTGCCCAGCAGAGTGATTTGTGGGGCCTGCATGAGTTCCTGGCAGGCACTGCAGATGAATCAGTGGTTTCTTTTTTAACATCATCTGTGATAATAGCCTGGCAGTGAGGAGATGCGTTGCTTTCCTGCAATCCAGCTTTGCAGGATGCTGTCCTCTTTGGTAAAGCAGACATTAAGATTCAAAATCTGAGAAGGCCCTAATGCAGAGAATATGAGCTAAATATATCCACTCTGCAGATCGATTTTCCCCTTGCCAATGTGTTAACATGCTTTTCCTTTTTATTTTCTTTTCCTTTCCTTCCCATTTTTTCCCTTTCATCTGTGCCACATTCTCAAGCACTTGGCCAAATTAATAATACCCCTTCATTATTTCAGGTTCCTGCAGTTTTAACTCCCTGCTCTGCCTTCTCAGAGTAAATGCAGAGAGGCTGCATAAGCACAGGCTGCCTCTGGGGTAGAAAGAACCTGGGAATCAGACCAATGGTCTCCCCCACTTCAGCTCCATCAGGGAATTTTCAATCCAAATTCAGCTTTCTTCCCCACCTAAAACGGGTAATCTGGGCCTTGCTGTTAAGAATTGCATCACTCTGGGAATATAAATAAATAAATTCTTCTGTGAGATCACTGCTCACCAGCAATCTCTCTATCAGCCAGTCTTCCTCTCACAGTCTTCTCATTAATTAAAAGCTGCACAGTTTGGACCACTGAGGCAAATCACAGTGTAGCACCCAAAATATTACCCTGGGAATAGCTTGTGAAAGCTCCCACTGATCCCTCGGGAAGGGGCTCAGAGCAGCCCAAGCAATCAAGTCTCAGTGATTCCTTGACAACTAATGAAATAGGGCAGGGAAAAAAAAAAAAAAAAAGATAAAAAAAGGGGGGAAAAAGAAACCAAAACAAACCCATGGAAGTTTTTTGAGGTCTCTGCACTAGGAGACAAAAGCCTTTCATGCTCAGTTTGACACTGTTGAGAGCCAAACCTTTGCTGCAGATTTCCCTCAGACTTTCCCTGTCCCTGACGTGTGCTTTATCCCCTCAGAGCAGCAAACAACAAAACAACCCAGCACAGGAGTCACTTCAGGGCTTAAGATCCAGCCATGGACTGCAGGATTCACCTTCCACCCCTACACAAACACCAGCCAAGGCCTGCACAAACAAATCAGCTGGAGAATGGATTGGGGGATGAAAAATCCTTGGCAAAACACTAAACACAGCTTTCTCTTCACCTCTTTCAGCACTCAACCAATGGATGTTCCCCTAGGGTAGAGTAAGGAGGGTTGAATTAGTGGCTCTATAAACAGGTGAAGCACACATCCAAACCTGTACTTTTTTCAGGTTAAGGGTAAAAAGGTAAGTAACACAACAGTACATATCCCCAGCATCACTCGAGAACAACCCAGCATGTGCATAAAAGCATCTATTAACTTGCTTTACCTTTTCAAATGTTTGACACTTTCTGCATGGCTTGCTACAAGGATTCAGTCATATTTTATCTTTATGCTTTCTTTAGTTTACTATTAAAAAATAACAGGGAAGATGTGTTTCAGTTCATCATCAGCTCCCCTGCCAGGAAAAGCCACAGTGAAGCACGTAACCCTCACTCAGCAGAGAATAAACCAACCCTTCCTTAAGTCATGTCTTTCCTTGACCTTCCCAAGAGCAAAACAACTTGTGTGCATTAATGATGCCCCTCCTGAACTCAAATATCCTCCTTTTCCAGCAGTACCTGGTTTTTCATCTGACACCCAGGGGAGGATTCCCGCAGGAACAAACTTCCCTTGAAAATCAAGTGCCAACAGGAAAGAACCAAGGCATTTTTCCTGCACATTTCAACATATGAGAATAAGTAAAAACTAAGCCCCAGTCCTGATCCTGAAATCTCTCTACTTTTACTCCTAGTATGGATCTCTATATCTACCAGAAAAAGTAGTGCTGTTTAGAAAATCCAGTTCCAAATGCACAGCTCAAGGATTTTCTTCTTAACCAGGGCAGAGAGTAAAGATGGAAAACCTGGAGTTCAAACAGAACCAAGAATGGCTGTGGCTCTGTCATCTGCTTTGGATTTTTGCAATGCCTTATTAGGAGTTGATTGACAAAAAAAGAAAAGGAATAAAAGGAATAACAAATCCATAGCCTGTCTAGCAGGGAGAAGGGAAGAATGCAACAATTTTACAAGACTGATAAATTGAAACGAACACAAACTCCGCAGCCATGACCTTTTAAAGTGTCACTTTTACTGAGAGCATTGGCATGGAACGGTGCTTTTGATTTGTGCTGAGAGCAGAAACATTCAGAAAATCCAATCTGCACTTTGACATTGGCTGAGGCAGATCAGCCTTTGCCAGTTCATTTAGAAAAGCCCAGGATGGTTTGTGCTGCAAGGTAAGGCTGAACATCTGCCTTCCTTCCCCTTGGCTGCCCACTGAATCCATCAGATCTCTTTAGGGGCTATATAACATGGCTGTGACTTTCCTAACCACTCCCCAGCCTAAAGCTGATTCCCCCACTTGGGGAAGTGTGTAGGGGTAGTATGGGGAGGTCATTGCCAGCACTACTGCATTCTGTCAAAGTGCTTCCAGAAATATCTGTCAGCTTGGTAGCATCTCCATCAGTCTTCTCTTGCCATCACCTAATTGACCACCCTAAAACAAGGAGAGCCACCAGGCCAGGTGATGTCCAACCAGCCAGCAAATCTTCCCTCTGCTGGATTCTGCAGGTCATTTGTGATGTCTGGAAAAGGTTTTGTGCTGCCTAAAGTCAGAGATAAGATCACTTCCCTCCAAAGACACCATCCTCCAAGACAGGCAGGGTTTGAATAAACATGGGTGTATATCCTTGCCCAAGCCTGAACTTGTACAGTTATGTTACATCCACAATGGGAAATCAGCCTCTCACAGCTCTGCTTTCACATGGAGATGAAGGCAGTACTGTCAGGGATGAAAACATGAATACAGATGTGTGCCAGAAGTTTTAGGGGGGAGGTAAAGTGAGCCATGGACCCCTTGAGGAGCCTGTGTCTTACCCCGTCCTCCTAAAAAGCAAAACCTATCCTGCTTTAGGCTTTGGGATTTGGGAAATGAGGATTTGGGAAATGAGCAGGCAATCCAAGGGAAGCACCATCACAAGGTACAAATTCAGGCTCAAAAGCTCATTTATTCCTACACCTTCTCCCAGCTGCTAACCAAAGATGAGACTCTGGTTACTGAACACTTAAACTACTGGTTTATTCTAACCCAGTGTCTCTGGCTTCAGCTGAGAACACTTCGTGACACTCCCTTGGTCATACAGAAGCTGAGCCCAGAAATCGTTAAAATAAAACAAAATCTGGCATTTCTAGCCATGCCAACAATCAATATGCCTCAAAAAAACACAATGAGCATATCTGCAGCCTGACTTTATAAGAGTCTTTGCTCATTTGGAAAAGCTCTTCTAGGCTGAACAGCAGCTCCATACCTTGGGAAGTGAAAGCACAATTCCTTCTGCCAGTGAAGAAATAGAAAAGTGAAGAGCTTTGTCCCCAAGTAGATTGAGTAACGAGGTTGCTTTCTATTAATGCAGAGTAGGAGAGAGGGCAGGAGGGAAGAAGCACTGGCAAAGCAAAAGGGCTTTGGGCTAACAGACAAATCTGTGCAACAGCACTGGAGACAACTGGCCACAAACTGGACATGGGACATAAGTCTCCAAAATTCCTCATTATGGAAACACATGGTCCTGGAAGGGCCATTTCCTCAGGCCACATGGGACCTCTAGGCCCTCATTTCCCAACTAATATGTTAAAACATTTTTTCAAAGGATTAAATTTGGATGGGTTTGGCTCCATGGGCATACCAATCAGCTGGGAAGGATGGAGAGAGGTTTGCAAAAAGTCCATTGCACTGGGGACTATTTTAGCAAGAACGTGGAAAAGAATTCATTGCCCTCTTCCCTTACAGCCAACTCTGTTTTGGTCAGCACAAATCTTCCCCTCTCATCTACATTAAGATGTTGCAAAGATACTAAACAATCCATTGATTTCTCAGAGGACTTTTTACATTCACCAGCCTGGAAGACTAAGATTAATTTAACTCCAAATTGAAGCAAAGGCACTGGCAATGCCTGGAGAGCCCTGCAAACGCATCTTTCAGAACCCTTTTTCAGCTCTATGTGGACTTGATGAAACTGCACATTATTTAAAGATGTTGGGAAAATTGTGGGGCTATTTTTCAATTACCAGACAATTGTCTTTTTCACAGAGATTTCCTCTGCCCTATTTCAAATTGCCTAAGAAATGGAATAAAAACCTGCTATGATTCAAGACCTCATCCTGCAAACTCTGCCATTGTGTCCAGATGACTTTGCCCACAGCCGTACAAGTAATACCTTCCTAAATTAAAAGGCAGGTGTGATACAACTTTTTATCCCTTTTTTTTTTTCTTTTGCTGCTCCTGAACTATGAATAAAGAGAAAATTCCTGAGCACAAGTAGATAATCCATGAATAATTCATCACCCTGTGTTCTCTTCCAGATGTAGAGACCCATGTGCAGATTCCTGTGCCTTTGAGTCTCCTGGGGGGCTTGGATACAATTGAGAGACAGGTTTCTCTTATGCTAAATCTTATTTCATCTCTCAGACCTGTGCTAGCAGCTTTCTCAGGCTGCAAGCAAACTCCCTGATGAATTCCCTCACCTCCTCCTCTTTGTTTGCTCTCCCTTTCATTTGCTTTGTCCCAGTTGCTTACACACAATCACACCCTGCTTCACCACTCCTGCGAAAAGGAATAAAACCTGGAGAAATGTTTTACATTCACCCCAGAAACACATCTCCCTTCTCCCACACGTGTCTTGCCTCAGGTTTAACTGTGTGCATGCACATCTGATTGCACAGAGAGTTACCACATTCAGCTTTGCATCAGACAGGTCAGAAAAAAGCCCAGAGTCCTTCACCGGCCAATTTGCTTTTTCATTTTACAAAAGGAGCTTGGTTTGCATGAAAGGAATGGCAGAACAATGCTGATAAACTATTTATTCCTTCAGTTTTTAAGCTGCCTCATGTAATAGAGAATATTAATCAAAGCACAAAAGAAAATCATATGCTTCCCCAGCCACAAATGTCATTAGAATAACTTTCCAGCTTTAGAAAGTTCTTTCCAAGTTGTATCTTGAGTGGCAGTTACTGAATTAGGCTGAAAGTCATCCATCTATTCTATTTTCTTCACAGAAATCACATTATTTTAAATTTATCTCATAATGTTTTGGTTTTTTTTAAATCTCTTTTTAATAATGCTAGGGAAAAGAAAGGGAGGAAGAGCTTTTTTTTTTGTCTTGATTTTGTTTTTATCCAACAGTATTTAGATTTGAGTCCTTTTTCACAGTGCATGGAACTGAATATTCTAGAGGTCTGCTTTTTCAATGAGAAATTCCATTTTTTTCTATTAAAAAAAAAGTTACAAGTGTTTCAACCAGCTCAAGGAAGAAAATATTTACTGAAAAACTGAATATTAGACTCAGTCACTGTTCATTGCCAGCGCTGACAAGGGAGCACCTAAAGATGTCCCTTGGCCACAGGACTCACACAACCAAGCAAGTTTCACAACAGGCATGAGAGCTCCACAAGAAGGAGAAAAATACAACACATTGCAGAGTTCTGAACTGAACCTTTCTCCAAATTGTACCCTTACACCCTAGATTCAATCCCCAACCAGCACTGATAACATTTGCTTCCAGTTTTTGGACTGAAAAGGGGATGTTGCCCTGGGTCACAGCATCATGAAAACGGGTAAACTAGAGGCAGCACCTCGCTGCTTGCTCTTCCTTAAGTCTCATCCTTGTTTCCCAAGGATTTACCTAAAAAACACCCTCACACACCCATCTAAGAGAAACAGCAGGACTGTAGAGACAGAAAACAGAACAACTGGCCACGCACAAGAGCTGTCAGCTGCAGAAAGAAAAACTGAGAACAAATACAGAAAAACATTGCTCTTCATAGTCATTTATAGCCATCTTTAGACAGTACAAGGAAAGCCAGCACACAGGCAAAGGGTCCATCCCATGCCTGCCTTTCCCATGGATTGGGTCTTGCTCAGTGCTCACACCATCAAATATTTGGAGGGTTTTAGTATTCCCCTAACTCCATGTGGAAGGCTTGTGAGGTCATCAGTTTCATAAATGAAAAAAATCCAAATTCAGCATGAGGGAATTTTACAATTGAGTTCATTTGGGAGCAGGCCAGTTCAGGGAAGGGAGATAGATCTTGTTTTAAGATGTGTTTATTTGCAATCCTCACACCTACACACACACACATTTGATTATTAATGTGGGTATCATAAACAGAGCTCTGTGCATGCCTGTTTCTCTGGGAAGAAGTTGAGTGGAAAGGAAATGACAAAACATTTTCTAGAGTCCCTACCATGCTTACAAAATGACTATTCCAACTGTGAAATAATGCTGGATACCACAAATGAAAGTTGTGGGTGTCAATGTACCACCAGAACGTGTCTAAGTGTTAATTTCTATATAACATTAACACCAACAGATTTCCTTTAGTCAGACTTGAGTCAGACCTGCTGGGCACCTCCACTGACCAGAGGCACACTTGGTGCTCAGCCTGGCTGTCCACGTTGCCATGAGCAGAGGCAGCAGTTAACACTTGGCAGCAGGTTATTAGAGTTTATAGGTGGAAGTAGCTTGTGCAGTGTGAGTCAGCCCTGCTGAGAGCATGGCAATATTTAGGGGTATTACACCACTGGCTGCATAAAGACTGAATTGCTGCTTATGGAGCTGGAGAGTTTGGGGCTTGGCGCAGTGGTTGTGTGGGGGTGACCCTCAGGAGCAAGAGCTGGAGGTGCTCACATCTCTCATTTGGCACATTACAGGTTTTAAAGGGTTGGGGGAGAATTGTTATTTGAGGAAATCGGCAGGACATCAACAAGTGCTCAGGGTCTGACCTCCCTGTGCACCTCTGGAAGCCCCAGGAGAGCCCCCAGCTGCAATTTAAGGCGCTCAATTACTGCAGACACTCCTGGGTGATTCTGTGAGAACCAAGTAAAGATGTATTTCCCTTTCCTCCATGGACCAGAAACGAAACAAATGCTTCATCAGCTGAATCAGAAGAGAACAATAACATGAAACATTTTCCTATTTAAAACTCCTTATATCTTCCAATAAATAACCACCATCTTATGCCTTGCAGTTTTTATAACTTACCACCATATTTTGATAATCAAATGATCAAACCTTTGACATGGGATTTAAAGCAAGAGAATTAGAACACAGAGGGGCAGGCAGGAGGAAAGGAAAACATTGGAGCCAGCTACTACACCAACAGAATGACACCCTAGAGGAAGAACCTGAGATATCCATCTATTTTTCATCATCAAACTAGTGATACATCATTTGGCAATTAACTGAGAGCTAAAAACATTAAGTATTGATTCCAATTAGCTCTGAGGGGTAATTAATTGTTTTCTTTCCTTAAGATCTCCAATGTAAAATAGCAGTTTGTAAGGCTGTGTCATGAAAAAAACACAACAGCTGGTAAGAGCAGGGAGAGTTTAGAACTAAAGGAGAATTCAATGCATTTAGTCTGGTTGGGAAATTGTCCCTTCTTATTTAATTATGTGCAAAATAAATTTACATTGTACTTGATTTTTGGCAGTAATAAATCTGTGCTCTCAGGGAAGAGCCAAACAATCCTAAAAGATTCCTGGTGAGCATATTGACACAGAGACTAAAACTGTACTTCTATAATTGCACACCCAGAAGGTTTGCCCAGTGTTTAGGGTGGACTGAGGACCAAGGAGCACTTTGCTATCTAGAGTCATTTATTGCTTTATTCTCCTTCACTGCTTTGTTCTTCAATTTAAGGCCAAGAAACATATGGGTGGTGACTAAAGTAATGTCTTTTCCTGAACGTGTGCCAAGGCAGGTGTGCAATTCAAGCTACAAATGGGAACCTTGTGCACTGCAATTTGAGAAGTCTTGGGCCAAGCCACAGGTGCAGTAAATCCCCAGAACTTCCCTGACTCCTACCCCATAGAAGCATCCTGCATCCATTTTCTGCTCACCACAACTACACCAAATTACCAAGCAAGCCCTAGCAATAGCTGAATAATTATATAATTATCTGTGATTTAGATGGCTGGATTTTGCACATAGAGGGATGTTTAATGAGACTGTGCTGCAGCAAAGGGGGCTGATTTGAATTTCAGCCTTCTTCTGGCTATTCCACAAGGTAAATTCACACGGAATTGCTCTTTGGAGACAGCAGGGAAGTAAAGCAGGTGAGGAAACCCAACAGAATTTTCCACATTAGTGGCTCAAGTGCTCAGCTGCTCTGTCTCCTGGTTGCAGTTTTCCCAAGACCATTGTTCTCATCATAAGCAGTTGACTCAAAAGATTTCAAATAAAGCAATCCTGCCCCATCCCCTGCTGCTCTCTTCCCAATACACAGAGATGCTTAAAACAAACCAGATGTGCCACATAAGGCTCTTTTGTGATAAAACCCTCAGAAGGCTCCTGCTCTCCCAGCCTGTCCTCGAGCATCAGAAGTGGCCGGTTCATTTCCGTAAGTTATTATGCAAAATAGCCCGACAAGCCAGGGTGCTGGGGGGATGATTTCCCTCCTCTAAATGTGACTTTCACACTCTCCTGATGATATACAACTTTAATAAAAAGCATAAAAAGAAAGTTCAGCTGAGTTGGGCATGTGGTGCACGACTCAATCCCATTCCCCCCTCAGGCACTAATTTAAAACACATCCCAGGATACTGATAGGAGTCCAACGTGCTGAGAGCCTGGTGAGAATGCACACAAGTTCAGGGCTGGAAGGTCAAAAACTGGCAATGTCATTTTGCATAAGGATTCCCAGGTGGCCTTCATTTCCAGAACAAAGGTAGGACACATCTGACACAGCTGATAAAAAGACACGAGTACTAATTGCTTCTGTAGCAGCACTTTTAATCCTTTCAACTTCTAGATAAGATTTTTTCTGATGCATTTTGGAACTGGGAGGATCCCAAGTGGCCTGAGAGATCACCAACAGTGCAGATAACACTCTGATAACTCAAGGTGTTATTGGGCAGTACCAGATTCAAAACAGCACTGCCAGCCCACCACAAGCTCACCTGGGGTTTGACCAACCTTCAGCAGAAGGTGAAATTACCTCCTGGCTTTTCAAAAGTCATGGGAAGCACAAATAGCACCTTGAAACTGTACCCCAACTACCCCCACCAGCCTAAATACCCCAGGTGCATGAGGAGATGGGCACAAGGTAGGAAAGAGGGTGGTAAAAAAGGAGAGAGAAAGGGGAGAAGGAACAAAAATAAATTCATTATCTGCTTGTAATTGCTTGAATTATCTGAACTTCCCTTTGCTGAATGCTACTATTCCCTGTAGTCCTCCCCTCCATCATCCAACCTTAATATTGTTAAATCCTTCATGCATGTGTCTGCTCAGGTATAAAGGCCTTCAGGACATACAAAGACCTTCAGGACAAAGCACAGGCCAGGCTTGGTGAAAGGTTTCTCATTCCCCCACCTCTAGAGCCAGCCATGCAGAAGGCTCCCATTTGTCAGAGTGATTCAAATCCCTCATCAAAATTCAGCCAAATGGTGTTTGCAAAGTGATGACCCTCCTCTGGGTCATTATTATGTAAGGAAATAAATTGGAAAGAGAGAATGAAGAGGCCCAGGTGGATGGCCACACAATGGGAAGACTGCAGTGATCCCAGTGCTGCCACGTGCTGTGTGTTCATCCTCAATGCTTGAAGAGACCAGATTCTCCCTTTTCCAAAAAACACAGCCCCCTTTAATAGAAGAGCAGCTTATGAGCTTCCCCATTGAGAGAAAAGAAGGAAATTGTTTCATTAGAGCAAGGCTGATTTTCACTCTAGCTCCAGTAACACTGGGAATTGATAATTTCTATATCAGCAAATGCAGGGGTTATACTGCAGAAATTATGCTGAGGAAAGGCTACTATCACATATTTCATTTTGGATTTCTGTTGGGGTTTTTCCAGTGCTGCAGTTCTGGCACCATGAACAGCACCCCATTGCACTGGGCATTATATAAATGGAGGTGGAAATAAGGATCCTTGCCCCCAGCCCCAGATAAGTGATATCAGGTGGACACAACTGATGGGGACAAAGAAATGGTGAAATCAGCATAGGCTGCCATCAGGGCACAGCGGTGAGGATGCTCCCTGCTCCTCAGGTAATAGAAAGCATGTTTGTTTTAATTCATAATCTCTTTAATGAATCACATTGGGTGAAGCCACAGATGCTCCATCTGAAGGGTACAGGGGGTTAAGATCACAAAGAAATCTCATGCTGTTCCTGGTGACAGCATTTGTCTTTGCTTCACTTTACATTAGATTGAGCAATGAAATTGGCAGCTAAAGTAACTTCCAAGAAAAAAATATTTCTTTGTTGGATGGTGTTTGGGGGGTGGTGAATGGGAGTGTTTCCCCAATTTAAAACACATTATTTCTTTTGAAAGTAAGAGTCTGGAGAGGAAAAAAATAAAAAAACCGAACAAAAAATAAACACCAAGTTCAGCTACAGTTGACTTATATCTAAAAAAAAAATAGAATTTGTTTTCATTTGTTCTCCCTTTCATTTTGAAGGGGCATCTTGACATTTGTAAGAGGAACTCTTTGGATATGTGAATGCCATTACTTGCTTTCTCCAAATCTGAGATCTCCCAGTTGTGAGAAATGGCAGTACACAGAACATAAAATGGGCATCCTGTCCCAGGGGTTGTAGCAGAGGCTGGAAAGAAGAGGACAGAGGAAAACCAGGCAAAGGGAGAAAGAAAAGATTTGGGGCTTCAGGCACCTTGGGCTCATGTGGCCACTCACCAGCAGCTGCCCAGCTCAAAATGTCATGATTCCCAGTTTGTCAGGACTGACATTACCTTTGGTATTCCAAAGAGCCAGGCAGCTAAATAAGGATGAAAAATTCACCAGGGGAGAGAGAAGAGTGATGAGCCAAGCGATGTTAACTGTTCAATATGTTTTGATCTTTCTTGTGGCACAGAGGGTTCAGGAGTGACCCAGCTGGGCAAGGGGCCTCTGTTCATACCTTGGGGTTTTTTTCCCTTCACAAAGATGAAGACATGAGAAAATGGGCTACAGCAAAGCTCCCTGATCACTCTCTCTTCACCCCTCTCCTTCTCCTGCCCTCCCATCCTGAGGCTATCTGGGGACATTCATATCCAAAAATACACAGGCATGTTAAATAAAAAAATAACAAATCCTGAGGATCCAATATCATTCATCAAAGAGACAGCCCTTGCTCTTTCTGATGACAATGGTGCTAATCTTATCCCCTGGCTGCTGCCCAGAAGTGACATAATGCTTAGAAATGTGTGTTTGTTTTAGAGGCTATTTACCACAGGAGGGGAGGGGGGAGAGATGCAAAGGCAGGAAAGGAGCTGGATTTGTGGTCACCCCAGAGCAGATCCTGGTTCTATCACAGCCCATTTGCACAGCTCTGTGTCACTCTTAGATCCATCAATACAGAGGGGGGGGAAAGAATCCTTGTGCAAAGGAGTTTAAGCTGGTTTTGATCCCTTTGGAGCTGAATATGCATGAGCAAGAGAGTGACACAGAAAGCACCAGGTGACCACAGGTCCCTCTTCAACACCCAGACTGAGGTGACCCCATTTAGCAGCAAACAGAGAACTTTTAGTCATCTTTTTGATTTTATTTCTTCAGTGTGAACTCAGGAGTGATTTAAAAGCAACAGGACCTGCTCTTTCAGCATCACTCTGATAAAAGTAAGTGGTTAACTGAAGAGACATCGATCTGCATGAGCTTTGGTCTATATTAAGAACACTCCCATCAGAAACCCCAAGTGCAGACATGCTGTACTCATGCAAAGCAAAGCCAGATTCCTAATAGGAAAATTACTTCAGCATCTTACCAGGTTAAACCATGCCACTATAAAGCTTTCCTGCCAAATACAGGCCCCTCACCCAGATCTGTTGGAGGCAGTGTAGTCAAACTGGTTGTTAAAATCACAGCCAGCTCCCCAAGCACTTGTCAAAGGCTCATTTCAGAGCATCCAGGTCCCTCCTCACCCCAGGGTGGGGCTTTCCAAGATGCTCATCTTGGAGAGAATTAGAAAACTCAGCCCCTCTAGAAACAGATCTGAATTTTACATGCATTTATGCACACCCAAATACATAAATATACATCTATTTACATATATATGTGTATGCATATATATATACATATATATATGTGTGTGTGTATATGTGTATATATATGCATTTATATATGTGTATATATATGTGTATATATATGTGTGTGTATATATATATGTGTGTGTATATATACATATACATATATATATATATATATATACACACACACACATATATATATATATTAGTGCTACCATGAGACACAGCACCATGAGTAGTCTGTAGTTTCAGGGGCCATTGAAACAAGAAATTAGGTTTGCACTATTTATCCTGAAACAGACGTGTAGGAACTGAGAAACCAAGGAACAATTTAAAATCATGGTTCTAAATACACATTTCATGCAGATTTCACTAATCCACTGTTTCCTAATTAGTAACATGTGAAAACAGAGAAGGCTATTTTGAACTTTCACAGTATAGTAGATTAATCACCATTACACAGTGATTTAAACTCCCAATACATTTGAAAACAATAAATACTCAGAAAGCATAAAGTGGTGGCCTAGATCTAAAGTAAATATATTTTCATTTAGTGCTCCACTGTCATGACAGGAGCAAAAGGAGACCCCACACAGAGCTGCACCAAAGCACGTTGGCTCCCAAGGCAAACACACCACCTCACCTCCCAGTTCTTGCATTTCCCTTTGGCCATCAGAGGAACAGCCACTGAGATGTGACAGGCTGGCCTCCCCAGTGAGATGCTGGACGTGGTGTTTGTGTACCAAGGGGTATCTGGGTGGAAAACCTGACCTGTAGAAAGCCTGAGACTGAACCTGATCTGGCTGGGAGTGCAAAGGGAGAGAGAGCAGGACATAACAGCACCAAAAAGAGAGCCCATTCTCTGACTCTAGGATTCACCAGCCCCCTGCCCAGCATCTCCATCAGCACATGACATATCAGGACACAAATGAACACAAAAAAACCCTAATCCTGATAATACCTGACTTCTAATCACACAGGGCCAATGCGCTGGGGTCTAGCCCTTTAGGAGGAGTATTTGTCATTAGGAAGAATGTTTTCCACTATGAATTTCATTGAAAAAGCAGAATGAAAGGTTGGTAGTGAGTGAGCCAAATTCTCCTGTTACAGTCCCAGCAAGACTGATAGCCAGCCTCATTGTCCTGGGCTCCATAAAGAGAAACGGGCTGGATAAATCCTGACTTACTGCCTGATCCTCCCATTGCCTTTCAGAACAGTTTTGCCTGGCTTTGTCCAAATAGCCTGATATGACATATAAGAATTACTTTTTTATTCTTTGAATGCTTTGTGTAAAGATTTGCTCCGCAAATCTGGCTTAAAAGTAGGACAGAGGAAGAAAAGAATAATCCATTCTTCAAAGAACAGAAGTCAATCCCCGAATCCAGCCACTTTTAGGTACTCAGGCCCTAGAAGGTTACAGAAGGCCAGCTTAACACACAAAATCTCCCTAGAACACTAATCAGTGCCTAGCAATTTGACAAGATAAAAATTTGATAACACATTGGCTGGCTGTGATTGCCCAGGGAAAAACATCTCCTTCATAATAATCTTATTATAGGCGAGCAGTGCTATTTTTTGAGCCTATTCTTTGTGTGGAGCAATTTATTTTTATGGCTGGCAGAAGGAAATAAATTCCTCAGAAACGGCTCCTCGGTGAATCGGGGTCTCTGCAGCTCATTTTACGTTTATAGATAAGCAAAAGGTCAATTGAATGTTATGTCTTTGATGGCACGGTTTGCTAAGCCTCCCTTGGAACAGGAAGGGAACACAAGCACTCCAATGCTCCCTCCAGGAGCCTTGGCTGAGGGGAGCCTTCTGTTTCGTGAGGTTGGAGCAAGACATGGAAGACTGGTCACTTGTCACAGGGTATTTTTCTTGCTTGTGAGGTTTAATCGAGTGCACAGTGGGAGATAGAGTAGATATTGCTGATGTGAAGGTAGGAATGTGATGGGACTCTCCAGTATTTCATGGCTCTCATCACACACAGATGCACCCAGGAATATTAACTTATTAGAGGGTGTTTTCTGTGGAGTTTTCCCCCCTGACCAGAAGAAGCTGGAAGCATATTCCCTCTCATGTACATTTGATTTAAAGCTTGGATCCTCATAGCACTGCCTGGCTCCAGTTTTACCTGCTGAGAGTCACCCTGCAGAATTACACCTCACCCTTTTCCCCCTCTGCCTTTTCTTGGGCTGTGCTTGGCTTAACAGGGGCTGTGATCTCAACTGACCTTTAAGAGAAAAGATAAAGCTGAAAATGGCTAATGCAGCAAGAGTGGCTGCAAAACCTCACAGCATGTTATTGTGCTTGCTGGAGGAAAAAAAAAAACCTTCAAGAACCAGGTTCTGGTAAGAGAGGCTCCTGTGAACACCTAGCAGCACGTTCCTGACATTTTGTGTGTGCTCACAAGCACAGAGGGCAGCGAGCGCCAGAGCCTGCTATTTCCAGGCTGTGCTGTTTTCTTTGAAGATGTAAAACAAAAGTACATGCTGAACAGATTTAACAGTTGCTCATTACACATGCACAGCTCTCATTCCACTTTCATCCTATTTTCCTTTTAGGACTCCTTGCTATGAGCCCTCTCTCTGCCCTCAAGTTCTCTACTCTTTAGAGCTGCCTCATCCACCATCTCTCCCCAGCCCCAAGGTGTACAGAGAAGGGCATGGCCTCTCAGTGCTCCTCAAATCCTCTGAGCCAGTGCTTGTCCCAGCACAGACAAAAACCTCTCATCTGTTACTGGAGAGTTAATCAACCCACTAGTGCATATTTTCGGTACGATCTTGCTGCAGTGCTGAAAAAGCAAGTCCCAGCTATCTCTTTCAGAGGCTCTGCCAGTCTGATAAACACAATGATTCTCTTGCTAATAAAACTGTTTGAGGAAGACAAGCCTTGTGCTCCCACCTTTGCTCTGATGGATTTGACCCCCATGCTCCTGCATCCACAGAGACACAGGGAGAGCAAATGAACTATGACTGAGCCCCCATTTCTGAACAAATAACACTCCCAGCTCACTTTTGATGTAGTTAAATATCTTTACCAGGTATTTAAAGCTAACCACAGAGAGCATTACTCAGACAGCTCTTTTAGCTGACCTAGAAGTTCTGTTTGTGTGTGCATTGTCCACAGGGCTCAGCACCACACTCTGCAGCCTCCCTGCTCTCATTTATTGTTTGATATCTGAATTATGTGGCAGCTACACCGTTAAAATGAGCTCTCAGAAACAACCTTCTCCTCATCCACTGAAGCAGTTACAATTCCCTGACATAACTCATCTAATCACCACCTCAATGAGCAGGGCTTAATCTAAATGCATGTACTGAGCACCTGCCACATGTACTGTTCATTTATCTTACACAGCTTTACATTAAAATCTAGCGTGGACCTTTGATACATTATAGATGACTGTATCAGGCTGTACACGGCGTAAATTAGGAGCAGCCACTCAAAGGACATTACAATTATCTCCTCTCCAATACATAGCTTTAATTAAGCTACTGCCACCTTGAGGGATTAGCAATCAGATCCCAGGCCGTATATGGCAAGAACACGAAATGCAAAGCCCTGATTATTTTGGCACCCTCGGAGCACTCGAGCTGTAAAAATTAAAATGCCTTGGAAGGAAGAGCCTGTTGTAGCTGAGGGATTGTGTTACCTGCCAATGCAGCCCTCTGCACAGGCACTGCACTCCAGAAACATCCCTGACACAAGCCTGAATTTTTCAGCAGGGGAAGAGCAGACAGAGTTCACTGTTGACTTGGCTAAGTTGGCTGTTTTTCACACAAGAGGTAACTGGAAGTTCAGCCTCTTCTTTTTCTTTTTTTTTTTTCTTTCTGTTTTTTCCTCTTTTGTCTTTATTTTAAACATAGTCTATGACAGAGTTTAGCTTGTCTAATCTCTTAAAGATTTTTCTATATATCTTATATTCTGTTGTTTCTTACCAAGAGGAGCTCATTTCCTTAGGGAACAGAAGTGGTTGAGGTCTAAAAAAACTTTTTTTTTTCCATCTTCCAGCCAGTTTTTCCAGAGAAGCAGCAGCCTGGTTGCAATCTCTGTGTCTGCAGATTGCACTGCAATTTTCCAATTCTGCCCTTAGGATAATGACTGTGACTCATGGCAACAGGCTTCCACACTGCACATGTGGAACTGAAAACTCCAGCTACAAACCAAGCCCACAAAAGCCTCCAAAGGTGTTTAAAAAGGCTGAATGTCCATGGCAAGTCCTTTCACTGTGCTCATGTCCCTGAAGCTGTTGTACCAGCAGATGGGTGGATTTTAGACCATTCTGTCCTGGAAAGGGATTTCAAAGTAGGTTATAAAATGCAACTGCTAAGTGCAACATCCACGACCTCAGCTTCAGAGAGGGTACCTCATGGTCCTGTCCAACAGCTCCTCCCTGAAGATCCCATCCCAAAACACAAACAGTTTCATTTCCCTAACAAATGTTCTCCATGAAAATGAATATTGCATGTGCCTGCAGATTTGGGAACATGCTAAAAGCAGTTCTGATAAATAATCCCAATACTAATGATATATATCTCTAGATATATACAATATATCTTAGATGGGCAAGAGGTAAGCAATATTTTTGGTGATAGAAGGCACTCAGTAGTAAATCAGAAGAAAGAAGAAAAAATAAAAGAGGAAAAAAAAACCACCAGAAACCTCAAGACATTTCTTAGCTGTGGATCTCCAGCAGAGCTATGTAAATATTACTGTGCTGATGATCAGCCTGCCTCTGTGGCATTGCTGAAAATTAAACAAAACCCCAGTGATGCTAATGACTTTCTGTTAATTTCCAGTAACACCACAAGATTTAAAACCTCTTTTTTCACACGTACCTCTCCTCACTGGAAAAACCGAGGATGGACTCCTCCCAAAAGAAATGGAGCAGAAAAAACATGGATTTCAAAAGGGTCAACTCTCCATTTTCCAACATATACATAAATTCACAAAGGCAATAAACCATATTATCTTTTCAATTTTCATATATAATAAATGCAATAAAAGAATCTTTCTTTCCTTATGCAATATTTTAATTCCATGAAAGAGAGAATATTGAAAAGGAGGGAAAACTGGAGACAAAGCCACATTATTTTGACAAAAGCAGCTATTACACAGATTGCCAAAATTGAAGTCAGCAAATACTATACATAAACAAGCTGAATACACTTCCACCTTCTCTAAGTAGACATCTGGACAGTCATCACAGAGACATTAGCATCACCAGATGTGCAGAAATCTCTAAATTTAGTTCAGGATAAGGGGGTTTTGTTGGTTTTTTTCGGGGTGGGCTATTTTTTTCTTATTTTGGCTTTAAAAAAAAAAAAAAAAAAAAAAGCTCATTTGCTTTGCTTAGGAAGTTGAAAAGAAGGTTCTGAAAGGTTTCTGAACTGAGTGGTTGTCAAATGCCCAGCATAAATCAAACCTGACAGGGCAACAGGGAACGCTGATTTAACTCCCCCCCAGCACCAGCTCCTACTCAGATCAATACAAATTTCCAAACCTTTAAAATGAACGTAAGCAAAATCATTTCAGCACCATAAACATTCCTTTCATTGTTTTCCCCCCTCTTCTTTTTCCCCCAGATGCCATTTGGATGGGGCTCTGCAAGCCCTCCTCCATCTGACACTCTGCTTCCCCGAGCTGGCTGTCAGAGTTTGATTATTGCTTCAGATCCTGCACACCACATTTGCCAAAGACATGAAATTCTCTCTGCAGCCCTCACTTTGCAAGGCACATTCTCCCTCCCAAAAGCTGCTGCAGTCCCACAGTGTATTTTCATGCCTTGCTTTCCATGGGACCTGTGAAATTTCTCCCCAGCAGTCAAGCCACAAGCTGAATCTTTTCGTGGCAGGTGGCCCAAATTTTTATGGTTTAAACTGCACCACGATGCGGATGGAACCACATTGGTCACGTCCTGTACATCAGTGTTACATACATTAAAAAAAAAAAAGATAATGTTCCCATGGTGTTGGAGTTCATCTTGAAATTGTAAATGGAAAATTAATGTGTGTATGTGTCTAGAATTGTCTTTATGTACTGAAAAAAAATATAGAGTTATTGTGGAAGAAGTATCTGGACTGGTATTTTTCATTGCTGCTCAGACTCCAGGGATTTTCACCCAAGGCTTTTCCTTCAGGCAGCAATCTAGCAAGGGAGATTAATCAGAGTCCTTGAAAGCACTAGTTCAGATGGCAGGTGAAGAGCTGTGCACATCTGCTGAACTGAATCCAACCAATAACCCAGTCCAGGTTTCCATGAGATACCTTTCCACTCAGGTCAGAAGCATGAAGTTTGAGAACGTCTTTCTTTTTTTTTTTTTTTAGGATGTTGCAATGTTTTTTTACTTCTGGGCTCATGCACTTATCTAAAGCATCTTCTGTTCCAGCAAGCCAGACAACCTAGTGAAGAAGTCCAGCTGGAATAAGCTTTGGAGCTTAATAGGTGCTGCCTAGTTTGACATAAAAGGGACTGAACTCCACAAAAAAGTTCCAAACATCCATTACACTAAAATAATTTCACCTAGGACCTTCACAGGATTTCTATAATTGTGTAGACACAAAAAAGGCCAATGATTCACTGGAAAACTATGCAGAGAGGAAGACTGTGGCACAGAAAAAGGAGAAATCACTGATTTTTTTCCTTTTCTTCTTCATTTTCATGCCTCATAACTTGGAAGAAAAGAGAAATCTGAAGGTCTAATCTGTGCCATAAAGCCAGTTCCAGTGTGAGCATTTAAAGACAGCAGACTCACAAGTATTTAACACAAACAAAATTAAGCACAGCCCCATCCTCACACAACTCAAACAGCTGGATTAAGTTCTGTTCCATGTTCAACATCTTGAGTTTGTTCTGTCCTTGTATTTTCACTAATTGTGAAGTTTTCTAGGAACAAGTGTGGCTAAAGACCCTTAAATTTACCAAGCCACAGATTTAAAGTATTTTAAAAGAGCACATTTCTACACAAATCTTTATTTTTGGAGTGGAACTTGTTGCCACATAACATTTCACAGAGCAAAGCAGTGCGGGTTGCAACTCTTGGCACTTGGCTGTGAAATAAATCAAACACTATTTATTTTCTGAGTGTTCTTACTTTTCATCAACCCTTTGGTAGCCTGAGCCAGTTCAGCCATCTCGAAAAACAATGACAGGAATGTCATGCAAAGTTCCAGCCCTCCCTGCAGTCTTTTCCACCCTCCAATTCCAGAACCTCACCTAGACTAAATGTTTACAGGATGGAAGAGTTGTCAGACACTTATCCTTTGCCATCTGGCAGTAATTTGCACCCCCCAAAATAATCTCTTTTTAGGAGTTCAAACACCAAGTTCAAAGGAAAAACCTAAGAATAAACAACATATTTCACCTGGTATTGAAACCCCAAGAGAATTTCAGCATTACCTGATTTCATCTTGAAACCATAAATCTCCCCAGGTTTACACCAAGGTTCAGGACTTGCTTGGGACAAACTGAGCCTTTTCACAGATTTTTTCACACCAACTTCACATGATCCTCATCAGCAGCACTGATGGGTTTTTCAGAAGGGGAAAACAGACCTGAAAATCCCAGCTTTTGAGGACACTTCTAGTTTAAACCTCAGCCTACACTTGAACTGTTTCCATTCATCTTTTTTTGCCTGTAACAGGCTAAGACAAATCAGTACATGTTCAAGAGCACAGCATGGAATAGGTATGGATGAAGGTGGATCTTAGGAGGTGGATACAACTCCTGTGCAACTCACAGTGGGAATACAAGTATTAAACCAGCTAAAACAATTTAAAGAATTACAGCTATTTTTTATCAATATTTCAAAGATTGAAAATCTTACAGGAAAGCCCAAACCCTAAAATCCCAGTTTTCCTGCATGTGCCATTTTACTGTTCATTAGTACCTGCACTCCTGAAATTCTAATTAGAGATGTTACAGATCTTTGAGAAGGATTGATTCTCACTGTGTTAGATGGCCAAAGTCTGAGGCATGAAAGCCCTCTAAGGCACTCAATAGTGAAAATTAAAATCCAAGCTTTATAGGTTTTTGGGTTTTTTTCTTAAGCAAACTGCTGCTCTGTAACCTGCCCATCATTCCCAGCTACTAGAGTTTACAAATACTTTCATTTGTTATCACAAAAAGGCACTTTGAGATTGAAAATACTCCTAAAGTAAAGGTTTATTAATATTCACGTCACTTGACATTTGTGCAGAAGCATTGTCCTAAGTTAACAGAACACAATCAAGTTTAACCTTGTGATTTTATGCTTTTAGCAAGCGAACAAATTTAATGTTTTTCAGCCCTTATCAACTGCTCTTCAGTCCTGCCTTTAGAGCATAATCTCCATCAAATGCTGCTGCAAATATCCTTCAGGTGACCTTGAAATGAATCAGAATATGCAGAGAATCCATTTTGAGGAGCATAACAACTTGTTTCGTACTCAAGGAAAACAGACATCAAAACCAAAGAGGATTATCTGGGGCTGCCTGGGGAGGGTGAAGCCTCAGTCACCTCCTACTAACCAATTTCATTAAAAACATGACACAGTGCAGAATAACACCACTGAAATAAGTGCCCTGTCCTATATGCTTTGAAGGGGAAAGAGCAGTCAGCTGTGTCACACGTATCAAACAAAGAATCTGAAGGTGTTTTTTTTCAGGAAACAGGAGCCTGGGGGGATTAGAAAGAGAAATGAACCATTTCCCATATGTGTTCCCAACCTGCTTGTTGGGCAGATCCATATCAATAAAACCTGTCTTCCAAGTTCTGACTACTTAAAGTTAGTTCTGTAAGCCTTGTTGCTAAAGCCCCAGCAATTAGGAATATGGGCTTGAATGGCACCTACTCATTGATATGCTCAGCAAAAGAAGCAAGAGTTGAACCTTTGTGGAACAGTGGTAGAATTGTTGTTTCTGTGGCCTCCTCTTACTCAGGCCTCAGTTTATCTTGGAAGGGGGAAAAATAATTAAAGAAAGCATATAATCATAACTTCTTTGCATAAGCAGTTATCAGCCACACTTTCTGCTGGAGCAGACCAGGAAATGAATGACCAGAAAAATTAACAATAGGCAGTGTTTGTCCTGGTCACAAGGAAAAACATTTGACTATTGCATTCATGCAAGGAGTTCTGCTTGTGGCTCCCCAGTGCCCCCTCCTAAGACACATGAAACAGCATCACAGCCTGAAAATTACAGAACAAGACCATAACAAAAACGCTCTCTACTTTCTTACAGAGGTCTGAATTATTAGGATGAACAAAGATACTTTAGGTCCATGTTTATCTTCTGAGTTAGTTTCAAGTTATAGTGGTATATTGTGTTAGTTGTTCTTTGGACACACAGTATCACAATACCATGTCTTTCCCCTCACATTTAAGTACTGAAAATTTGGGAGATGGGTGGGTGTGGGGGTTTCTCCCACCCTTCATAGATTCTTAAGCCAGAAGGAAATGTGTTCATAGAATCACTGAGTCACAGAATGGTTTGGGTTGGAAGGAGCCTAAAAAATCATCTCGTTCCATCCATCCACCATGGGCAGAGACATCTTCCACTAGACCCGGCTGCTCAGAGCCCATCCAACCTGGCCTTGGACACCTCCATTGATAAGGCGCCCATGATCTCTCTGGACAACCTGTTCCAGTGCCTCACCACCCTCAAAGTAAAGAATTTCTTCCTAATTTTGGATCTAAATTGCCCTGTTTCAGCTTAAGGCCACTCCGCCTTGTCCCACCTCCACATGTTCTGGTGAAAAGTCCCTCTCCAGCTCTCTGTTTTTCTGCGGAACAGAATCAGCAAACTCCACCCTGGCATCTCTCTACCAAAATCACAGCTGTTGCCCAAGCCAGTGTATTTTACAGGGAGGAGGGATTTTACAATCCACAAGCAGACCTAGGTGAGTTGTTAGTTACCTTCAGTGTCAAAAACAGCAGAGCTCGACTTGAGGCAGCTTTACCTTCCTACCACTGGATCTCCTCACAAGCTTTCCTTCCCACCTGGAGATTAATGGAGCTGTCTACTATCTATTAGTGGATCAAATCACCTCTTAACCTCCTCCTCAATAAACTGAATAGATTGAGGGAAAGGAGACATTTAGCTTTCTCAGAAGGGTGTGAAAGGACACCAGTCCTTCCTCATCACCAGAACAGGGTTGATGAAGGAGATGTGATCAGTGGCAGGCTCTGTACCAGTCCCCAGAGGCAATGTATTCATTCTAAGTAGGTTGGGAAGTTGAGAAAAATATGGGTTTAACTGGAAAATTTATGGTCAGCTATTAAAGATTTCTTCCTTTAGTTGGCTCCTTGTATAATACTGCCTTTGATATTCCCCAGTGTTTGAAAGGCTTTCCAGCAAATGCAGGAATAATGGAGGTTTTGGGGCTTTTTTAAACAATCCACATTCATTAAAAAAAAAAAAATCAAAAATAGTACACTAACATCACAAATGTATACAAAAAATTTCCATGTTTTCGGTCCATTCCAGTAACCTATAGAACCATATCAACAAATTGGTAATTATGCCATGCACATTACAATAGAAATGCACTGTTTATCATCCAAAGAGCCCAGAGCAACAGCTTCCCTCAGGACTTGAGGGGGACTAAACTCCACTTGCCTGCTAAAATTGCAAGCAGTTGGCTGGACTGTGAGCCACCTGCAGCTCAGCTGTGCATAAGCCTAGGGGCTGTTACTGTATTTTTATACAAATATATTCACAAACCTCAGAATATCTAATATGAAATCACCTTTCAAGGCAAAGAAAACAAAAAACTATGATATTATTGCCGTACTATGATATTAATATTATTTTGGAGAGCCTAGATGTTTCATGGTTGTTTTGAATAGTGGTGAATCCAAGAGAATAGGCTGGTTTCCAAGTATTTTCCCAGTTCTCTTCTGTGATTGGCATGGGTAAGACCAATTGCCAGCTTCAGAACTAACCTCACAATTCACTTATAAGATTTCACCACCATTGTAAACACAGCTGAGAACAGATTATCAGAATTAACAATCAAGTTCCTGGTATATGAATATGCATACAGTTTTTTATTGCTTTAATATTCCAGTCTTATCATTCCCCAAATCCCAGAATATTTCTGCCAGTAAACATGTTCATTCAAGTGCTTGCAGAGAGCCAGCATGCAAGGAGCATGAGAACTGGTGAAATAAATGAGTTTAGAAAGAGGAACAGGGGATAAAAATAAAAGCAGCTTGCTTGTTGAGCACTCCTGTCACCATTTTCCTTCCACTCGTCCCAAGGTATTTATCACATTCCTCAACTGCACAAGAGAAACTCAAAAGCTGTAGCATCATCAGAAGCAGCAGAAGGGGGAGAGGAAAGCAGGAGGTGGAAGGAGCATCAGCAGTGTCTGATTTGCTTGAAGACAGAGTTGCTCCTGAGGAATAATGAGCACATCCTGCCCAGAGATGAGACTCATCACCACTGTTACCTTTAATAACCCTGATTCCTCAGAAGAGCCCTGGGTGCTGAGGATGGGGCTGTGAGCTGGCAGCTTGAATTATTCATGAGGGCTGGTGGAAAACAATCATCTGCTCTGGCATTAATGGTCTGTAAAGAGTTGCTTTTGACAAAACCATTTAACACCAGCAATAAAATAAATAAATCAATAAGGGGGAGGGGGAGAAGGGGAGCATAATAATGATAATAATAATGATGTACTGATGTAAGCCAGTCCAGAAAATATTGGTGTCTTGGACTGCAGATCATGGGCTCTTCCATCTCATCAGGGAGGAAAGGAGAAGGGGGAAGAAAAAAACCCCAAAACTAAACAACACAAAGAAACAAAATAATAATTCTTGCTCCCGAATGATGAAATGCTGGAAGATAAATTTGGGTTGGAGCTGGACAAACAGCAGACCTTGCAGAGGAAAACATGTAGAGGCCAAAGGAAGATATTATAGGTAATTAAATCTCTGCTCTGAGCAGGGAGGGAGGCATGGAAAACCTGGAATGGTTTTCTCAGGTTTTTGTTAATGCAGCAGTGGGAAAAAAGATTCTTGGGGTGAATGAGAACAGATCTTCTGGCTCCACCTCTACGATAGCCTTGCTAAATTTCCATGGCTGATTCCTACATGAAAATGTGACACTTGTTCCCTCCTTGCTAAATAAAGAGGTTTAACACACAGGGGACTTGAGAATTCAAAGTCCAGGTAAGAGTTTGAGATTTTGAGAGAAGGATTTTTCATTACACACTTCACTAGAGTAGATTATGTCTGTCAGATCCCCTTCACAGCGAGTTACAAAAGAGCATCTTTGGAAAAGGAAATTATTTTGCACCATTTTCTTCTATTCAGCACATTCCAACTCATTTGGGAAGTGTGGCTTTTTGAGAAGAAAAAAAAAATAGTAGTACTTTGCAGTATTATTGTGGCCCTTGAATTGTTTGACCCTTGTCAGGAAATCATGTCAGTATAAATTTTCATTTTAATCCGTGTAAAACAGATTACCTCTGCAATTGGGAGTTAAGATTCCAACAAGGCAAATAAAATAAATATTAAACATTTGCCTGGCTAAGAAAATCAGTCTACACTCTGCTCGTGTCACATTTCATTTATTTCCAGCGAGATTTAATTTGTAAAAAGGGAGAAAGGAGATCAGAAATATTTGCACTCTTTGTTTAATGATAAAACCACTGACATGGGAACTGTTCAGATATTCATCAGTAAAACTTTTTTCTGGGCTCAGGAATCAAAAGCCAAAGTCTCAGACATCCCCAGAGCAGGGCTGATTTTGGTTGTCACCCATGGGGACACTGTCCTGCTCCTGGACACCTCCATTGGCAAGGGCTCCTCAGCTGATCATCTCTCACATTCTCCAGATTTCTGACCAATCTCCTTGCCTTTTCCTAATTCACCAGGTCCACAAGCAAAAATCTTACTGAGGACCCCAAGTGCCACAACAATCAGCCCCAACAGTAAATTGCAGCATTTATATCAGGTCATTTGTACCACAGAGTAAATTATAAATAAGTGGCTCTCCAAGCCTTACTCCAACAGCCCCAGATCCAGTAGAGCATTCCAATGTGCTGCTAATTTAACAGGCTATTTTTCATCACCAGCCAGGCAAAGCAATTGAACACATGCTTAATTTCAAGCACAGACCTAAAACTTACTGCTTCTAGTGAGACTAAAGCAGTTATTGTGTTTTGATGAACCAAGCTGTTATGCACAGATCGAGCCAGCAGGATTATTCACGTTCTAAAGTCATACACCTGTTAAGTGCTTTATTGGACTGAGGGCATAATTAGTGCAAAATGTAGCTATATTTATTTAATTACAAACAGAACTAATGACTAAAATTATTTTTAAAAGAGCAGGATATTTCCAGAGGCCAACTGTGAAACTAACTCGTATTCCAAGATCTAATTCTGCATCCTCTTTGAATCCAAAGGGAGACAAAACAAGCGCTGTGTTTTTCTCAGCCCCACAGAAATCATACTTGAATCAAATTATCTTTTGTATTTATCAGCTAAATAATTCTGTCAACTGTCCAACAACTGCAGCAGCCCCAGGAGCTTTTGTAAACCAGCTGATGAATGATTGGTTAAATAAATCTGCTACAATTATTCTGGTAATGAAAAACAAAAACGACAGCATGTCTTCTCTAACACAAGCTAAATCCCATTTGCTGCTTTTTGGTAATGGGATATATTGTATTTTCTCTAACAGTGAGGATTTACATTTGTGGTTAATTGCAAAGCTCAAAATAGCTAGAGAGTCTTTTTTTCTTGAGATAGGATCTTAAAAAGCTAACATTCATATTGTCCAGGCTTATCATAATGTAACATCTGATTTAATGAAACTCACGAATGACTCAAGCTCTGCTGAATTTATAGACTTTTTGTGCGTTAAGAAACAGACATGAGCTCAGACTTCAACCATAATGAATAGAGCAAGAGCACGAACAAACAGCTATTTATATGAGGGCAGTGTCTCCACAAAAAGCTACAAGGTCCCTGGGTCAAACTCTCAGCTGATGTAAATGCCTCTTTGCATTTTATTAGAAATATGTTTTAATAAAAAGCACAGCAAGGTGTCAAAATGGAGCCAAACAACTCATCTTTTCCATAATCCTTCCATAATCCATCTACAACCTGTCTCAGTCACGTGTCTGCAAGAGACAGAAAAAAATAGCAAGTCTTTCATCCTCCTGAAATAAATTGCTGATAAATTAATAACCATGAGCAAGCAAAGAATTGATGTGTTCCTGCCATTCTAGGATCTCAAAATCTGTGTTCAGTCATCAAGTCAGAGAGGTTCATCTCAGGGAAAGCTGTTGTTCATCCATTGTCTGGGATGGATGGCCCAGTTCAGTTAGTTTTTAGTTGTTAGAAAAATAACATTAAAAAAAAGAAAAAAATAACTTGGGCTTTTGTGTGGAGCTGGGTTTTCTCCAAGAATTAAATACACAGATATCCATCCTCTGCAGGGGGAACAAATTTTGTTGATTTTTTTTTTCTTTTTGTGCCTTGGCAGGCCCAAATCCACCACAGTCTTTGCAGAAGGAAAGGCATCCAGCATTGCTTACATGAGTTCTGACCTATGTTTTGATCCAGCATTTGTCACTTTATGTGCTCTGCAAGTGTTTATACGAGCCAGGGTGTATTTAAACAAAAAGCAAAAAGCAAGATCCGTGGGCTAGCTGGGCTTCATTTTAAAGCTGAAATTATTTTATCAAGAGAAGAAAGCTCACCTGCAGTTTAGAAAAGCTGTGCGGAAAGAATAAAGAAATAAGGCATAAGGAATGGTTGACTGAATTCCTGTTGAAGGGATGAGGGAATTCAGACCTGCTATGTGAATAAGAAATCACAGAATTCTTTTACAAGCAGAACTTGGAAATTTGCTCAAACACACTTGCCTGGAAATTTTGGATAGGTAGCAATCCATAAAAAACATGGGTTCTTAAATCACAATCTGATCACAGGCAACTCATGGAGTGAGAAAACCCTGGATGAATGCCACGCAGGTGTACTTACTTCATCAGCAGGTGATGTTATTTGGGCTGTAAAGTGCTCAGGAAAATCTCAGTTGGCTATCCTACAGTCCTGGAGGAATAAATTTGTTTATTTGTTTCAGTTTGTGGACAGTTACAATTACTCACCACAAGCATTGCAATACCATGGACAGAGCACTTACGTTTGGAAAAATGGAGGGGAAAGGTTGCTTGCAATCCAAACAAACTGCTCAGTTCTTCCCATACTCTGTTGTGACTCTGGGAATATTAACATCACCAGTAAGAGTTGAAGCACTGTTATTCTGCCGTCACCAGTAAAATTGTGACCACATTTTCCCTTTTGGAAAGGAAAAGTTGTGCTTGACTTCACTAGGGCTAGAACTGGAGGGAAATTCTAAACCACAGACACAAAAATACTGAAGCACAGGGAAGAGCAGACAAAGTGTCCGCAGCAGAATCAAAGATGAGATGGGCTGAAGAATTCAAGCCTCTGCAACAAAATGTTAGAGAGGCAAAGATTCTGGCAGAAGCACAACTCAAATGGGAGCACATTATAAAACAAGCTACATAAGTGTGTTTATGCTAAAACATGGAGACCTTTTTCTTCTTCAAATGATTTTAAAAACCCCACAGCTTAAGTTTTAATACACAGTTTTTGTACTGCTGTCCTTTTGTGGTTGCAATATTTTTTTCTTCTTCCAAGGATGATCAAGGTCAGTCTACAAGGTCTGGGGATCTTAATCAAATGCAAATTAAAACATGAACGCACAGAAGATCATAATATTCAATAAGGCAACTTTGGAAATAGAGTAAGTGAATTAGGGGGTTGAAGGCATAATTCATTTTCAGTGGATAATGTAAAGCTACACAGGAAGGAAATGCTTGTGCATTTGCAAAGCCCAGAGTCAGCTCAGAATAAGAAACTGGATAGATGGATTTAGCAGGTAACACATAATGTTTCCCTGAGGTGACTGAATTTCCCTAAGAAATGAACCAATTCTTGCACCTGTGCTACAGGGTTATGAAACCCTGGGGAATGAAATACCCTGTCTAGAAGTTAAAATTTGTTATTGCATATGCAAGATTTAATTCATGAATATCTGTGCAGAGAGAACCATTTTCCATATAGCTGCAGCTGTGTTCCGAGACAAGCATCCCAACGAAGAGAGAGCAAACTCCAGTGAGGCTGGGAGAGCAATGTTCCCTCTGAGGGCCTCCTGCTGACACAAAGTCCTCACAAGAATGGCAAAATCAAAGCATATCTGCACCTACAGCACAAAAAATAAGTACTGATGAGAGGCTGATACTGACGAGAGGCTAGTGAGTGACAGTGGTACAAGGTGATGTCTGCAAACTTGTGTGCTCCTGAATTCCTGCACTCTTCATATACAGAAAACACCAAAAATGAGCAAGGACATAATGATTAAAAAAAATCTTGAAGCAATAGCTCATTGTCACCCCTTAAAAATAAGTAGGAAGTGAAATTTGTGGGCATTTGTTTCCTTTTGAGATGTTTTTAAAGCGAAGTATCTGATATAAGCAAGTTTGCAATCTCAGTTCTCTCACTTGAAGTCGACCCATATTGGACACCCAGTTCCTCACCAGCCCTTTATGGTATCTGCTGAGTGTATGACAGAACAGAACAGAAATCTCTAAAATATGCATGTTGTGAGCATCAAAGGCTCTCTCTGGTTCAAAAAGGCATGAGCTTGGACCACCTGTGTATGAACACCTGAAGCCCTGGAGGAGCAGCCCTGCTCAGGGAGCAGCTCACATCCACAGAGGATGCTGCTCACCCTCTTAGGCTGAGCTCAGCACAGAGGACAAGCTGCTAAATCAGACCTTGGCAGATCCAGCCCCCAAACAACTGTGCTGCAGCTCAGTCCCTGGTGGCACCAATCCATAAGCAGATCACGGTTGCTTTGTAAATTTGGCCTCCTTTAAAATGGGCGAATACATAATCTCGTGCTAATTCTTGCAGTAATTCCCTTGCACACAGCTTTCATATTTCTGGATAATTAGAAGAAAATGTAATCCGTTCCCAGAGACACATTGCTCTCAGTGTTTCCTCTTCTTTAATAAAGATTTTGCAATTTTACTTCCTTGGCGAACGGCCCGGCTCAGTGACCTTGTGTATTTTACCTGCAGGATAAGCAGCAACAGGAGCGGAGCACAAACAGCCATTAGCGTTACAGCCTGCATTTAAATATTTGGAGGAAAACAGGAGCTTCTTAGAGCAGGGCTGGCTTTTGTGAACACTGCAAGTGCCATCCCCAGGTATTTAACCTGCCATCAACACCACCAGCTTTTCTTCTCACCTTTGCCACTCAGCAGTAATTAAATTGCCCACATCAGAGTGCTCTAAGCAGTACAAGCTCCCCTGATTTCTAGTAATCCTATTTCAGAAGCATCAGCTTTCCACTTTAAGTTATTCTTTCTCCTAAACCCACTATCAGCACCAAACTATTCCCATTCCTGTTATAATCTTTAGTGAAGGAAAAGGTCTCTAGAGTACGGAAGAAAATAAAAATACATTAGAGTTCCAGAGTCAAGGATGTCGCTTGATATCCCTTCACTACCTGAATACCCAGTTAATTTATTTTAGTATGGCATAAATATCTACCTCCTTGCAGCCTGAGAACTACAGAGAAAAACCTACTTTTTTGTTTCAATGAGATTAAAAAACTGGGGCATTCTGTGGCTAAGCTTGTGACAGGAAAAGAAAGCACTTTCCACCTGTGAATCTATAAATACTTTGCAGATAGAAATTCACCTTTGCATCGCCCCTGAACAACAGGTTAATATTGTTTCACTCCTTTGGGACTGAAAAACTGAGGCGCAGAGAAGCTCAGTGATTGCTCAACATGACACAGCATTTTAGTGTTAATAAAACTGAGGCAGGAGAGTTATTGCAGTCCTTCCAGCTAATAAATGCATGTCAGGGAGATGTGCATGTTGGGAGCCTGGCTGGCCACAGATTAACCAGGTTTTATCCTGGTGCAGCTGATGGTTTTGGTGGAACACGGGATGGCAGCAAACACGACCAAAGCCCAACAGCTCTTAGGGCCTGACCTCACTGCTCAAAGGCAGAGCAGGAAAAGACCTGCAGCTGTCAGATCAACTCTCAACTGCCTGTTTCCACTGCTCACAGTGTAATTAAATTATAAACAAAAGGAGCAGTTATTGATCAGGTTAAAATATTTTGCCAGGAGAGATGCTTGCTTTGAGCCAGGGCATCCTGAGAGATTCGCAAGCCTCAACTGCAGCAATCAATCTCAGCTCTGCACAGCAGGGCCCTAAAAAACCTTTAACATACTGAAACTGGGGGTGGGGAACGCCAAATACTGACTTATCCTTTCCCTTCTCCGCTCAGAATCCACCTGGGATCCACAAAGCTTTCCTTTTCCCCTTTAGATTATAAACCAAAATGACCTCCAAACGTCGAGCTTATCCCTGGGTCAAGAAAAGATTTTAACAAACACCGTGGTAACATCTCCTGTGTTAAATCAAGGCTCAGGCACCAAAAACACGCAGCGAAGTAGTCAGGAGAGAGCTCAGCAGGTTAACAGCTGACAACTGACTGGAATGGCATGGAGGTTAATTGCTATTTGCAAAGCACTTTTCAGGTCTATTCAGATAAAAGGTTTTCTGTCTCCATTAAGAAACTTTGAAGCAAATTGCAACCGGTGAGTAATCAGTGCCCAGTGCCTCAAAATGCTCAAGACAATCAGCTCCTAAATGCTGTCAGATGAGAAATATTTTGAAGGATAACAATGAGAAAACACACTTCTTTTTTTTTTTTCACGTGAACATTACTTAGTGCAGCCCTGAGATATGGGGAGGAAATGCAGCCAGGGATTCACCACCCCAAATTCACCACACGGAGCCACCAAGGCCATCCCAGAGTGGTTTGTCCCGCTCTGACACCCCACAGGGGATGGATGTGACTTGCCTGGGGGGCAGGAATAAAGAACATAAAGAAGTGAAACCATCCCTGTGTCTCATCTCCCTGCCAGGTCTGCTGACAGTTCAGAGGTGCCACAAAGAGCTGGGACAGTGGAAGAGGAATAAACCAGGAATGTGAAAGTGGAATGACCAGAGATGAGAGGAAAAGAGAAATGAAACAGAGCTCTTTGGAGCCAAACCCCATTTTTCTAGGGTAGCTACACAGTCAGGAGTACAGTGGAACAGGGGAACATCACTCAGCCCACACCAGTGGCAAAAAGCCCCTTTAGCTGTAAGCTGTTGTCATCTGTACTGTTTGTACATTCCAAGCAGAAGCATCCTTAGATCAAAATAATCCCTTTTCTTGCTTGTGCTTTCAGGCTGTCCATTTTTTTCAGTGTCAGCAAGTTCTGGATTGTTTGTCAGCCAAAAAGTGACAGCAGTTTGATCTTAGTTCACCCAGTGTGTGCTTGCCATGGGACATGTGGCTCCCATACAGCAATTCATTTCATTAAGGTGCAGAAACAGAAAGCCTGAGATGGTCCTGTGACCTCACCCCCAAAGAACTTTTTTAAAATTCTTGTTAACCAAAATAAATTAAAAACAAACAAACAAACAAAACTACACACACAAAAAAACAACAAAAAGGCCCATGCTACTTTAAGGAACAACTGATTATGGGTTTGGAGTTTTTTTAAAAAGAAAAGCTCATGAACATCACCAACAAAAGTCTTTTCATTGAATTAGAGTATGAGAGAAAAGTTCTGTTTATTGGGGTACAAGGGAAGATAGAAGTAAATGCACACCCAGGGACAGGACTGTGAAAAGCCCAAATTCTCCCTAAAATAATGAAAAGCTGAGAAGTGTGACATGTTTGCAGATTATTTATTAACAGTAGGACAGAAGCTATTTTAGGCACACGTCTTTAGACCATTAACAGAGTAATTTACTCTCCAGAGTGCCCTTTCAGGAAACAGTAGGAACTAAGTAAACTCCATATATCATTCAGAACCAGGAATGTGAAAGTGGAATGACCAGAGATGAGAGGAAAAGAGAAATGAAACGGAGCTCTTTGGAGCCAAACCCCATTTTTCTAGGGTAGCTACACAGTCAGGAGTACAGTGGAACAGGGGAACATCACTCAGCCCACACCAGTGGCAAAAAGCCCCTTTAGCTGTAAGCTGTTGTCATCTGTACTGTTTGTACATTCCAAGCAGAAGCATCCTTAGATCAAAATAATCCCTTTTCTTGCTTGTGCTTTCAGGCTGTCCATTTTTTTCAGTGTCAGCAAGTTCTGGATTGTTTGTCAGCCAAAAAGTGACAGCAGTTTGATCTTAGTTCACCCAGCGTGTGCTTGCCATGGGACATGTGCCTCCCATACAGCAATTCATTTCATTAAGGTGCAGAAACAGAAAGCCTGAGATGGTCCTGTGACCTCACCCCCAAAGAACTTTTTTAAAATTCTTGTTAACCAAAATAAATTAAAAACAAACAAACAAACAAAACTACACACACAAAAAAACAACAAAAAGGCCCATGCTACTTTAAGGAACAACTGATTATGGGTTTGGAGTTTTTTTAAAAAGAAAAGCTCATGAACATCACCAACAAAAGTCTTTTCATTGAATTAGAGTATGAGAGAAAAGTTCTGTTTATTGGGATACAAGGGAAGAGAGATAGAAGTAAATGCACACCCAGGGACAGGACTGTGAAAAGCCCGAATTCTCCCTAAAATAATGAAAAGCTGAGAAGTGTGACATGTTTGCAGATTATTTATTAACAGTAGGACAGAAGCTATTTTAGGCACACGTCTTTAGACCATTAACAGAGTAATTTACTCTCCAGAGTGCCCTTTCAGGAAACAGTAGGAACTAAGTAAACTCCATATATCATTCAGAACCAGGAACAATTCTCATTGTTTCTTTCCTAAATCTATTTCCTTTCTCAGAACTTTGTCACCATATGGCCAACAAGGAAGCAGCGTAACAGGATCTGATAAAATTGAATTATATATTTTAGCAAGCTCCAGGAGTTGAGACAAGGCATTTAAATAAATCAGTTACAGAATTGGGACAAATTGTTTGGCACCTTATTAAATTGAAAAAAAAAAAAAACCACCCAGAGAAAGGAAAAGCTTCACATGTGATTTAATTCATGAGGGGCTTCACAGACATGATAGCAATGAAGGGTCAGGCACAGCTCTTTCTTATGGCAGCATGTTAAAAATGGCTCCTTCCTGAATATTTTTGTTTAATTCCTCTAAGAGAAGCAGGCAGCAAATATGACATAATGTGCACCAAGGCCTGACAAGCACACAGGATGTGTTGCTGTTCTCCATCACTGCACGTGTTTGGTTTTGTGCTGCTCCAACAGCTGCGTCCTCTCTGTCTGCACATCTTGTGTCAGATTAAAGAAAAATCAATCTGCGAAAGAACAAAAGTGCCCCCTGACACACAAATTGCACACTGATGTGTGTGGGGTGTGCTGAGTGTGCTGTGGGTTTGGAACTGGAGGTTAAATGGCCTCCACCTTCAGCAAGGCAAACAGAAGAGTGGATGCAAAGCCCAGAGAAAAGCAAAAACCAGAGCCTGCTTCAACAGATTCTAATAATATTAATTGGGATGAATAATGTGAAGAAGGAGATGTTTGTGTTCTGGCTTTCTGCTCAGAGAGGTCTCCTTTGATTTCTCAAAATGGAACCTCCACAGGGGTTTTTTTTGTGAGTTCTCTGTCCTCCAGAGGTGCATTTCATGCAGGGAAAGGAAACAAGTTGCTAGGTACAAAACATTATTAAATTCTTTCTTCCACATAGCCTTTTCAGTATCTTTTTCCTAGCCCAGCTCCATTTTGACACCATCTCTGTGAAGCCTACAACTGTAAGAACCTTCTCCAGTGTGATGACAGGACTTATCAAAACCTTTCATGGAGATTGATGGTCACTTTGAAGCAGAAGAAAAACACGACAAGCCCATCCAAGTTCTCTTTTGTATCTCCTACAACAAAGCTGCAAATTGATTTTGCCAGAAGATGAGGAAGATGCTACAGCTGGTACTGAGGTTTTGGAGAGTGAAGTGACCCCCACGCTTCACTGCAAGGCTCCAAAAGCCACCAGGAGCCTGCAGGGAAATCCCTGCAGATGGGGGACCCTCCTCTGCACCCAGGGGAGCACAGCAGGGGATGGAGGAGGAACTGGATAATGTCAATAATTCCCCATTTATATAGGGAATATATGGAAGATATGAATATGTGTGTATATATATATGTGTGTGTATATATGTATGGAGAATAGTATTCCACAGTCAGAAATAATCCTGAAACAGTGTGAACTGCTGAGCTGCCGCTAATTGTGTGTGTCCTCACTGTGTTATCCCCTCAAGCTCTGCTTGCATTCCCGTTTATGTGATGTTGGTCTTTCCAGACCCTTGTATCTTTTTGGAAAGCCCGCAAAGGGCGCTCAGCTCTTGCATTCAGCTCATTGGGGTAAGCTAAATGACAAGGGGAGTGATCAGCTTCCCCAGCTGCAGCACTGGGTATCCACACAAATTATCTCCTGTTCTTTCAGCCCCAAAGCCAGAGTTGCCTTACCACCTTTTCTTTTCCCTGCAGAAGGAATTTTCGAGCCCTACATTTAGCAAAAACATCACAGAGAAAGTCTGAATGTAAAAGCCTGTAAGCAAACCCTCACAACTCTGTACACATTGAAGATGTTCTCCTATTGCAAATATACTTTGTATAAGCAACAAGTATTTGTGTGGACAAGGACTGCCTGGGAGTTACACTCCAGGACCAGCAAGCTCAAGTTAATTTACAAAAGCAACATTTTTTTAAAGAAATTCAGCTTCCTTTAAATAAAGCAGAGAAAACAAATAAAAACACAGTCCAGATGGAAACAAAGTCTGTTCCTCTTTCATTAGCCAAGCCACAGACAAGTTATAATTCACATCTCCCCTGAGTCTCATCATTACCCAAATTTGGAAAACAAGCATAAGGGTTAGGGGGTAATGGTGGGGGGCTGGGAGGAGGGAGGGGGCACCTTGCCAGCAAATTACACACTAAATTTCTGTGCTTTTAATTGTATCCGAAATAAATGAAAAACTTGTGGTGCAAGTCATGGGATTCCTTAATCAAGAGGATGGAGCTGGGCTTGCAAAACCAAAGTCCCTGGGGAAATGGCTTCACTACTGAAGGAAACAAGTGACTCAGAGCCCTGTCCTCAGGCCCCAAGCGTTTCTGGTCATGGCAGGGATCACCCACACACAGAATTGGAAGCCTTACACATTTCTGTTAGGCAGAGTTCTAAAGGCAACATCACCCTCTACTCCTAGCAGATGAGGTGCACTGTAATGTTTTAATAGAGAAAAATGTTATTGTAGGGAA
>NW_005054400.1:1730289-1734390 GCF_000277835.1 Geospiza fortis
AAAAATATTATCAAAAGATGGGTCTCTTTAACAATGGCTCCAGCCTTCTTAACAATTAGAACTGTTAAGGGTAGAATTGTATCTTATTTGCCTGATGAGTCTCATTTTTAATGCAATTAGGCAGCCAAGGTTTGACAGACTAGACTATCAGAGAGCCAAAGGGAATTTGCATATATTAGAAAATAATTGGAATGGCGGGGTAAAGTAAGAACTAACCTGACCTAAGCCTTCACTCAGACAGAATTGTGTGAATAATTGATTTTCCACATTCCTGGCTGAACAAAAAATACGAAAAAAGATCATCAGAAAGATTTTCTAATCTGTGACAAAAAAAATTTAAAATCACCTGAATGTACAGAAAATGTTAAAACTAAATGCCCGTTTGAAACAATATACTGAAGCATTTCATTAGTAAGGTAAAATATTTGCAGCCAAAATAAGACAGCAAAATGAATATTTTTAGGGGAAAAAAACTTTGGACTGAAAAGTTTCACACATCTTTAATTCAGGGGAAAAAAAAAAACCAAGCGGACGCTCAAACATTCATTTTTTTTCCTCCACAGAAAAAAAGAACAGATGCTAAAACTATTGTTTTTCAGTAGTTTTAATGACGGTCTTGTCAAGGATGCATTATCAACTGCAAGAATTCCAGTCAAATCCAGAGAGTTTGGAAACACATCCTACATAGCCAATAGCAGATATTAAAATCTTTGTCTCCCACATCAGCTGAGAAGATCTCCCAGATATTGATCCATCCTCAGCACTCCTCTTGCATTCCTGAACTCTGAAAGTTCTAAATATCTTCTGGACTCATAATAAACTTTGCAATTTTCAAATGTTTGAAGAAAAAAATCCACTTCCTCCTTGTGTTTATGTACATTGTTTTGCTTTCCAAACTGCAGCCTTTATACTCATGTCATGGACGAGTCCCAAAATATCAGGAAAAAATGGATTTTGGCAAACTTCCTACTCTCATCAGAGCCAAAAGGCTACCAGAAGAGGGGGTTTGGGAGAGGGGAAAAAGGGGGGGGTGGGTCAAAGAAAACAGAGCTGATGTCAACCAAATGTACTGAAAGGAAGCACCTGATCTTCTTTACAACACTTTAGTTGGACCTGAGATTTTACATTTCACCTACTTGTTATTCCAGGACATAAACAGAAGGTAAATCCATTTTGCCAGACTCCTGTACCTTAACTCTTGACTGACTTCTGGAGCTAAACTGAAGCATCCATTATTCTGCTCATGCAGCTTAACTCTTCACAGAGGTCAGAGGAGCTCATGCTATTAAATAATGCAGGCTAGACGATGCTGACTTAATAAAACTCACGTGTCATTTTGTGTTGAAATTGATTTTCTTACTTGAGGGCCGCTTTAGCTTGCAAATCAAAAGTGTCTTGTGTTGGTGCTTTCAAAGGGATGCTGCTGCAGCCTGAGCTTCCTTCAGAAACAGAGATTGATGGGCCCAGGCCTGTGCTGGGTCAGTGTCTAATGGCCTCCTCTCAGGGGCCTGAATTATTCATCAGTGCTGGAGCATCTCACCAGAACATGTACCAGGGAGGATGTGTCAGAGCGGCAGCATCAAACCGCTGCTCTGCATTTTGAAGGCAGAGTTTCCTCTCCCCCTCCTTCTCTCCCATTGCAGAGCCAACAAACTAACTTGTTTTGATGGCACACACATCTTTGCCTCACCCTAAGTCATCCCTAGGCGGGTAGACCAATTTCACTAATTTCATTTGGATTCTTCACACAGTTAATATATCCTCATTTTCCAGCTAATATCATCCCAAGCTTCTTAAACAATGGCTCACCTGTATCCACCTGAGCTATAAACTTGCTGAGATCACCAGACCATTCCACAGCAGAGTTAAGAATACATTCACTTATAAAAATAAAAATAAACAATATTATATATTATATATTATAATATATAAAATATATAATATAATGTATAATATAAACTATATTATAATATATAATAAAATATTATATATACTATATAATATATTGTAATATATAATAAACATATATTATAATATATAAAATATTGCAATATATAAATTATATATAATAATGTATAAATTATATATATATTATATATAAATATATATATATTATAAAAATAATCCTCTCCCCATTTGCCCCCTTTCATCCATCTGTAAATTTTCACTGGTTCTTTTTTTCTTCAATTTTTTCAGAATTGAAAAAAAGGGCTTGCAATTCACACATAGGATCCAGTTGCACAAGATGTGAGACCCTTGCTCCATGGGCTGCAATACCCATGAAACAGGAATACTTTTCTCACCTTCCAGCCCTTTTCCTCTGGGCTCTGCCCACTGCCAACAGCAGAGCTGGACTTCAATACACAAATCCCACACCAGCTGTAGGAGCTATGGCATTCAAACCTGTTGGCTCAAGAAATAAGGCCCAAATAGAGCAAGAACTCTGAAGGGGAAAGCAATTAAACCACTTCTACAATTAATTATGTGGCACCACCATGTATTTCTGTAACAGTGACTTTTAGCCCAGGAACCCCTTCAGTGGCCTGGGTCTCCTGAGAGGTCTGCAGGAGGTGCAATGCAAGGTACTCTGCAAACAAAGCCTGCAGGTACAAGGCAGGATGGGAGAAGGAATTCTGCTCTCATAAAAAGAGGCCAAATGTGGCTACTTGCAAAGTATCTTTGAAGAGCTAATATGCAAACAAGTGAAGGAGCCTTTCTCAAAGCAGAGATGAACTGGCTGCAGCAACTTGTTTCTCTTCCCAGCTTTGCCAGAGACTTCAACAATGTGAGTTTGGGAGAATAATTCCAAATTTCTGCAGAATTTTACTTTTGCCCTCCAACACACCCCATCCCAGCTCGAGAGGCGCACATCAGCAGGGGTGAGCCAGGTTTGCAGCAGCTGACACATTAATTAATGCCCCTCTGGTTCCTCACAGTTCTGCTCACTGCTGCAGTAACTCCAAACCTCATTTAGAACAGTGAAGCAGGGAAAATGGCAATGACAGAACAGGAATCAATGTTTAATGCTATCCATTGCAACAATGACATTGTGTAATTGGAAAAAGCAAATTACAGAAGACAGAGCTGATCATAAGTCCTTCCTCTGATGATCCACGCTCAACTTTTGGCTGATGGATTAGTTATGTACATAATTGCAGCCACTTAAACTCTGCAGAGCTGAATCTTCTCAGCTTCAGTCCAAATTACCCTAAGAAAATTCAACCTATTAAAAGTAATACCAAATTCTGAAGAAAAACATGAGTAGATATTGAGGTACAAATTAGAAAGAGGATACTACTTATTCAGAGAGACCCAGCAAATTAACTTTCCTGTGTGCTGAAGCGTGCTTTGCCTGAATTTGAAATGACAACTATCAAGCTGAAATGAAAACCCCAAACCTATTTAACCTATTTTATCTCCACCAAGTGAAATCCTTTGCAAGGCCTTCCCTGACCCACCAGCCAGGTAAGCAAAGAGACTCCCAACACAAGCCCTGGGTTGAAGAACCTCATTAGCAATTCATATTTCAGCATTTCTGAGTTTCTGTTTATTGTCCCTAGAGTTCATTCTTGATGCACCAGGCCAACCTCATGAATTCATGAATAGACACAAAAGACTTATGGTCATCATTAGGATGTATTTCCCTCCAAATAGCCACTTTTTAAATGTCACTAATCTTTCTCAAGTCTGCAGCACAGAGCACCTAATTTGCTCAGGAAGTTTGGGACTGCACAGTCCAATCAAAGACAGCATGTTAAGTGCATGCTTGAATTTTATGAAATCTAAACATTTTCAGAGTCATTTATATTCCACTCTATCCTTGTGACCTTCTGGGCTGACAAGAAAAAAAAAAACCTTCCCTAACCAAGAGAGGTAGAAAATACTGATTTCATTTACACATTCCCTTTCCCATTTGTCTTCAAAATAAAAAATAAAAAAAAAGAAAAAAAGGGAAGAGAAAAGAACAAAGATCAAGCTAGAAATCTTACTTAATAATACAACTTTTACTAAGGCACTAAGGCTATTCCTGTGTTTAAGATGTGGAGCTACTTCTTGCTCATTCTCTACTGCATTTGATTTAGTAATTTCTACCACTCTTTC
>NW_005054400.1:1734400-1736501 GCF_000277835.1 Geospiza fortis
GTTTATATTTGATGGGTTCAAGCTGTAATTTTAACGAAGTACATTAAAACTAATTCAAAAGATAAAGTGAAATAGGTGTATTTTTGAAATTAGAAATCCAGAAATAAGTTACTGAGCAGGCCTAGGTGATCTATAAGGAAAAGATGAAAGAGCACAGATTATGAAGGGGATATCAGGCACAGAGGGAACATGAGCAGGGTGTGCAATGAAGCAAAGATGCCAAAGGAGGAAAAACACAAAGAAAAATGAAAATACAGAAAGATAAATAGTAGGGTCACAGACTACCCTGAGGGGAAAAGGAGCATGAAAAAAACAACCCATGTCAATGTGAAAAGAATAAGCCAGAAAGGAGGTGGGGGGAAAAGGCTTCAGGAAGATCAGAAGAAAATCTGAGAGTGATAGCAAAGGGTCTCCCACCTGGCAAGGATGATTGCATCATTAAATTGATGACTAAAAAAATGAGAGTATTCAGAAGGGCTCTGAAATTTCCAGGAAGATGCCACAATAGCTAATGCAGCCAAGAGTGGGAAATAGCAGGGGAAGCCTCTTCAGCCCCATTCCCAAGGGGCAGGAGGGAGGAGGGAAGGGGCCAGGGGGGATCACAGCCTGTCTGTGCATCCTCACCCCCTCTGCCAGTGCCACCACACCTGCAAGGAGCTGTGGGGGCTTTGATACGAGCACCCCACAAGGAGAAGGGCTTTACAGCACCTCACTGTGAGGGAGGGAGCAAACCCCATAGGGGTGATGGCAGTTCAAGCTCTGCTCAAGGCAGACACCCCATGGGGCAGTGGGACAAGGCTGGGGACAGCCCCAAAAGCTGGGACTGGCACCTCACAGATCAGGCTGTGTGCTGCAAACAGGTTTCCTTGGGAGCTGGAGGGGAAGGGGAAAGACAAGAGGTAAAAGGGAGGCTGCTGCTTTCTCTGCATTATAGGGACAGAAACATTTCCCAAGGAGAAGATTTGTTCTCAGAACAAAGGCCTGGTACATCACTATCTCCAGTCAGAGCATAGCAATGGATGAGAGCTTTTATTTCTTATCAGGTGCTTTAATTTTGTTTTTAATTGCAGATGACAGCTTGGATGCTTTCAGCTCAGTGTCTCAGTGCAACAGGAAAACTGCACCACGCTGTACTGCTCTGTCTTAGCTGGGCAGGGATTTTCATGTCATCTATTATTCACATCACAACTTGCTGCAGTGATTCCAGGAAGACCTCAGAAGTGCCCTGTTCTCCTGTCAGGAAAAGGAAGGGAATATGATTTCCCCATACAAGGGGTCAGGAAACTGGAAAAGCCAAACTGTGCCTTCTCCCTGTGCACAACCCCTCATGTTTTACAGCAGGGACAGCAACACCAGGACCAAGAGAAGCATTCTGAAATTTAACTGTGGCATCAAGCAGAAAGAACCACATCATTTGAAATTTAACTATGGCATCAGGCAGAAAGAACCACATCATTCATAAGTATTAATCAAAACAGGGTAAGAGACAAGCTATTTTCTTTCCTACAGTGCTAGACAGGAATTTGGGCGTGAGAAGACTCCTGTAGACATCTCCCCATAAAGAAGAGACATTAGCAATAAAATGGCTTTGTCAGCCTTGCTCTGAGGGTGCTGGTGCCACTCACCCATCCCTGCTGACAAGAGAGGCTTTAATTGATGTGGGGAGGTGGGGATGTGATCACAGCTGCCCCTCTCACCTCCCTCTGCTCCTGTTTCTGACCCTTTCCCCTGCTTATGGCATAGATCACACGTGACCTTAATAAAAAAAAAAGAAAATAAAAGCCAACACACAGGCTTGCATTTGTGTTTGGGATACACTTGAGAGCTCCCAAGGAATCCAAGCCCTGTGCTGCAAGGCACAGGCTCATTTAAGGGGGGAAAAAAAAACCAAACCAAACCAAAACAGAACATACTCTTCTGGCTTTCTGAGATACATGTTTTATAACCTGACTGTGCCCTAATTAACAGCTTAATTAATTTAATTTGACAAAGGAAATGGACTGGTGGAGAAGAAGTGAATACAGGCTACTTCAAGTCCTAATTTACTTTAACTTTTCAGAAGTTTTCCTGCTTTGCATTTTCTGCCCCCACTTTTTCCCTA
>NW_005054400.1:1736511-1740370 GCF_000277835.1 Geospiza fortis
GCATTTGGATCAACTCCATTTTCACTGAAGCAAAATTCCCTTTGGCTTCAACAGAACCTGACTTTAAAGAGGCACCAGTCTCTGTTTCTCTCTCTGGCTCCAGGAAGGTAAAGATTATTTTTAATGCTGCTTTTGTCATATTTGGCTTGTGATTTTTCAGGAGAGAGGAAGGGGTCCCAGATGAGGAGTGGATCTGTATTGACTTCTGCAAGGAAGATTTGGGCCCATAAATAAGTGACATTTGAATTTAATGAGAGCATGGAGAAGTTTTGTGTGCTGCATCGTGGCATAATGCACTTCCAATCACTGCAACCTCGTTCAGTCCTTTTAGGCAGGACATTTATTGCTCCTTTTTATGGTTATTTGTAATGAAAATGTTACCCATGAAAGAGTTATACGAAAAGGGAAGAGCAAACATGCAAACACACACAGGAGAGCCAAAAGCATCACAGCACAACTGCTCCCAGGTCCAGCTGCTCCTGGGTTAGGGCTCAGAACCCTACAGAGTTCACACTTTGAATAGACAAGATGGGGGAAAACATCCATTTTGGGAAATAAAAGCAGCAGCACTGGGAAACAACAGCCCAGGTCAGGGATTCCCACACCTGAGCTGCCACCTGGCCCATGCTGCTCCCCCAGGTGCAAGGTGAATTTGATGCCTTAACCACCACTGCCAAAACAACCTTCCTTATTTGTAAGGTGTGATTGACTGGGGCAGCAAAGCAGGGCCCCGCCTGCAGGAAACTCCTGCACATTCAGCTCCAGCTTTTAGGCAGTAAATATTTAGCAGGATTCTGGAGGTTCTCCTGATTTTTCGAGTGACTTCCTGGAAGACACAGATGGGTTAAAGGCTCATCTGGGTGAGGCTGGAACCTCATCTCCACGCAGAGTCACCCCAGGACATCAGCACAGCTGGGGGAGCAAAGTTCTCTCAGGGTCAGCCATAACCTGACCTGAAGGTAAAAGAAGGATTTTCCTGAGTTTTTTCCCAGAGCTGACAACATCCTGCTCAGTTAGAGGGGAGCAATCCTTCTGCAGATGTACCAAAAAAATAATCCCCTTCCTGAAAAATAGGGCAGAGACTCCACAGCTGTACTTTGGAATATTTCTTCTAGTTCAATCATGAAAACAATAAAATAAAAATATCCAAGGCTTCTACAAAAACTGCTAGAGGGAAAACAGCAACTGGCTTACAACAGAATAAATTCCTCCTCCCACAGACAATATTTCATTATAGCAGCAGCAACTGGCCCACTGCACAGGATTTGATGATACTTGAAATTATGAACATGGCACAAAAGTTCACAAGCTGATTAACACAATTACTGTTCATTTGATCCTGATTGCTGCAGCAGGGACTTCTGATTAAGTCAGGCTCTCCTGCAATTTCCCTGGGTTTTCTTCCGTGCTTTGAATACCATGGGGCAAATATCCCAAATGCATCCTGGTTGTTTTACTTGGTGTGCAGCAGCCTCAGCAATCCCAATTAGTGCACTTATAAGCAGCCATTTAGTTTTGTTCCCCACAAGGTACACATTCATTAACATCCCTAAGGCTAACTATGTACATCACATGTCCAGTCAGTCCAGTCTCCGCTGGAGGTTTTCACCATCTCCTTCCATTTGCTGAAAACAGAGGCTCAGTTCACTCACAGAGACAGATTGCAGGTTCCAGTTTTCCTGGAATTTTCTCTGAGGTTAGGGGGAAGAAAGGCAAAAAGCAAAAGGAAAGATTTCCCTTTGCATAGCATCAAACCACCCTCAGTTTGCAGATCCCCACTACTCGTATTTCCACAGAATTAAAATAGATCAAAAATAATCAATCCTTATATGCCGTCAAGATAATAACAAATTCCCTCCATTTTACACCCTTCCCTACACCCACAGCTGTTTCAGAACCAAAGTTTTGCAGTTTCAAACACCTTCTACCCCCTGCAAATTAAATGTTGAGCTCTACTCAACAGCACAGAAAGCACAGGGACTTGAAAAAGCTCTGAGATTAGATGCTTCAAGAGGAAGAAAAAACTGGTGTTCTTTATTTTTCCTTGTTTCTCCCCCTCCCTATGCCTCACATTTTGGGTGTGATGGTATTCTGCAGCCACTGTATGTGGAACTGGAGCAGCTCAAGACAAGGACAGAGGAAATGATGTCCTGGAGCATCCCCAGTGAGAAGAGATGAAGTAATTGCTGACTGCCAGGGGAGCTGTTTTATTGAGCCTACCTGCAGTTAAGTTCAGGCATGTGTGATAAACTCTGTATTTTAGTATTCCTACCCTATTCCCCACTGGGACATTACTGCCTCCAAAACTGTGCTTCAACTGAAAGCCCAGAAAGCTTCAACCAGCTGGAAATCTCTTGACAAGTACTAAATAATCACACTACAAAATAACTGAATAAATGGAACGCTGTTTTCTTGGCCTCGTGTATCTGGTGCTTTAACAACAATCACATTTTGCCTGTAGCAAATCTTGTGGAGGTTAAGTAAGTATTGTTTTATTGTAACCTAGAGAAAAATTAGGCTTAGGTTTTAGAACTGAAGATGATCCTTTTCCACTGCATAGAAGGTAGTTGGTTTTTGCCTTTTTTTTTTTTTTTATTCCCTGCTCTGCATTATTATCACTTCAAACCTCCCATCATCCTCCCAAATGCAGGTGTGTGTTTGATTCCAAGGCCTTAGCAGGCCAATTGTTTCACTTAAAACTAGCTTAAAAGAACAAAATACCCTCAGGTAGACCAGCTCCTATCAGCAGCTGAGGTACCAGATCCATCTATACCATTTCTATTTGGAGCAAAAACCTTGCAGGATTATTTTCCCTATCAGCTTTTCCTTCTTCTAGGTAAATCATGTAGCCTATCAAAGCCATTTCTGTGATCTCCCTCAACAATGCATTTGAAGGTGATATCAAAGAATTGCTGCTGGTGTTACACATATTACAGTAAGCCCCTGATAGCAGATGTTAATGCATTTTATGATTGGGAATGTTGTCTCAAGATAAAAACAGGCAGTCTGTGGGAATCAGCACAAACCCACTTAATTTCACACATGTATGGCCACTGACGTGTGCGCAGCGAGATTAGGCGATGCCCTTGTCGGCAAACTTATCACAACTTTCTCCAAACAGCAAATCCCTAATTAGTTTATACTGTGGCTTTGCAGAGGGTAAGCATGGCTGGAGAAGAACAAACCAGCTGATTTCACAGGAACACGCTTGCTTAGCCATTGTAAGAAGGTAAATGCTGCGTTAAAAGAAAAAAGCGCTCAAACTGAGAGATTCATCTGGTTTGTTTCAGCAAGGCTTGCAGATTTATCTAGAAACTTCCCAAATCCCCAGCATCTCAATAAACTGGAGGTGGACTACATCATTGCCAGAAGCTGTCTCTTAATTTAGATGCTATGTTGTTGGAAAACCTATTGCATTTGCTACTTACTGGTCATTTTCCCCATCCAGTGGCATGGTTTTTGTTCAAGCCAGTTGATTTTGTTTACATCAAATATCTGTAGTAGCATCCTGCTTTTGAGGAAGCTATGGCAAAGGAAATGTCAGGAAAGAAAGGCTGAGCTCATTTCTGCAGACAGCAGAAATTAAAGGTGGGGAAAAGCATCTTTCAAGACCTTCCAGTGCCATCAAACCTGGGGAGTGAAGTGCACAACTAATGGGGGATCAAAGTGGTTTGAACAGATTTTCTCAAAGAGAACTCCCTGGAGAGAGGATATAAAGGTTGTGGTGGTTCTGCAAATGAGTTGTTGAGATCCAGGATCTACTGGTCAGCACAGCCCCAGGAGATCAGAGCAGGGCCAGCAGCCTCAGTGACCAGCAAGAGGATGAGGAGAGCAGGGAGACAACCACTGTGAATTATTG
>NW_005054400.1:1740400-1744839 GCF_000277835.1 Geospiza fortis
TTTTGCTTTGATGCAGAAAAAAATTTAAACTTCTGTTCTGATTATTCATTTTAAGAGTGAAAACCATCTTGAATAACTGTTGCATTTGAATGTGAGAAATCCATCCTTCAACGTCATGAAATCAGCTCCAAGAGGCCACTCATCTGCCTTCCTTCAATTTCATGTATCAGTTAATATATATCAGATAACTGACTTCTAAATTACTTCTCAGCTCCCTGCATTTTCAGACACAAACTTATTCCCTATGGTCTTTCCCTTTTTAATACATACAGAACTCTATAAGAGACATAATAGGGAATTGGAATGGAAACATTAGCTGGGCTATTTATAGATTTATCTACAAAATAGTATTCCAAATGTTCTGACTGTCCTAAAACCACCTCTCCAGCCTCAGACCTTCACCTCCATTTGCTGCAGCCTTCTCAGGCCACCCGTGCAATTCCATCCTGACTTTTCTATACAAAATGCAATGAAATAAATTTTAAAATATTTTTTTAAATAGTATGTACAATTTTTTTAAATCCACTTTTTTTTTTATCCTGAATTCCTGTTCCACTCCTGGAAGCATCTCTTGGATAGGTAAAAACTGCACATCCAAGGAAGTATAATTTCCTCTAGTACCCCTCAGTTTCTACCTAAAGAATCACTTTAAATCACAGCGAAGCACACGATGGCTAAAGGTCAAATTGTATTCATTTAGTCATTAAAAGATTGTTTGAAAGGTTTATTTTTTTCTTCACCATAAGCAGTGTAATTTTTTTATACTGACAAATGTATAATATACTTCTATGTAAAGAATTTATATCTCCTTTAGAACAAAGTAGTGATAGGCTGAAAAATTTCTATTCTAGTTAAGACTGAAAGAGATAAAAGGGAAAAAATCACCTTTTGCTTGACTCAAGATCATGAGCAAAACTTTCAGCTGTGTCCAACAAAAAGGTTTTTTTAGCATTCTGGAAGCTTTAACATTGTATTTGAGAGGAGCTTACATTTGGCATTTTTCCCCTCCAAAAATAAGGGGATTTTAGAGCAATAATGTGTTCCTGCACACCCACTGAATTTAAGGAAACACAAGGAGAGTGATACAACAAAGTAACATCCACAAACACAATTTAATTGCATTTTAAGTACTATAGTAATAAACCAAGTTTAACTGTAAGATACTGGAATATTCTTCACATATTGTCTATACCCACATCTCTCATGTAATGATTCTCTGGAGTAATTTACCTTTTTTTATTATTATTCCAAGTCATATTGTTCAGCACCAAGGGAAAGAATATGTAAATCAGAAACATAAATGCACCAGTTAAAGCTGCCAGATTGAAATAATGAGGATGTTATAGCAATGACACAGCTACATTTTGATATTTTTTAAAGGGCTAATTAAGGCTTCCTAATTACCCCAACCAGTGAGAGTATCACCCTCTTGAATTGCTATGAGTAATTAAGTTAAAGCAATTTTCAAAAGAAAAGTAATATAAGCTTCAGATAATCTTTGAATACCCCAACAGCAGCAGATAGATTATGTGGGAGAAGGAGTTATCCTGGCAAGAGCTTCAGTTCCTGAGAGGGACACACAGGAAATGTCAGTTCAACTGTTGGGGAAGGTGAATGTGGCATTTGAACATAGATTGAGAACTGGGTTTCTATTCAGTTTTCACCAACAGCAAAAGTAAAAATTCAACAGCATAAAAAATTCAATAGCGTAAAGTCATCTGTGGGTTTCTATGGAAATACCTGAAGTACAAAGAATATTCTCCATATCAAAGAATTTTAAGATTAAAAAGGCACAAGAACCCCCCTGAAAGACAGCAACAAAGGTTTCATAAATACCATCACGTTAGATAAGAAAATGCTGCAAGCAGAGCATTCAGAACTGTCACAACGGAACAGAAAATGCCACAAGGAGTTTGGACAAAGCTCTTGTCTGAGTTCTGCTGAAGGAATTAGGGTTTATCTAAGTGTGCCTCACTTACAGCAGCCAGGTGCCACCTCTACTCTTGCATGAGCCAAAGCGCCACATACATCCAAACCATCACTTCATCCGGGGTTAAATACTCATGGTTACAATCCAAAGCCATTTTCTTCCCTAAAGCAAAACAAATTTTACTTGTGAGTGCTTCAGCTCCTGCCCTGAACCGGAGGAATAACCTTCTCCTTTGCTTCTCACAGATAATTTGTAAACCTCCCTGCTGCCCTAATTCCCAGCTTTCCTGAGTGACCAGGCTCGTTCACCAGGTGGTTTGAGTTGCTCTGAAGCTCAGGGCGGCAAAGGTTGATGTTTTTGTTTAGTCCTGAATATAATTTTGAAGGCTCAGGAGAACCTTGAGTTCAACCAGAGCTGGTGTAGGAGATGGTCACATTATCATCCCCCTGGCTGAGCTTTACTAAAGGCTGAAAAGGGGCCACCAGCTAACTAGAGGGTATTTCAGGGTATTGACATGAGACTAAGCCATGTAGGCCAATTCTGGCAGGAGGAAGAGTTTTAAAGTAGAAGATGGAGCTTGGGAGACACTGTGGAATAAGAGTTTATAGACATACACACATATACAGACCTTTCCCTGGGTCTTTCAGAGAAGATGGGGGCTGTGAACAGCCCAGCAGAGCTTTCTACCAGAAGACATCACAGAATGGTTTGGGTTTGAAGGGCCCTTAAAGATCATCCAGTTCTGGCCCTCCTGCTGTGGGCAGGGATAATCTCTAATATAGATTATATTATTACATAATATCAATTATATTATATATCTATAATATAACATATATCAGCCTTCTGAGAACTTGGAGTCACTGTACAGAATTCACATGCCTCACCCTGACACCTGCTCATTTTGGCACATCACCTCTGATGAAATCTGGTTAATTGATGGGGAGTTCCACACTCCACTCCTGCTCTGTCCCAATGCTGTCACACCCAGCCCTCATGCTAAAACTAAGCGCCACTGTGTCATGCCAGCTCTGTACCCAGGTGCTGGAGCAAAGATTGTCACTGTGATTACCAGAATGAAAAATCCAAAATCCTGCTGTGGAATGAAGAAAACACCCAAAAGTTTGCCCTGCAAGCAAGGAACAACTGCTTTTATTTTTGGGTGCTGCAGCAGACTCCAAAAGGTCTCTTTTAGGCCAGGCCTGGGGTATAAAATAAAGGATTCAGCAGCAAAGAAGGAATTAAATCCAATGATATCCCTCCTTTTTCATTTACCTGGGTCCACAACAAATAAGTCAATCTGAGGGGGAAAAAACTCAATAAGCAGCCCTGCACCAGTGAGTGTGTGTCGTGCATATTGCTGTTCCAGGGGTGTTATCAGCAAAGCATGAGTGTCCAGTCACTGCAGTGCTCATAATTGTTTTTATCCCCTTGAAAACAACCTGGTTAGGAGCAGAATTAAATTGATTTGTGAACAATGTTTACCCTTTTTCCTCGCCACCAAGCAGACAACCAATTAATGGCATTAAAGATTAATTAACGGGGAGGGCCGTGCACTACCTGCCAGACTAACAATTGTGTGTTGTGTTATGTGTTCTGTTCTCAGCAAGACAAGAACCTGCAGTTCTGCTGCTTGAAGTTTCTCTTTTGAAAAACTAGAGTGCAGCAAAATCGTGGAAAATGGTTTAAAGAAAAAAAAGAAAATTAAAAAAAAGGAATGAGAGGTTAGGGGATGGTGGGTTTTCAGCTATTACTTGCCAGTGCCTCATTTGCAGGGAAAGGTGCAGAGTGCTCAGTGACTTTGGGAGCATTTGGCCTAAAATGGAGTGGAAATGTGGTCTGAAGAGCTCTGGGTGTGTTTGTGTAAGTTGGAAGGAGGGAGAAAGTATATATTAGGCATTTCTCACACACACATACCCCACACCTGCTCTTGACAGCTTGTTCCATGTTTCCTATCAAATGTATAAATAAAGTATATACATTTTATATATAAATGGAGTAACACAAGCCCTGCCAACTCTCCATCTGTATACTCAGACACAAAAGCACAGACAGAGCTAGAAATTCATGCGCACAGGGATATACAGGCACTCACTTAACATTTAAATCCTTCCCATCCTGTGAAGTTGCAAAACAAACCCTTCTTTTCACCTAAGGTAATAAGTCTGTTAATTATATTTCTTGCCCTGCTCTTCCTTTTTATTTTCAGACCAATCTGGTTTTTCTTTTTCTTCAGATGTGTGTTAAGTGGAGGGTTTATTGTTTTGGGTTTTGTTTTTTTTTTTTTTTTTGCTGCTACCCGATGCTGAGAACATTTTGCTTAATTTCTTGTGAAGTTCTAAAGGGACTGAAAGCAAAATCAGATTGTGCCTCCTGCTTTTGTGCTCTGAATTTTCTATGCTGACTTGGTCCAATCTAACAGGTTGCAGTAGGAATCTTCTGTCTCTCTTCCTCTCTGCTTTAACCCAGTCCACCCTTGCTCAGAGCTGTTCCCCTGAGCACAAACAGAAAG
>NW_005054400.1:1744907-1753846 GCF_000277835.1 Geospiza fortis
GGAGCGGCTGGGGTGGGTAGCAGAACCGATTAAAAAAAAAAAAAAAGGAGGGGCACAAGAATTTTGGGCAGGATATGAAATAGCTGAGCAGGCAGCCAAAGGCTTGGCAACCCCACTGCAAGTCAGCAGCAAAGTGATCTGGGGGCTGGGATCAGACAAAGCCAGCTTGACCCACTCCTGCACAGGAGGCTCCAGTGGTACAGAGAGTTTTGCAGAGACTCAGCAGCTCCACAGTACAACCAGCTTCGAGCCGGGCTCCAAAACTTCATTCCTTTTTCCCTTCCCCCACCCATGATGCTCTCCTACTTCCACACAGGGTAGACTTGTCCCAAGTTCTGCTTAAAACATGGTTCTCCCCTTATCTTCATGTTTCCCTGCTCTGAAACTTCCCTGCTCTCCCCATTTGCTCATCTGGCTCCTCTCTCTCTCCACCAAGGCCTTGAGGCTCCAGCAGGCCCCAGAGTGTATTTTGTATGTATCTTATATGAAATGAAGAAATCAAATCTATTACAATTCTGGGCTGAAAGTGGGAGATTCTGGAGCAGAGTTAGGACCCAGTGCAGGTGCTTTACAGAGCTTTCACTGACTCAGGCTGGCAAGGTACAGAAGATTCCTCTGCTGGAGCGAGGGCAATGACCTCAGGAGTCAGCAACAGGTGACTCAGAGGCTGTTTCAACATTTTCCAGGAACACAAAGAGAGAAAAACAGCAGCTGCCCTAACAATTTCATTTTTCAATTAAGAAACGCTTGCATCGATCCAGCTGCAAGCCAGAGGACTTGAACAAGGAGTTGGGTGACATCCCATGGCTGGCATGTGCCTCAAGAGAACAGCACAGCAGTCCTCTCTGGCTCTGAAAATCTCAGCACAGACCCAAGGAAAGTGTCTCTGAGTGTCTGACAGGGACTTTAAACAGAGGAATCAACCTCTAAGGCATCACAGCTCTTCCCCTTCTCCAGTGGGACACCTTTACCAGCACGAGCGCCACCACAGAATGGTTTGGGGTCTTAAAGATCATCCAGATTTGAGGTCTCAAAGGTCATCCAGGTTTGGGGTCATAAGGATCATCCAGTTCCACCCCCTTGCCATGGGCAGGGACACCTGTCACTAGGATCAGGTTGCTCAAAGCCCATCCAGCCTGACCCCATCCAGCATCTCCCCCCACTTTGGTTTTCTGGCTCTGGAGCAGAGGAGCCATGCAGGCTTTCTGTCCTCTCTTTATATTCATCAGCTGGAGAGATATAAAGACAGCCTGTGATGGTTGCTGTTAATTATCAACAATTTTGTGTTCATTTCTGAGGCATCTTTCAGGTTTGACAAGAACTGCCCGCTGCTGATCTGAATGGTGTGAGGGTCACCTGGGCCAAGGGAACATTTATCACTTTCTCTTCTCCAGGGAGATAATAACAGCCAAGATTTTAGTTTAAGCTTATTAAAGTGCCCAGTTATCTGTTTCAGCACGGATAATTTAATCAGACAATTTAAATATTTATGAGGCTGCACGTTATTGTCGACGAAAGATAAAAATGTGCTTTAAGTGCTATTCAGAATAAGAATTATAATGATGATTTAAAAAGCCATTGGTAATGACACTTGATATTATTATTGTTAGCTCCTAGGATTACTGAAGCATCACAGAGGACTGCAAACAAGAGCCCAGGAGCTGGACTGAAACACAGTCCCTATCTCTGTCCATGCAGATCTTGTGTAGAGATCCAAAGCTCAGCAGCACCCAGGCATGCAGCCCAGAACTGCACTGTGTGTGCTCAAAGGATAAAGCCAGCCCAGCAGAGGAAAAAACCATTTCAGCCCCTCCTGCCATCATGTAAAGACAAAACCCACACAAGTGACCCTGGGAAAGGAGCCACAGCTGTGGGCTGCGAGGCACCAGAGCTGCAGTGACAAATCTGAGTCCAGCCATGCCTGCAACGCCTCCCACCCCTCTCAAAGCACCCAAAACTGGCCAGTTACACACGCTTCCCAACAGGGAATTGCTTCATTTTCACCCTCAGGATCCTCAGGAAGGGGTATTTAGCACAGGTTCTCCATTAAATGGAGCCTGAGCTTTTCCCAAGGTGAGCAGCTTCACTCCTGGGGGTGCAGAGACCCCAGGGCTGCTGCCAGAGACCTTGATCAGCAGGGTGTTCACACACCCAGCCAGCACTGAGCACATGGACAATACCCACTGGTCTAAAACAATGGCAGAACACATTATTTATCTGAGGTCAGAGCTTCTGAACCGAATATTTTGCTGGAAGCAGACCCATTTAAAAAAAAATTAAATTAAGAAAATGTGTGTGGGGAGAGCCCGGCTTTCTACTTCACTGGATTTTAATTTTTTCTAATCTTTATGACCATTAAAGCTCAAACAATTTGAAGGCATATAAACCCTGCATGCAAGCTGAATACACAGAAAGCAATGCAGCCTGCCAGCTACTTTTGTTCCACCTCACCTAATTTCAACATTTTAAAATTATACTCACTCCCTTTCCTAATGTTCAAACTCTACTGGGTCACTATTTTATTTATGAGTGCCAGCTATATAAGCAGGTGGCAAAAAAGATATATTTTATTTATGAAATATAAATAGGCAGCAAATCTGAATTAACTGAAAGAAAATCTCTCACTTTGGGAATTTTTTTATATTTGAGCTCTTATTAATGCTACATTGATGTCATGTATCATCTCAGCATATACTTCATGGGCTTGGAAGTGTGACATAAGTGGAAGATGGATATTAATATTCCTACCATTATTTCTACCTTCCCTACTCATACTGAAGACTACCACTTCCACTAGAACAGAACAGACAATAAAGGCATTTGAAAACAGCCTGTCATTTATTTTATTTTCATTATTTTACATCAGAACCAACCATACATATTATCTAAAAATTTTGGTGGTATGTCAGGTAATATTCCAGCTGCTCATTAGCTGAGGTTGGATTTTGGGGAGGCTGTCTGGTGTTAATTTGTTTGACAAAAGACATTATTAAACACTTAGTACAAAAGGTATTTCACCTTTTATTCTCGCTATTCTCTGTCTCAAAAGCAAACCAGCTACCTCATCCTGCCTGTCACACACATGCACCAGGTGTCCCGTGCATAATTATGCAGTGCTTCTCAGAAACACTGAGCCTGAAGGAACTTTTCATTCTTTGGAGGTGGAGAGGAAAATTCTCTTGTCTTCCTGATCAGATGAGGAATCCACTTTCAAGAAGGAAGAAAAAAAAAATCATTTTTTAAGATTTAAAAGCTTTGACTCATTTTCCAATCAATCATTTTCATTAACAAGTGCCTCTAAAATGCTGCTGCTACAGAAAAATATTTCAACCTGTCAAGGGCTTTCTTTCCTTCCTCCCTCCTGCACCCAATTAAGGCTTCTCCTGCAGTTATTCCACTGTCTACAGAAGGCTGAGCCTTTTTCAGATACGTCCTTCCCTGTGGAGAACTGCCATTTACTTGCAGCTCTGAGACACTAAACCACAACAACTCCTATTTAAAAGCTGTGAAAACCCTTTTGGAGGCAGAACTAGGGAAAACACAGCCCAGCAAACCAGTTGTTCTGTCACATATTGATGGGATAAAGCTGCATGAAAATTTGTTTAAAAAAATAAATTACTGGAACCAAATTCATGTAACTTGTTGAATCAAATGCTAACAAATAGATATTAATACACAACAAGCTCCCAGTAAAGACAATGAGCTAATGTCCTGTTTTCAAGTGAAACTGAGTCCCGAGAAGCACTTTCCTAAATATGTGAAAAGTGAATCAGAGGAGTGTTTTCAATGTAGATTCATTCAAAACTGCCTTCTAACTTCTGCTTTGCTTGTTTATTTACAGGTGCCTCACTGTGTGGTTCTTGATCCCTTAGCAGATGCCATAATGCTTTTGAAACATCTTGGGAATTAACAAAAGATTTTTTGGGCAGTGGAAGCTCAGGGAAGTTTGCAAAACTTGGTTCCACCAGCTGTCATCTCTCTCCCTCCCTCACCCCCAGCTTACATGGTCAAAATGTTGAATTAATTGAGAATTCATTATTTCCAATTTAATAATTTGAGTGGTTCTCTCAAACACTGCCAACCACTGAAACCTCACAAACATTCCCTTGGGTCCAACAAATTCTCCTCACACCATCCTTCTTCTGACTCTTCACCAGACCTTAGCCCCAGTGGGGACATTTGGGGTCACCATCTCCACACAAATGAGGAAGGAGATGCTGAGGAACAAATCCTGGCTCTCCCTGAGACCAAAAGAGAGCAAACCCAGCCTTGCCCTTTATTCCAGCCTCTGTACAGAGGCAGGGTCTGTCCCAAGCCAGCAAACTTCACGTGGTCTCCTTGCACAAGCTGTGTGATTTCCCACCCTAGGTGAGGCTCTGTGAATGTGAAGGTGAAGCAATACTGATACAAAACTACTGGATGGTCTGATTTAATATTTCCATTACTGTGAGTGAGATGATAACTTGCTACTAGGTAGAGAAAGGAAGAGGAAAGGGAAAGGCTGGGGTTGACTCTGTGACTGCTTTGTACATGTTTTAGCAGGGCCTGCTGTGAAAGGACAAGGGGCAATTGTTTTTAATTTAAAGGAGTCAATTTAGAACAGATATAAAGTTTTTTTACAATGAGGCTGGTGAGGCACTGGCTCAGGCTGCCCAGAGAGGTGGTGGATGCTCCATCCCTCAAGGTCAGATTGGATGAGGCTCTGAGCAACTTGATCTGGTGGAAGATGTCCCCAGTCACAGCAGAGACCTTGGACTAAATGTCCTTTAAAGATTTCTTCTAGCCTAAACAATTCTATGATTCTATATTTTAAAATAATAATAATAAATGCGTATATATTTGTATAAGCAGCTCAGGAACTCTTCCTGTCCCATCTCTCATCATTCACAAAGTACACAAAGTACAGAGCACTGAGAGCAGTGTCCTTATGCATAATGGAAATGAGGCATGAATAGGAAAAAGACAGGTTTGTCTTCTTTGTTAACAATCTACCTCTCCCCCTCAGAGGCAAGATGTCAGCTAGATAATTTATTAGAAAATATCACCATGGTGTAATACAGTATGTACTGTCCTTTGGGGGTTGAAAATCAAATATCCACTTGTCACTGGAAGGGCTGATTTAATTGATACACATAACGATTCACCTGATGGCTTTACATTTTTAAAGCTGTGTGGGCTGGGTTTTTCACAGTAAGAAGAGGTGGGGTTTAACCAGATAACTGGGGGCAATCACCAGAGTGGCATGCAAAGGTTCACGAGCTTCCGACCCCAAACACCCCAAAACCAAGCAGACAGCCACTGCAGCCACTGGCACCTGTTTGCCAGCCCATGGGATGCCCCAAAATCAGCAGCAGCTCCAGCTGGGAAGGGTCAGGCACTGAGCAATTCCTCCTCAGCCCCACGGCCAGGGAAACAAGGCCACGCTCCTGAAACCTGAGATTTCAGCAAAACCCAGAGGATTTTGAGCCCAGGCAAGACCTCCCACAGCGGGCTGTGCGCTCTACACCAGCAGGGAGTTTGGGTTTGGGGAGGAGGGATGGGGGTTTTTGGGTTTTAATGAGTTGTTTCCTAATTTCCTAGTAACTACTTTGTCATTCTGAAGGCAAAGACACAGAGCCAAAAGCACAGATCAGCCTTGCCAGGGTACCCAGACCTCCCAGAGCAGAGTGTGCCCGCTTGGTTCGTCCCATAACCCAGCAGGGTCCATCCTCAGGGAGCAGCAAGTGACAGAGAGGTGACAGCAAAGGGTTCAGCCTCCCTATTTCCAGGGATCCAATAATTCCCCAGGGACAAGATGGATGGGGGGAGGAAGCTGTGATGAAAAGGTTTTCATGAGCAGGTGTCTTCCTGCCAGCAAGATGAGCCTGAACTGGAAAAACTCCTTCCTTTCTGCCATGGGCAGGAATAAAATAATCCTGGGTTTCACCTGCAGAGCTGGAAACCAGCAGAGCCAGCGCCTTGATTTGGTCTTTGACCTACTCAGGGACTGTATTTAGCAGTACCAATATCATCTGTAGCTTCCTTACAAATGTGTGTTGCAGTTAATCAAAATTAAGCTGTATGTTTCTGCCAGTGTCAGTAAGTTGTTTTGATTGCGGAAATATTTGGTTTTAAAACAAAATAGGAAATCCACACAAGTGGAAACAAAAAATGTTTTAAATAAGCTTTTTTTTTTCAGATGGAAGTGACCTTCATTTTGTAGTTTGTGCTTAAAACAAAGAAAAAATCCCAAATATTTCATTTAGAATATATAAAATCTTAGACTTGTTTAAAAACAGTGTAAGGTATTTTTATATAAGGGAAGGAACAGAAAACCCAAACAAATCCATTTCACAGCAACCCACAGTGAAATGTATTGCCAGTTTTTCATTTGGCCAGTGACCTTGAAAATCATAACTCCAGTTTAGGGTCTGTCTGTCTCTCCTCTAAGTGACAGCCAATGAATCAGATATGTGTCCTGGCACAGAATTAGAACTACATCCTTTTGATATTACAACTTTTACAGACATTACTTATACAAACTCACATTCTTATGCTTCTTGAGGTAGTAATTTTTCTGATGCTGTTGTTTCAAACCCGTTCTGTAACCAGCTCCAGTGTTTAACTGGTGCTCTGTGTTTAAGGAGGGAACCCAGCTTCATTGTTGGGCTTTTTTACAATCCCTTTCCAGGCTGCATCTGCACTGCTAATGAATAGTGACATCAAACACATAAATTAGACTGTAGGCTGAAGATAATTAAATTGAGAAAGTTGACAAAAATAAACTGTATCAACTAAATCCCCATTTGCAAATTATTGTATGCAGTCTTCAAGGTTTCAGCAGAACAATGGATACAAGGGGAGGAATACAGCAAGGTTTAAATTTCACAGGGATAATTTGATATTCTATCTGCGCTGTGAGCAAGTCATGTTGCATCAGATCAAATCCCGATTTCATTTCATTGTGAAAAAAAATCTATTGTTGCCCCTCTTTCCCCTACTTCTTCATTATGAGGATGTAATTTATCGAAGCACCCCTGAGAGCTTGCAGCAGGGAATGGCTGTAGCTTTATATATTTCAAATAGCTTCTTTGTTGCAGCGTGCTAGTGGTTAATAGGAAGATAATGAAAATATGGAAATTAAATTAATTTGGTGCCAGGGCTGAAAAGAATACTCTCTTTAATTTGCAGTACAGCAAGGTTATGAACAAAATTTGAAGAAAGAAAAAGGAAATGTGACTGCTGCATTCTTCCAGGGAAGCTGGTAGGGTGGGGATTATCCTGCATTATCCTGAGCTTGGAGAGAAATCAAGTGTTTTGCATATTGCTTACTAATGGTAAGGATCTGGTTTTGGATAGCATGGGAAAAAATGTTAGTTAAATAGCATGATATGGGAAGGCAAGGTATTGATCAGTGACACTCCAAGGAGGGAAACCAAATTTTGAGTCAATAAAAAGCAAAAGAAGTGCATGGATTGCCCTAAACCCCAGCAAGATTTATTACCGCTATGAAACATAAATTCTAATTAAAGGCAAAGTCCTTTCTGGCTTTTTCAGACTACACCTAATTAGCCCAGGGAATTCAAAATTCATTATTGGTGCCAGATACTAGTTCCTGAATTGAGAAGAACTTTGCAAGAGTGTGTGGAGTCTGATTTCTGGGTGTGAGCAGCAGAGAGAGCACATCCCATGGGATGTACTGGAGGATCAGTGAGTCCTGCTGGTCAAGGCCACTGCAGGTGGATGCCAACCTACTCTCAAATGATTTCACTGGGAAGGGAAGAGCTCAATTCCAGCAAGTCAGCTAAGCCCTGCAGGAGCCTGCTCCCACTGCAATGTTGTGGATGCTCTAAGAGTCCAACAAACTCAGATTCACCTCTGAAGCCCCATGATGAAGATTGAAACAAACCAACTCACCCCACAGACATCAAAGCAGACATCCTGCTTCCCCAGTATGATCACATTGCTCATTGAGGTGCTTAGCACAACATTTCCCTCGCCCTCTGATTAAATAAATATCCTAACGGTCTTGGAGAGAGATATGACACACCAGCTTGCATCCTTTATGGATCTGGCAGGCAGTTTAACAGAGTGCTAAGTGAAACACTAATCACTCAGGCAGACAAAACACTACTGCTATCCAAAATCGTGTTTTTCTCACTGTAGACACAAACCAGCTATATTAAACCTGTAAATATGATGATGATCAATGATGCTGTGGCTTCGTGTCTGCTCCCAGCTGCTGTTAGGAGCCAGCTCCTGCCTGTTGGGGCACCTGTGGCTGCAGCCCCCTCACCTCAGCTCATTTGGTGTCCTCTGTTGCTGTCACCAGGCATGGGTCTCAGTTCCCCACTTACCTAGATTTACAGCCCTCACATGCACCCATACCTTTTATATAGTCAATTATGAACGTGTCAGGGTTTCTAAGGCTGGATCAGACTGTCCAAACAACTGCCTCGCAAATTTCTTCCCACCATTCCAGAAAATGAGAAATGCAGCAGATTAAGCTTGACAGCTTTTTCTTTCAAGTATGATTTCTCTATCTTGTCTTCCCCACAGGCTTCCAAGAAGTGATGCATAAATATGAATAATAAAAAAAAAATCTCTAAACTATGCCAACAGAACAAAAGGAATATGGAGATGATAAACCATTGTACTTCAGAAGGAAAGCCAATGACTTCTAGCCAAGTTTTCAACGGGGCAACAAACAGAGCAATTTGTTTCAGAGCTTCAAAGGGGACATGAGCTCATCTCAAAAAGCTGGCCTTGGGGTGAGGGAGAAATCCCCTCTTCCCTTATGGGCACCCAACATCATCCATGAGCACATCTGGGACTTCCCGTGGTTGAGGCAGGATGAAACAGCAGATGGATCCACGTGAGCAGAGCTGTGATTATTCCTGTTGGCAGCAGGGGTAGAAATGCAGGATAGAGAGCTGAGCCACCTTTCCCCAAAGGGGAAG
>NW_005054400.1:1753860-1768982 GCF_000277835.1 Geospiza fortis
GAATCTGTCACCACCTTCAGGCACAGACCCAGGCAGGAGACAGCACTCAATGGGACAAGAAGCTGAAAAGTGAAATCAAAGCAATTAGCAATTAGTGACTTTGCTAAACTTGGCCAGGATTGCAGAGCTCGTTATTTCCTGATCAGCCACAGAAACAGCAGGACCACAAGTGGTAAACACAACTCTGTGGAAAGGGTACAAACAGCTATGAAAATATCGCAGCAGATTTTTTTGTTGTGTTTTTATTCCTTTCTCTCTCTCTCCATGATTTTCATCCTCATTTCTCAGAATCTTCCTCAGAATAGTTTTGATGTGAAGCAAGCATTGGCAGGAGCTCCTCTGTACTTTTTCATTCCCTTCATGTGGAAGAGCTGCTGGTACAAACTTCATTACACATTGGTGGAACAATCCCAGGCTTTGTGGACCAGAGAGAGCCAGTGAAACCTTGACTCCATCAAAACCAATTGCAAAACACTTGTTGCTGAAATAAATCCTGGGCCTATCTCAAAAGTAAAAAAATAAAAAAAAGAAATTAAAGTTATGGCAGGAAGAAATCTCGTGTCTGGGAACATCACATATCAGAAGAAAACCATACAAGGGTACTATGAATATGAACGCTACTGTCATGATCATTATAATGAGAGAGGGAGATTCTGATTTACTGAAATCAGGCAAAGATATCTATCTGGTTAGCATGCTCCTGACTGCAGTACAATATATTTCATCACTGTGGTTGCAAAATAATCTTTATTTTTTTTCCATAGGAGATTGCTCAGACCGCGATAATGCATTTTTCCAAATTAAATAGATAACTTTACAGACTGCTGGGTAATAAAATACGAATAAACACGGAAGACATACCTTATTAAAAAATTAGCTTGTCATTTTTCAGGCTCTTCTTTTGATTTGCAAGTTAATAAAAACCACAGCCAGTTGCCATAGGGAGGATAATTAATTATCCATCTATAAAATTAATGTGGGGGGAGTGAGGAGGCTTTCATTTGAAATATTCATAGCACATATATTCAACCAGTAGAGATGGTGTTAGAAGTCCCCCACACAGTCTGACAACTAAACCTAAACAAGTGTAATTTGAGTGGGTTTGTGACTGAAGAACAGCTCTGATGCTGCTAAAAGGTGGTCAGAAGAATGACTCAATTTACCAGCTCTCCTGCTAAATGTAGCCACGTGTCTTCCTCTGGAAGGACAAAGAATTGCAGGGCTGGATTCAGACAATGAGCTCTGCAAGCTGCAATCCCTGTTCTCCACCACGTGTTTGAATGGGGCCAGTGCCAGTGCCAGGCCTGCCTGCAGCACATCCAGAACCATCTGAGAAAGCTCCTGCTGCTCACACGGATACCCCAGGATCAGCTGCACCCAGAGAGCCCCTGGGAGCTGACTCCAAACACGGCTGGGTGAGCACAAGGCTCCCAGAGATGTATCTGGGCACCAAGTCAAGCAAATCTCTGAGGTGCATCCCAAAGATCAGCTGAAGAGAGGTCAGTGACAGAATTCAGTTCCCAGCCCAGTATTGAGTTTCCCACCCAGGCAAACCAGGAAGCCAGAAAAAAATTAGTAAGAGGAGATAATGTCCCCAAATGCTGTGTGAATATTTTAAAACTGAATATTGATTCCAAAGTGAATTAAGGCAATTTTAACTTTGCATGAATGCTTCCCCCCAGAAGGTTTGAATAATCCACTAATGTAGAGATTTAGTTAATTTGAACCATTTTCTCTGTATCCTTTTCAGAATGTTACCAGTGTCTTTAAATTTGCTCTGATGCTGCTAGTGAGGAAGTGGATAGCTGTGGAGAAGTTCTTGTGACTGAATGTACTCCCACATCTCCTAAAAAATGGAATAAAAGATATATATAACTCATTATCTCATAAGACAGCAAAAATGTGCTAAATAAGTAGCTTATTTTTGAATTCTTACTTGGACAAAATTTATGATGTTAAAATAATGAATATGAATATTCTTTATCAAAATTCTTCAGATATTATCATTACTAATTTTGTGTCACCATCACCCAGTGTATTGAGGCCACCCTGGCCTGAAAGAGGTCACCATCCAAAGGCAGGAGAAGACAGGAATGTGCAGAAAGAGGAAAAATTGCAAGGAAGTGGTGAGATCAAGATGAGGACTGTGGCATGCACCTTCCACAGACCCAATGATTATCATCAGGCAATGGGGTAAAAAGAATGGACTCCAAGGCTGATAATGGCATTTCTGGGGGGGGAGCTGATGGTGGCTTTCCTCCAAGAGTGGAGGATTGCCTGAGAGAAAGGAGCAGAAATGTGTGATTGAAAATGTAATGAGCAGGTGATGAAGGGCAGCATTATGGGCTGATTGGAGGCAGGAACTTTGATCTTGTTTGATACAGACTGCAAGATAAGTGGGGAAGAGTCTGTGAAAGCTCTGGGAAATGAAGAAAAGCCATTTGGAGGATTAGAGAGGGAGGAATGAGTACATAGGTAGCACAGTCACAGTGATATATTCAGGTCCTATAACTGAGCCACACGGCACCTGTCAAAGCCAGAGGAAAAATGAAGTTGCTGAAATGAAATAAAAGCTACTGCCTGGACATGAGTTTTATTTAAATCAGCAGATAGAACAGGCTGCTGCCTCAAATATTACACAGGACCTAGACAAAAAGTGGATGTAAGGCTTTCAGAGCTAAAGGAATCTAAACACTGCCTGGATGGGAGACATCTGTAAGGAGCAAAAACACGATGGTGATGTTTCAACCATAAAGGCATTTGGGACAGTGAGTTAAGAAAATTTCAGCAATCTTGATCTGATGTCTAGACATTCACAAGGAGCTGTTGGAGGCCCATATTTGAGTTTGGCAGGAAGGTCTGCAGAAGGCAGTTGGAGGAGCTGTCACACAGAGACAACAGCACCATCCTGTCCTCGCTTCCGCTTGCGTGACTGCCTTTTACTGCCGCAGAGCTGCCCGTGCCCAGACGGAATCAGCCTGAGCTGCTCTTCTCCCCATCATGCTCTCAAGCTGTCAGGGCTTCACTTTGACAAGCATTCCAGTGGGAATAGCATCACGGTGTCTCACAGGAAGAATAACTGCAACCGTCTGTGAAGTGCCTTGGAAGAAAAAATACAAAGCTCCACTGCACTGTTTGGGCTCCTTCTGGAGAGGACATCAACTGCAGTAAGACTGTTATTAATTATGGCTCGTAAAAGAAGGAGAACTACTCTGGATGATAAAATGTTATTTTGTTTCCTGGGGTCTAATAATTTCACACTATTTTAAAAGTAAATAAATGAGGCTGCCATTCTGAGAAAGAAGCCACAGTTTATTGCCCTAATTAAGCCTCTATTTATCACAAAACTTCTGGTTCACCCTCCCCTCAACACTAAAATTATGTTATAAATAAGAATCTGAAGATTCAAATCCCACTTAACTCGGCAGTGATTCATTTTGCTAAACTACTGTTACCTGAGGGTAGACATATTTTAAACCACACTGAAATAATTACTTGGTCCTTGTGGTGTTTCCTGAAGTTGAAAGCAAAACATAAAAGTTGACATTTGCTCTACAGCAGGACAGGTCAGAGCCCACCACTGTTTCTACAGGAGCCAGCTTCTTAAATGAGAAATTCTCATTAATCAGGAGCTGCTTGGGCAGGTTAAGTGAAGCAGAAAAGTCTGTGTTCCACCACAGATCCAATGGGTGACAATGTCCAGCCTAGGAAATACATTGCCCTGGGGATGTTTGCTGTGACAACCTCCATTTTTGCCTCTAAAACGGCCTCTATTCATTTACCACAAACATTTCTGAGCAATACCTCATCCCTGATTGTTAAGGTGGCATTTAGAAAATGCCACAAGTCCTGTATGAAATGTGTCAGGATGACAGCTTCACAGATGGAAATCTCCTTTTCTGACCCTTCAGATTCATATAATCTGGAAAACAAAGATATTAAGATGATGAGGATTTGGAAGTTTAAGTACCTGATTTGCAAGCACAAATACATTTCAGAATATTGCAAAATTTCAGCCTGCAGACAAAGATAGGAGCAGAAAGAAAGGCCTTGTGAAGACAGATAACAGGAGGCTAAAATTTGTACCACTATTTGGCAAGACCATCAGAGCCCTCTGCCCAGAGCAGTACTCACATCATCATTTTCTTCTGCTACCTCTGAAATCCATGGCCAGCTACTCCTATCAATATTTTTCCCAGCTTGACAGTTGCTAGATCCAGCTCAGGAAGAAATTCATCATTAACAATGTGATTGCTCTTTAGTTTCTTGTGTAATAGCTTTTCCCATTTTCCCAGATTCTTCCAGCAATGATGTGGCTGGAGATGCTCAGCCTGCAGTGACCAGGGCCCTGTGATATGAACCTGCTCCCCTGAGAAATAAAAAGGTGAAACCAGCTGAGTTCAGATGGACAGCATCACAAACCACATTGCTCATCTGCTGCTCCTCTCACCACCACAAAGGATCCTCCAAAGACACAGGGAAGGTTCATTAGCAAGCACTGCATGGACGAAAAAACCCAGAAGCACACAGTTCATCAGCTTACACTTACACTGGGAGCAAATAGAGGTCTTCAAATATCTGCCTCAGCTACTCAATCAACAAAGGATTTACTTTAAAAAAAAAATTAATTTGCAGGACACTGTTGTATTGTCCTGCAAGGACACAGTTTTGTTCTGCTGGATGATGGGGTGGCTGTCCTTGCTCACTCACCCCTCACAGCAACACACTCTCACCTTCTCTTGGCAGTAACTCAGCAAGACAGGCCCATATTGAACACTGGTTAAGCCAGACAGGAAGAAATGGAAACATTACACTGTGTTTTCTGAACAAATTAAAATTTCACTCCTGGTTCTCTGAAAGCCTGAACACCAGCTACTCCATTCACTCTGCCCTGCATGGATAATGGGCACAGATAGATGTGAGCAGCAAATCACAGTATCCCTCAAATGGGATAAATGCAGAGCTGGAGGATTTAATTTCTCATCCACAGGCAGACAGAGTCAGCAGAGAGAGCAGCAGTTCCTCCCCACCTTCACCTCCTTGGCAGAAGGGACCAAAGGAGTCTCACACTGAACCGTGGCTTACTCTTCGGACTGAAGAAACATAGAAAGAACCATGGCATTGACTTACAAATGTCTACAGGGACTTGCCAAGCAGTGATTTGGTTGGGGTGTATCTAAAAATCTAAGTCCATAATTCAATATTTAACCTGGCCAAGGAACAGCTCAAAAATATTCCTTCCATGGAGGCCCAAAACATACATGCTGTTAAATCCAAAAATGGCATTCCCCTGTATTTTGTTTCATGACTGACAGATGCTGTTCATCCTCCCAGCTCTAGTAGCCAGAAAGGGTTATAAAAAGAGGGACTAAAAAAAGATGAGAAATTGGCAGAATAAAGTCTGGTGAGAGTTACCAGTTTGTCTTGCATGGGTGAAGACATGGCTGAATTATTATAAACCTCTCTATTTTTGATATTTCTGAAAGATTTCTATATTACATTCTAAAGGCTTCCAATTTCAAACCATTCTTTAAGGTTTTTAATTATTATTATTATTACTATTAAAATAAATACACCTGTAGTTGAGAAGATCCCCATAAGAGTAATACCTCCAGTGTTCAATCAGATTTTAAGTTGTGCAATTAGCCAAATGAAAATAAACCGTGTCTTTATTTCAGCATTGCACTCTCTGAGACAATAATTCATACATGAGTTTAATCATAAGATAATAGAGTTGTATGTGACCAAAACAGTGTAATTATATATCAAAAAACACTGTGGAGAAAAATGAGATTCCACAGTAAACATGGTTCCCTACATCCACCCACCCCACAGGAAATATCCATAAAAATAATAACAGTTTTTTATATATAGGAAAAGAGTACCTTGTATAAACTGGCTAAAAAAAATCTTCAGTCCTCAAGACTTCCAAAAATCTTGCAGATTTTTGCTGAAAACTAAATACCCACTTCATTTCATGACAGGCACTAACAAGCTTGATTTCCTTCTTTATAAGTGCCATCAAACCCAGAAATATTGATTTCCAGTTTGGACAACTGGTGTCAGATACAGCACTGTGCTTTCATGTAAAATTCATCACAGAAATCCTTGCAGCCTTCTCATTAAGGTCTGTATGTATCTGCCTACTAATAAGTGAAATTACTTATCTCCCTCAGAAATATAAATAGTTGTTGACTAAACATCAGCTTTTAGTAATCAAATGCAAATAATCTCTCCTCAATATGAAAATTGTTTCTGACGTGAAGTAATGTTTGACTCAGGATCCTCCAAATGAGCATTTTTGCACTCCAATTCAACATGGAGAGTTATGCTCGTGTGGTTTGCTGCACACACAGTAACCACACCTGCAGTAACTCTCCCACTGGGTCTGAAATCATCTTTTCTTTGAGGGTTTATGTCCATATCCACATGGGCGAGTCAGATGATCTCAGAGCTTTAGGTCAGCTCCACATGTTCACACATTTTGGGTGCCCCATCCCTGGAAGTGTTCAAGGCCTCACTGGACGGGGCTCTGAGCAGCCTGGGTTAGTGCAAGTGTCTCTGCTCATGGCAGGGGAGGTAGAACCAGATTATTTTTAATGCCCTCTCAAACCTATTTTTAATTGACTTAATAATTAATGAGCCTACTTTAATTATCTTCCAAGGGTTTAAGCAAAAGAGGAGGGAATCAGAGAGGCAGAGTTAGCTTCTGGAGGAATTGCCAAGCCAAAAATGAAATTGTGTCTCTTGCCATCTGCTCTGAGAATGCAAAAAAAGCAGCTCAAGCATGAAAAGAGCAACAAGAATTCCTTTCCAAGAGCAGCAAATAAGACACCCTAAAAGCACCCACCCCCAGAAAAGCATCTGTGTAAACCTTTAATTCTGTGTGAATCTGCATTGCTTTCCACTCCATATTCTGGCTTTCACGTCCTGCAGTGACATCCCAGGCTCTCCCAGTGCACTGTCCTGCAAGTTCAGGTATCTCCTTCAGAGCTGTGGATCCAGAGCATCTCAGCATGGATAGAAGGGTCAGTGCATTATTTTAGTTCCTTTGGTGATGTGGCCCTTCCATTTACTCAGTCTTTTACCTTCCCATGGAGAAGTGGTGAATATTTGACAGATATTTATGAATAATTTCAAGATCTGCAGATAAAAATTATAAAACAGGTGCATGTTGTTATTTCTCATAATTAGAGCAAAGGGTTCCAAGAGTTTCTAGGATCTAAAACAGCTGCTAATGACCTCTGGCAAACCATTCATATTTGCTGGTTTCCACACATACACTTAACATGATCCAGAGTTTTAAGAGAGGGGTAGAAAGTGGAACCAGTAAGTAACAAATAGCTCAGCAAAATCTTCCTGAAACTAGACAAGACACAAGGAAATCTAAATGGTTTGAGACCATGAAATAGCTGGGAAAATTGTGAGATTATTCAAAAAGAGATTTAAAACCTAGATATAATTCCTGACTGATAGATCCTTTGTTTCATCATTGGAAAATTCCACAAGGAAAGAGGCTCAGCACTCATGAAGGAATGGGAACACCTCAGTTTGCTACAGAAAGCTGATGTGAAATGGTTCACACAGATGTGTTAGCAGATACAGGTTTGCATCAAGACAACACCTCTGAATGCATGATCTCACTGCTATAAAATTATCTTGCAATAGAGGGAGGGAGAGGGAACGGGGAGGAAGGATGACTGCAGATTATCTCATGGAGATGCTCAGAAATACTAATCAGGTTCAGCTGCCTCACCAACCACTCTGGTTTGCACAAGACAGTTTTCTCAGTACATTAAAAAAAAGCATATAACCAGAGGGGAATCAAATGAAGAGAAATTAAATTAGAACTGGAGCAGAGGGAGATGACTGGTGTGCAAGAGTGTCCAGCCACAAGAGAGTCTACAACACAAGACATTTTGCAGAGTCAAAGAGGCAAGTGGATTGTGTGAGATAGCAGGAGATAGGATCATGAAACCATCAGCAATTGTGTGCAGGTGCAGGATTAGGTAACCACCAGCAGTTGCACATAGCTGCAGGGAGAGGCTCTTTGTTCCCTAAATTACCTGAGGTACCCATTATCTTTGGGATGAATTTGGCTAGAGACCCAGAGCATGCAGAAGATGCCATCTCAGCTAAATGAAGAGATCCTGTCTGTTTTCCAGTAGCTTGTGTATGAAAGAACTGGTTGCTATTCCATGGACTAGCCCCTCTCAAGACTCTGATCAAACCCTAAAGCATTTCTGGAAAGGAAAAAAGAGATTTAAAAAGCATAGATAGTTCCAATAAAATCCCATGCCATCCAAAACGGTAGGTGCCCATTCCCTGCTGGTGAGAGTCAACAAGGCAGACAAGTTAAGGTTGGATGATAAAAACTCTTGTGAGTACCTAGACACAAGACACAGAGAAGATGGATTTAAAAAGGAGTTTCATCCAAGTAGGAACTGGAATTTATATTGCAGTTTCTCCCTGAAAATGTTGTTTCCAATCATTATTGAATGACTCAAAGGCCAACAGTGAAATCTGTTTTTTGAGCCCGGAGTTGTTTGCCACAAGCTGAAGTTAAAACAATTTGTGACAGAAGCAGCATTGTTATATCAACAGCCTAACAGGGTTTTATTAACACATACACAATCTCATTACAGCCTGAATCAATCTCAGCTCAATCAGATATTGCATATTTTATAAGACAGACCATCACAGAGAGATCACCCAGACAGCCTTAGCAGAGCAAGCAATAGGGCAGGTTTACAGGACTATCATGGGATTACTTTCAAAGAAATAACCCTAAAACCTTGAGGGACTACTTCACACCCGGATCCCAGTGTGGAACACCATAAATTCATTCTCTTAACTCCACTTTCAACCTAACCTCGTAAGCCAACTCTCAGTCCTGCTTGTGTCAAGCACAGACAGCTGAAGAAGCAGCGCCACATATCCTCTCCCCACATCACTCCACACCATTCCAGGATTTTGGCATGGAGATTTTTTTTCCAATTACCATTAATACATTTATTGTTGCTAAATTTTGGCAGGTTTTGTGGGTTTTGGGTTTTCTTTTTTGGTTTTGTTGTCTTGTTTCCTTTTTTTTTTTTTTTTTGTCCTTATCTGGAACTTGTTGTCTTAAGTACCATCTTAGATACTGCCTGAGAGGGCCATCTGAATATGCAAGTTCCCAAAGCCAACTCCCTGTTTGGCAGGTCATTCAGCCAAGTTTTGGCCATAAACCCAAGTCCCTGCATGGTTGGATTATTCTCCCCTTTTCTGCTCCTCTCTCAAAGCACTTCCCAGATGAGAAGCTTATCCAGAGATCTTTCCATGAGGTCTCTCCACCCAGCTCTTCCCTCCAGCTAGGGCATACTGCAGTCTGGTGCCAAAATCAGCAAGATGCAGCATGTGTGAAAGTACTGTTTATTTTCTAGGGGAATAACTGCAACCTGTCTCCTCATTTCCACCCTCCTAAAGCCTACAGACATCCCAAGCACCCACTGGTGCCTTTCCAGCTGCACTGAACTCTGCTGAAGGAGCCCACAAGAGGGTTCTGGGAATGGATGTACACAAGAGCAGGAGTCCACTGAAAATATCTTCAGGGAACTGAAAATTTGATTTTTGCAGTGAACTCTTTAGGAAATAACTATCTAGCATTCACCCATGGCTACGTCAAAAGACAGATGGCCCGTACAAGAGCTGCAAAACATTTTCTCTGTGAACATTTATGCTGTAAAGCCTTGGCTGTTTATTGTAGAGGTTAATGAAGCTGTGAAGAGAACATGGTCTTGCTGAGATTATTGCTTCTGGGCAGCACAGAGCACCAGCCATTCTTAATCCAAACGAAAGGCATGACAGATAGAGCAATTAAAAGTGTTTCCAAACAAGCTCTGAGACACAGGGCAGCTGTAACGTGACTATTTTTTCTAATCCCCCTATCCTACAAGCACTATCTAATTGCAGTGCCTAGTAGCCTCTGAATTCAGCACCCTCAAAAAGATTTGCAGTGCATTGCTTGTAAATCAACCCAGTCCAGCCACATGACCCAGGCTCATACAAAAGCCCAAAAATCCCCATCAGAGCAAATTTGCTGCTTTTTTATTTATTTCTTTCCTCAGCAGCCAAAGATTATTTCTGAATGCTGTCTGGGAAAAGCACAAGTATTCAGAAAAGTGCTGCTTATCCAGTCCCCTTGGTAGCTCAATATTTTTCTTAAACCATCACAAAAGCTTTTTATCCTGCATAGTCCACATGCATTCATGGCTGTTCACATATACACACTGCTTGGGAAAGTCTCCTATAAATATTTTCTCTGCTTTGATATAATATCATACAAATGTACATCATAAAATTCTCTCTGAGGGAGACGTTTTGTTCTCAGGTATGTAGTTTGCCTTAGTCTGTCTGGATGCACAGAAAATCCATAAAGGAGAGGGACCAGATACAACCTCTATTTATAACAATCATGGGTTTATTGTTAAACAAGCAGAGAAAAGCAAAAAGAAATAAAGGGTTTTCCTTCTTAAATCTTCAGTAATCATTCATATTCCTTTACAGATCCTTACCTAGAGGAGTAGAACCTTTAGGAGACAGGCACCTTTAGGACTCTACTAGATGCAGGAATTGTAGCTATGCCTGAAACTACATCATTCCCACCATCCCAGAATTACAGAGTAAACTCACTAAATAGGTGCTGGTCAGTGAAAGGCAGGAAACTACATTCCCACCCTTGCAGTGGGTTCTACCTATTATTGGTGGACCATTAAGCACAATAAAATGCTTCCAACTCTTGGCTGACTTATTTTTCTTGACTGTTCATTGGGAGACACTGCTAGGGGAATATCAAGAATGTGGAATTTAAACACCTGGTCTCCTCAATTCACAGATGAACCAGTCACAGAAAAATAAAACTGGCATCTGAGCTACACACTGCTGTTGCTTTATCATATGTTTCACCCAAAACTCATCTTCCATTCATAGAATAACCAAGATCATAATTTGAGGGAGCTCCAAAGACAAAATCTTGCTGGATCTAGGTGCTAATGGGATATTATTTCAATGAGAAAACTGAATAGATATATAGAGAAAACTAAATAAATATATACAGCATTGTATTCATTTTACATAGAGGTTTTTCAAGGAAAAAAATACTTTTTCTGAAGAGCATGTTGTTTTAGAGGTAGATTTTTCCATGAAAATATACTCCCTCCCTTCTTCCTGGCTCTTCTCCTCAGGTTTTCTGGTTTTCTTTGCCCAAAGGTGTTGGCTTCTTTTCTCTGGCTTGGCCCTCTATGGGTTTCAAGATTATTCCAAGTTGTTTTTACACAGCCTTCTGGATCATGTTAGGAAAAGGTGCTTTAAAAAACATGTTAAAATAATGTTATTTTTAAACAGAGTTCAGGACTGACAAAGACACTGGGCTGACTGATGATCCAATTTGTTTCCATTAGGAATACATTACCAGTGGGCCAGTCAAAAAACATGTAGAAAATGTTTATTGACATTTCCATGTAAATATCTGTCATTAGCTTTTCTTTAATACGACCAGGCTCCAAACCACGTGCAGTTTTTAGTTCCTTCTCATTCAAGCAGTCATTTACTCTGCACCTTGCAGGTGTGTGGAGGAGCACCAAGGGCAGAGCCAAGCAGTGCAAGAGCTGCCAAGGAGCCCATTCCATTCCTTCCTGCACCAGGGATGGGAGCAAACCTGAGCAAAGACCTCAGAAGAGTCACCTCTATGCTTTGGGCAAACTCGTTTGGGGAGGTTTCACTGAAACAGGAGCTGGATCATCACAGGAGGTCAAGTAAAGGATGAATTTGTTCCCTCCTGCCTCATGCTCAGGGGACAGCTTCCCCTGCTTAGCCTCACATACTTAAGCCATAATCAAATCTTGACAAGGTTCAAGCATGAAGACACAGAGCAGGAGGAAATCCATCCACAAAGAGGGCAAATGCAAGCAAACAGACCAGCCCTCACCAAAGCAATGCCAAAATGTCGACAGAATGCTGCCCAAACCATCCTTGGGTACTCCTGAAAGCAAACTTGTTCTGCCATGGGTTTGGGCAGAGAGCAGCTCTCATGGCTCACAGCTGGGATGTGACTTCAGCTGGGTTCCAGAGGCAAAAAAGACTCAACATTCCCTGAAAGCTGAGTCCCAGAAGGAGTTGGGCATGTTTCACACACACACACACCATAGCCACAGCAGGACAATGCCTCTCTTGGCCATCAGGTCATCCTTGCAGCAGAGGGAAAAGCACAGAAATCCCCTTCATGCCCCTGGGCTTTTCAAGGGTATGTTTGTTCCTGATTTGACTCCTCTCCTTTCAGATTACACAAACCTGAACTTCCTGCCTGGCTGTGTGTTCAGTGTGTGTCATTGTGCCTTCATTGTTGTGAATTGTTTGCTGATTTCTGGGCAGCAGCCCCACTTTCCACACCACTGGGATTATGTAGAGGGGGCAGAGATGATGCAGAGCCTTTGGTGATTCACTTCTCAACAGGGGAGCTCATTGATTTAACTACAGAAGTTTGCACTGTGCTGACAGCTCTGAATTTCTCCATACCACAACTTCAAACTTTTATAAAGATTACTATCAACATTGCTATTAAAACACAGTTTCTGCTCTCAGAAGAGGAAGAATCTGTCCTAACACAATAAACTACTGATTGTTTTGAAAGCTGGAGTTGAAAGATATAGCACTGCTAGCCCCAGGACAAAACTTAGAGACCTAATAGTCTCTGAATTTCACATGCCTCATACTGAGAAAAAACAAAATACACTTTTTCAAATAAAACTGGCCATTTTTTAGAAAACAATTTACAAAGACACCAACACAGAGGGTAAGATTCAAGCCATGTGCTGAAAAACTGGCTTCTTGATATTTCCTGAAGTCTCTTCCACTTCCTGATCCAAACTCCATCAGTTCCAGCTCCACCAGAAGAGATCCCCATCTCTCTCATTAAGGGGAAGCCATTGCCATGTCTAGCTCTGAAATGGAGCCTGTATGGTAAAAAAGGGTTCTGAATCTACATAAGGAACATTCAGAATCAGCACTTCAAAATGTGATGTAAGGAAGGAACAACAACATATCCTGCTATAGTAAACCCAGAAAAAAAGTAGTCTCGCTCCCAGAAAATCCCTTTGCATTGTTTCAGCAATTTTAAAAGAGTGAAAAATTAAACTATGCAATTTTTAAAAATATTAATAACTACTTGGGTTATTTTTGAGTGCATTTGCCCCATGACATCCAAGGTGCAGCTCTGAGCCCCATGGCTCCAGCCAGCTCCCCTTGCTGTTCCCAGAGTGCACAATCCCACACTGTCTACCCAGGGCTCAGCCAGCTGAGGACTGCTTTTGGGCTCAGAGGCAGCTGTACAGCCAGAATCTCACACAATGCTTAGCAAGAAAACTTATTCCAGCTAATCAGTGCATCTGACAAACAGGAAAAGGGTCACAGCTCTGAGAAATGGGTTCCCAGTGCATTCCCTTCACACACACAGCCCTGCTCTCCCCAGCTGAACAGCTGGGAGCCAGCTGAAATATAAGAACCTCTCCCCTCCAGACTGGGCTCTCTATCTGGGGTTTAAGACAATTACACAGTTATTTGGTGTAAGAAAAGTCAGTCAAGGGGGAGACAAATTGTTTTATTTCTCACCCAGCTACATAATAGATTTCTAGGAGTGCTAACTCATCTGTCTTCCCACTATTTTACTTTCATTATAAGGTTGGGAATGGGAAGTCATTTTTCACAAGAAGGATCTTTAACTGGTTAGAAATTAAACTGCCCAAACTGGAGCGTCCTGCAGAATGGAACATCTATTATCTGGGGCCCATGGCTTTGGTTGCACCTTATTTATCATCACAGCAGGTCCTGCTCCAGACCCAGCCTCACTCACCAAGCTCCCAAGACACAAAGATGAGTGAAAGACATGTGAGAATGAGACAAAAAGGTCCAAAAATCCAAAACCTCATCGTAAAGTAAGGCAGTAGAGGATCCAAAGTGAGCAGCTGTGCTGAGAGAAACAGAACTGTCTCCCAGAGCAACCCATCCTCCCAAGCTGAGTGGGCAGATCTGTCTTTCATCATGCCCAGCCTCTCCACCTCAGCACATCCTCCATTCCACTGCTGCTGCCAAGCTCCTGTCCTGACAGTAATAAACAACATGTGGGCATCCCTTGTGACCAGGCCCAAGCAGATAAAAGCCATCAACACTCCCACCACCACTTTCCTGCCCCAGCATGATGGTACATTTCACCATGCTGACTGTCCCCATCACTGGTGAATGTCCCAGGCCCTCAAAGGACCTGAGCTGGAATGGGTCTGGCAGCATCTGCAGTGCAAAGGGCGGAATTATCCAATATGCACAACTTAGCCTTCCCTAATTCTCCTTCTGGGGCTGCCCAGAAGGGACAGAACACCATGACATTTTTACTCCTAGTATATAGGGAGCATTTCACTTTTTCTTGGCAATTTATCTATCTTTATTTATTTATTTTACAGCTTGCTACAGCAGGCAGCTGAGCTGTGCTTCATCCTCTCAGATGTTTAAAGCATGAGGTGGCTGCAGTGGGTGTTTCTCATGGGTAACACTTGCTGCCATAACGTTGTGCAGATCCCTGCACTCTGCTCCTGGTTGAAATAGAAAATTAGATTCTTAGGAAAAACAAACACATGAGGTATAAGCAATGCTTCCCTGTGAGGATATTGCCACTGTAACCAATTTGCTCTAATAGCAAACTTCAACCACTGGTAAAAGTTGCAAAAATAATAATGGGTTTTAAAACCACCCTCTTCAGCTGCTACCTGTGAATGTTTTGGAGGTTTTTACCCTTACAGGCAGTCTTCTGTTATGCTTTCAAATAGATAGCTCTGGTTTATTGATTTTCTTCAAAAAGTTGATGTTAGTAATAATCTCAGATTTCTCACTAGGGGATGAAACTTTAAGACTCATTCTTGTCACTTCCATTTTTTTAGTGCTACAGCTTCCTTTAAAGAGGAGGAAAGCACTTCATCTATGTGTTCCAGAGGCAAACATATTTCCAGTACCTCTTTGCTTACATGTCATGCAAGCACATCTGCCCTCTCACCCACCACAGATCTCTTCTTTTCCAGTCTCAGCTGGACTCCCTAAAG
>NW_005054400.1:1769021-1808327 GCF_000277835.1 Geospiza fortis
GCAGGAATTCCAGTAACTGCCATCTACTGTTTATGAGACTAAAGCTACAAATTAATTGCTTCTAAACACTATCGTTGCAATCACCAACAGTCCTTACAAACAATTACATGGATTTTAGAGCCCATGAAAGAATAAAAAAAAAAACCTAGAAGTCAAACCTTTTTGCACCGAAAGTTTCCTTCTTTCTTTTTTCATAGGCAAAAGAATCCCAGAGAGAAACAGGCTGAATTATTGTGACCTTTCTGCCTCCCAGCTTTTTAATTAGTAGAATTGCACAGCTATGGCTTAAAATACTGTCACCCTGAGACTGTGGTGATTGACTTTGACTTTACTGAACATGAAAGGTGTATTTACTATATAAATTGCAGGTCTGTGCACTTCTGAACGACACTTGCATTCATCTGAATGTCACACATCAGACCACCTTCTAAACATGTTATTTAAGACTCACAGTATGCCAGCAAGCAGAGGCAAAGGTTGAAAACCTTCTCTACTGCAATTGTTTCAATTGCTGTCTTCATCCTCTATTTTACATCAGGAAAAACTGGAAATTACAGAGCACCAAAGACTCAGGAGCAGAGTGCAGGGCTATGAGAACAAAAAAAGTAATCAAGATAAAAACCAGGATATCTATTGCCCGGAAAATCTATCTTAGAGTAATGAGGAGAATTGTTTTCACAGCCCAAAGACCAACTTCCGAGAACAAATCTCAGCTCAAATAAATTCACTGCCTTGTACAAAGGTTCATAGCTTACACACCTGCACACACCATGACAGCTTCTCTTTCAAAAGGTGCCTCACATATGAGTCAAACACACTGCTCAGTAAAACAAGAGGCAGGTCTTGGCTTTGAGCTATGACAACCTTTTGTTAAAAACCTTTTCACGTGTTAGTGCCCTGCTGAGAGAAGTAAATACCCAAGCACAGAGTTGAACACAATGAAATTTCCTCAATATTTCTATTGTTCACTCTGTCACCTTTTGGCCATTAAAGTCAGAGTATACACGCAAACAACCTGAATAAAACCCACAGGAGCAAAGCTCTGTTTCCAAACCCCCTGCCATGGGTGCCACCCGACTGGGCTGCTCCAAGCCCCATCCAACCTGGCCCTGAACACTTCCAGGGATGAGGCATCCACAGCTCCTTTGCTGTTGCAAGTGTCTACCTAAGCTGTAAAATGCATGAATATTCTTCAGGCAATGCTACTGGGTTCGCTGAGAGACTTAGCTAACAAACATTTCTCACGCTGTCTCTAGTGCTCAAGCCAGTTTTGAGTTAGTTCTTATATCTGCCAAAGCACAGGTATTGTCTTTGCTGGGGGGACTCGTAAAATTCATTACCGGGACCTCGAGGATTTATTAGAATTTCTTTCATAAGGTCAAATCAATCAGAGAGATTTGTGTGAGTTTCATTGAGCAGCACTGGGGGTGTTGTGGCCCTGGCTCAGCTCCCCTTGCTAACACAACAGAAACCCAGTATCTGATCTTCCTAAAGGAACTGAGTCATGGTTTCAAAAACCCCATCCAAGCTTTACTGCTCACACCTGCACCGAGCACTCAGAGGTGTGTTCTGCACACATACCTTTGCCATCTCCTCAGCATCTTACTCAACACTCATTTCCCAAAAGTACCCAGCTGGCACCAGCACGTTCCTTTGGAAGCCAGACCATGCTGCCATGTGGAATCACTCCAGGAAAGACAACTTGTATCTGCTGAGAGCCTAACCTAGATGTACCTGCTTAACTTTGGGCACCCTCTAACTCTGTGTCTTCATTTGCAACAACCTGATCTGTTAATTACATCCAACCTGCTAGGAAAACTCATTTTTAGTTCTTTCCCACTAAGTGCATAATCAGGTCTTTTCCTCTGCTGTGTATAGGGATGGGTGGAGTGGGAGGAAGACTGAAAGAGGGGATGTATTTTTTTTTTAATTTTTTTAAGAGGTGTGATGTGATTTTTATTGTATGACTATTCACCTGCTTTCTGTGACCTCCTAAGCATATTTAAGAGGGAATTTGACACTGCGACCGAACGCGAGGCTGGGGGAGAAGTCAGCTAACAAAAACCACATGTGCTCAAGCATTTTGCTTTGCCTTGCTAATATTGAAGAGATTTGTTTTGCTCGGTAAAGCACTTGAATTTCAGCTCAGTCCTGCAGGGAAAAAGCTAATCCTCGAGTTATGGCAATGCAGGCAGTTGATATGGGGAAGGAAGGAGGGGGCCAGAGAACCAGGGGAAGGAGAAAGGAAGGATTCAGCATTTTAGCCTGACCTGACTCCAGGTTCACACGAGAAGAGGTGAAGCTGCAGCTGTCATGCCGAAGGGAAATGCAGTCATTTATAAACCCAAGGAAGTCTCCTGGGAAAGAGAAGTAACATTAAAAAAAAAGAAAAAGCATTCCTCAGGACTAGAGCTAAGGGCAGGTTTTTCCCACCGTGTGAGAGAGCCAGTGCACCCAGACCAAACTCTGGCACTTCTCTCAGAGCAGTTCTGGCCAAACTTCCTCCCTGCCCCAGCAGGGGCAGATGCCACCAGCCTTTTCCACATCATCTCTCCAGAAGATCTCCTCCGGTGAGAGAAGCTGCACCATCAAAGCACACAAATCCATCCCTTTGCTGATGCGCAAAAGATCTCATGGGAACAGCTACTGTCCAAAGTGGCTGAAGGCTGAAAAAAGACCCGAATTATATCTCAACTCTCCTTCCCTCCCCCCAACCTGAATATCACTTTTGCTCAAGGTTTGACTCATATCTGCTTTTGAAAATTGTTGTCTGTGCAGCTGAATGGAGAGTAACCACTATGAATATGCATGATCTGATATTGGTATCTCTTCAGGTATTTTAGCACATCTCAGAGGTGAGAGAGGGAAGCAAGATTGAGTACTCAGGAGGTTAACATCCACAGCAAACAGCAAATTATTCAGCAAAGTGTTTGATCAACACAGAGATAGAAGATTGTACAGCAAACTGGTCTGTGACCTATAGGGCAGAACAACTCAAATTGCAAGAGGGGCTCATGGGGAAGGAGGAAAAAAAAAACAGCCAGCAGGATTCCCAGGCTAAAATAAAAACTACAGCTGCCAGCTGGTTTGTTCACATCGAATATCCAAACTGGGCTTTCTGGTTTCTCTAAAACTCATTTCGTGAGGAAAAATAAAATCGGGATAAAAATAAAATTCCTTTCTTATGGCAGCTACTCGGGTTCATGGTTTCTGTGACCTGCCACTGAGAAAGATGTGATGGGAACACTCCTCCTTGTGCTAAGTGCTCTGGCAGCGAGTGCTTAGCCTGGCAGGGGAGCCCAGGGTTTCACCAAAGGGCAAATTATATCCTGCTAATTGAACCAGCATCGTTTTAGAGTCTCCCCATGAGCCTGTCAGGTTTGTGCATGGGCAACTGTGAAGATCTTAATGGACCTGGGAGGCTGAATCAAATAGAAGGACCAGGCAAGAGCAGAGAAAATGGGGCACAGCAGGAGGGTATCAAATCCTTTCGGGTTAATAACGCACCTTCCCGGGATGGGAAGCAGATGCCCAGAACTCGGGGCTGTGTTAGTTAATTACCATACATGAGAAAAACCCAGCAAGGCTCCCAGCACACACAAAGCTTTGGCAGAGAGAAAGGAGGGGCAGGGGAAGGAATCCAGCCCTCCCCGAGCAGTGCAATTAATACATTTGCTGCAGCTTTGTGTCACGTTCCCTCAGCACCACTCAGCTCCAGTTGTCAGCATCTGTCTGGAACGAGCTGCATGGGATAAGATTTCAGGAAAGGCTGGACTCCTCTGCTCAGGGATTCGTCCCATATAAATTGCCTGTCAGCTACAGCTGAAGTACAGTGTTGGCTGCCCTTCTCCTGGTGAGTAATAACAGGACTTTGCTGAACACAGAGGTACCTGATTTCCATGGAAACCAAAGTTTAGCTCTGCTCTGATGAGTAAAATGCAGCTCACTTCCTTGTGAGAGGAGGTACCAAGGATGAAACATAAAAAGGGGACTCGAAGGAGTATCTCTGCTTTTGCTCCTGTATCATCTCTGGTCTGCAAGAGTACAAAGCAGAAATGCAACAGCAACACCTGAGCTAAAAACCCTGACAAAATCAAGTATGTGCACAAAGACACAATTCCTTTTTCTGAGCATGAGGAGCCAGAGCAAAAAAAAAAAAAAAAAAACCAGATAAAAAAGATTTCTTTGTTGTCCCAGATGTACTCAGCAGAGGATCTGAGGCCCAGAGAAGCTAAATAACTTGCCTGAGATGAAATAAAGGGTTGGAAGGTGGATCTATCATATAAATCCACATGTTATTTGAGCCTATTCAGTACTCTGACCCTGCTTTCTCTCTCATATGGTAACTCATAAATAGGCTTGGGTGTATACCTCATAACACCATTTATTACACACATACATCTTCCAGCATAGGCAACCCAGCTCCTTGTGGGATTTGAATTTTGTGTTTAATTGGCAGGCCTGTTTGTGGGACCAACAGGTGCATTAGGAGCGAACAGAGAGCACATTCTCACGTCACAAAATATGCGCTGCAAACCATGTTATGGGAGACTAAGCCAGGGAGCAAACACAAAACCATCCAGCACCATCCAGCCCCTCCAGATGGCCAGGAGCCCTGGGAGGAGCTCCATGCCCTCCCAACCAGCAGCCTGGGGTGCCCTGGGGCTGCCCACAAAGGCTCTGAGGAGGGCTTGACTCACTTGCACCATCCTTTCCTTCCCTCTCACACCTCTTCTCATCAGTGCTTAATCCCAGTGAATCAGTAACAGGGCTTCCATGCTGGATTCACTCTGCCCACAAGAAAAAAAAAAAAACATGCCAGGAGGAAGAAGCAAGAGTTTGGAGAAGGCTGTGGCTGATGTGGAGTATCCACATCACTGGCCAAACATTGTTCCTGACTCCTTGCTCCTTTCTGGTTTGTTTGTGTGAGGGCAAGAGGCATCTGATGCTACCACTCTCTGCAGACCCACCTATACCTCAGAAGATGCAGGTTTGTGATAGGGGCTGGAGAGAAAATTGTCTTTTAATATCTCCCTCCAGCTCATTTTGTTTCTGCTACCTAGTGCAAAAATCTGGTCTGATTATAGCTGATTCCAAACCCCTTCAAAGGAACAGCCACATTAAAACAGCTGAAAATTTCCCTTGTCCTCACCTTACCGAAATTATTTTTTCTTTTAAAATTTGCTACAAACAAAGAATTGGAAAGAAATTATCTCCATTTTGATTTTAAAAAAATCACTGAAAACTTTGGGCCAAAAAAAGTGACATCTTCGAACTATGCATGAGACTGACATCTTTTCTTACCAGACTCAGATGGGAGGGATGCCTACAGGAGTGTTTAAAATTAATCTGGGTAACAGGACTGCTGCTACTGTTGTTGCAGTCCTGTAGCCAAATTTATTTCACTCTCAGTATGTTTTTCCTGATGTTCAGCCAAACTCTGTCTCTTTCATTGTCAAGTGTGCCTGTACATCTGTACCACTCAGTGCCTCCCTCCTGGGAGTTTTTACCCTCAATAATGTATAGTTTATTTATTACTGTGACTCTTCTCACAAATTTCATCATGGCAGTAGGTGAAAAGGGTTGGGACAGGAAGATAAAGCTCATCATGGGTATCTAAAGCCTCATCTCTCGCTCCAACAGAGAGCTACTTTCTCGCCTGAAGACTAAAGATCCCCAGTCTGACACAGCAGCTTTTCAACAATCCCAGGTGGCAAAACAACATCTCATGAAACCTGGGACTACATCCCACTCCAAAGGACAAAATGACACACTCTAACAGGATTTACCCTGTGCAGGACTCAAGTAAATCGTTTTTCCCTTGAAAACAAGCTGCAAATAATTGGATAAGCAGTCTCCTATTTCCAGGGTATAGACCAACATACTGGGAGTTTCTCCAGCTCTGCTGCTGTGATAAACTCAGTTTATATTCTCCCTTCTGCACACACAGCTCACAAAGAGAAATTGGATTGCTGAAAGCAAAGCAAAGGTAAACACCAGTTTTGGAAGCTGCCCTTGTGCTATCCAGGACTCCTCCCCACTTAGGAGAGGAACCACCAAATGTTGGTTGATTTTTAGTACACGTTCTTCTCTTTGCTGAAACATCCAACTGCTGTTCAGGAAGGCCCAATTATGAAAAAAGAAAACCTGCCCCAAAAATATCCAGTAAATGCACACAGAAACCATTTTACAGTGGCCCCAGGTTAGTCACACCTTCCCAGGATGGAATCATCCCCAGCTGTGTTATGGTTGTCCCAATCACACTGCTGGTCCCAGTTGGACAGCAAACTCCTCAAGGTTTGAATCCACATCATCTGAGTTTGTGCAGATGCCAGAAGGTTTCCCACATTCAGCAAACTGTTTCCCTTGGGCAGAAGCCTGGCCACACTCTTTATCCACCACTGCAGCCCCCAGGGTTGGTTCTTTTGGGGTGGGCACCATTGTCTGTCCCCAGGGACCCTTCACATTGACAAATACTGATTCAGGCCACCAGGCCAGTCTTCCTGACACTGGCTTTCAAAGGGGCCCTAAGACAAGGATAACATAGCTGGGCTTGCAAAAACAATATTATCCAACAATTCCAACCCTTTCTTGAACAAACCCTGGAATTTTTTTTCCCCTGACTCAATTAGAAAGCTGTACTCATTTTTTCCCTGCCTTTAGCATCTCCCTTTGGTTTCTCCTTCCAAGGTAAGTTGCAGCATGAGCTGGCAGCCCCTGTTAACAGGAAAAAGAGCACACTCTGTGATCTTAGAGGGGCTTGGAGACTTGAGATTTACTCTGAGCACTGCTATGGAGAAGCTCTCTCCAGGTGGGTTGTGCTGGACAGAGACGCTCTCTAAGATAGGGAGGACAGCTGGTATTTAAAGTGCTTAAAGCCATAGGATGGCACCAACCAGCTGGTCAAAGAACCCAGTGATGAGGCACCAGGAGAGGTTTGTAGCAAATGTGGAAGTCTCCTTGCTGAGTTTTGGGAATAACTGCAAATACAGAGTTATGCCTCAAATGCCTCCATCAGCACACAGAAGCAGGTTTTTTTTCAATTTCTGGCTTTCTGAGAGGAATGCAGCTGGGTTTGGCTCCTCTGCTCTGTCTGCTGGGCGAGGAACCTGAAGAGGAGCTAAACCCAGCCAGTCTGGAGCAGCAGTGTCCCAGCCCCAGAGCTGCCTTCTGCTGGGGCAGGCTGCATGTCCCATGGAAATCATTCCTGCCAGGCTGCCCCAAAGTTGTCTTCCAAGGTCCATGCACACAGAAAAACTCAGGGAAGGTGCCTCAGTCTAGCCAGGCTGTTCTGGATGCCTTTAAGTTCTCTGTGAAGCCCTCAGGGCAGTGGTAGCCCAAGGATTCTCCAGCAAATGGGACCCTTTTATGGGAAAGTCTAGACTTCCTAATGACCTTGGAAAAGCAGCCAAGTGCTCCTCCACCCAGCCAGTGCTGCCTGCAGGCTGCTGTCTCTGTCCCACTGCCTGGGGAACCCTTCTCCTCCCACTGCTTCATATTCTGCAGCTGCTTTTGCCCTTCAATGCGACAAATCACTTTTTTCACAGACTTTCCTCCCCTGATGTTCCTTATCTCCACGGTTAACATAATAATTCCCTGTTTCCATCCCCAAACATGTAGCCTTGGAGGTACCATACTTCATGCTGTTGACTAAACACATGTATTTTCTTTTAAAAAAATAAATTCAAGTAACTAATACATTTCCTGGCTCGTTTCTACGTGCACCTTGCAACACTTCCCCTTTGCCAATATTAGCTACTCAGCCAGCACAGCTTCCACTACTGCTCCCCTCCTCACACAGGCCAACTCCCACCACTCAGCAAGCAGGCTTTATTCCCATCTCAACTCCTCAGCAGCACACCAGATCAGTTCTCTCAGCTCCAACAGGAAAACTAAAATCACTAGAATGCAAAAAACCCCTTTGCAACCTTCCCCTCAGCACCCTTGACCTTCCCTATACACAGGCTTCTAGCACAAACCACACAGAGCAGAGCCATAGGATGGTTTGGGTTGGAAGGAACCTTGGAGATCATCTAATTCTGGGCAGGGACACCTTTTTGTAGAGGAGCTGTGGATGGTCCCTCAGCACGTGTACAGGACACGTCCTCACACAAACCCCTCTGCGCCGAGCGTTCCTGACCCAACCCCTAAGGAAGGAGAAAGCTCTCCCTGCTCTGTGAGCTGCAAACCTCCACACACAGATCCCCTCCCTGCACCTTTAAACCTGCTGAATGGCTCAGTTCAGCCCAGGAGCAGAGTGTTTGGCTTCAGCAGAATTTAATCAAAGAGGCACAACTTTCTTTGGCTGCCCCGGCGCTGACGCACGGCTCTCTTGCATTATGCTCCCTAATGAGGGCCACCTGAAGCCCAGAACGGTGTCTGAGCACAACACAGAGCTCTCTTTTCATCATGGGCTAACAGAAAAAAATAATAATACTCAGAGTATTTCTCGCTCACAGATAAACTTGGCCACAGCACTAAGGAAATTAAAGCAAATAGAGCCAGTCTGTCAACTGGAACGCTCTGCCTGCTGCCTGCCCTGGCTGTTACTTTACATGGGTCTTAAATTAAATGTCAAATAGTGTTTGGCACAAGAGCCTTGTGACTGCCCTTAGAGAAAATCTGACACCTTTGCTAACTGTTTCCCACTGCTCTCTACTGCTTGGCGAGGGGCAGGGGAAGTACAGACTGTCTTGCTGCGATTTTTTTTTCCTTTATTTTTCTCCACCAAAAATGCATGAAAATAAAGAAATGTCCTGTGTTTATCCAAAGTGACTGCAAGGAGTGCAGTGTTAAGTGACATCAGGCACAATTTGGGGTATTTAATTTCATTTGCCTTCCTGGCACTTCCACCCCAGTTAAGCTGACACAACAAACATCCATCAGTGCTTTCTCATCTCTACCTGCTCCACTTTCAGTACTTTTGACTGAGTTTTAGCATCTTTTAGCAAACAAAAGCCCAACAACTCTACATGTTAGGTCACCCTGTCACCTTGCAGTGCCAATACACCTGTGCCAACCTGGTGAGCCAGAGCTTTAGCACCACCTGGATGTTCCTTCCTGCAGCATCCCCAGGAGATAATCCATGCTCAGCACACTGGAGACCTCCCAGGAGCTGGCATTCCCTAACACCAGATTAGAGCTGGGCTTTGAGACAGCAGTTGGGTTATTATAACGAAACAGCAATGACAACTGAGCCACAGCAAGTCTCCATGAGCACACACAGAGCCAGAGGGAAATGGAAATGGGATTGCACCCAGCTGAGACCACCCAGGCTGCCTGCACCATGCCAGTCTTTGTGCAGGGGTGAGTCTGTCCCCTCCTGCCATCCTCTGTTCAACCCAAGCAAACCTATCCAGCTGCAAGGGTGCAGAATTCCCTCTGTCCCATCAGGAGTTATTGAGGAACAGAAAGTGTTTATAGCTACAGTTCATGGAAGCAGAGCACCTGCCATGAAAGGACAAAAGCAAAACAAAGTTATCATTAAGTGTCTGGCTCCTGCTGCCTCCTGTTTGTCTCTTCCACCAGAAATGTGCTTTCCTTCAGGGTCTGGAAGGTTCTGCTGTGTCTCTGGATGATAAAGAGCTAACTGCCAATGGCCACAGATTATGTAAGTGTATATACATATCTTAAATTCAGCTGAACACCGAGTACAGTGTTCCTCACAGACACCTGGGATCCAGTTTGGGTTCACACACACTTCATCTCCACCCTGCTGCTTTAATCCCTGCAGAAAGTTCCTGGCAGCATCAGGGAGGGTTTCAGCTCTGCCTCTGTGCTCTGGGAAGCTCACACTGAGCTCAGAGTGCTGCTGCAAGGGCTGTGAGAAGATGAGCCTTTCCCATGGACTTGTTACTATTCCATGTCTGCACCCAGCTGGAGCTCAGGAGCTGCAGAGAGGAAAAACAGGAACCAATATATTTATTGTTTTAACCCGTCACCTCCCAGAAAAAAAGGGGGAAAAATAGAAGAAGCCTGTGGGTTGAGGTGAATTCCAGGCAAAGGCTGAAGGGATGTGAAGGGGAGGTGGTGAGTGGAAAATATGAGGAAACAAGAGAACCAAGAACAGGTATTTTCTGCAGTATTCAAATTAAAGTGTATTATTTTGGATCCTGCATTGATCACACTGGCAGGCAGAACTCTTACAGTGATGGTGGTACTGGGTCTGTCCTGAATTTGTCCCTGCCCCTGTGGCAGTAGGAAAGATTGCAAGGCATGGGGAGCACAAGGGGCTCCTCCTCTTCTGTGGAAACTCCTTCATTGAGACCAAACTGTGCAAAGCTAGTGCCAGTCAGAGCTCAGTTCAAGGGATGTGTGGAGCTGAAAGTGCCTGAAGGCAAAGGCATAAAAATGGCTCCAAACTCTGCACTCATCTGCAGCAGGGAAGGCTGAGCGCTTGAGCTGAGCTGAAATACATTTGTGTAGTCAGCAGAGCCTTTCATCTAAGCAACTTGGCTGATATGCACAGTGTTAAGTGCTACACACTCCAAATCACAAGCCTGATGCAGAAGAATTAAGTGACAATTATCCAAAGGTTCCCCAGCAAGCTCCTGGAGCTGATGAGGGAGCACAGGCTGGTAGACACCTACACTTGCCAGCACCTCCCTATCCAGGGCAATCTCAAAACCCATTTCTTCTGCTCAGCAGTTTTTTGCTATTACAGAGAGATGGCTCAGGATCATCAAGCAGCACAGTGACAGCTGACTGGAAACACAGCAGAAAATAAGTATTTTCTTCTTCCTTTTTCTTTCCTTCCCCAGGCACCTGTAGCTCTCTGTGATATTCTCTGCTGATGGGTCAAGCAGAGCAGGAAAGGCCCTCAGTACTTCCTATGCAAAGGGAAGCCTAGTGGGATAAAAGAGATGCTCCTCTTTTTCCCCATCCTTACCTCTCCCACCTTATTTTCCAACACATAACTCCTTGTTCTGAATGAACTCCTGAACTGCTGCAAGGCTCTGCTTAATTTCCTACATGCCCCCAAGGCCTCCCAGGGCTTAAAAGGAAAAAAAACCTTTGGAAATGATCAAGTGTAGTGCAGGGGAACTTCCATCCTATGAAGTGCAGTTATTTGTAAACTGCTGTGCAATCAAAGTGCTGCCTGGGCACAGCAGGAGCTGAGGGAAGCCTGCCATGAGCTGTGCCTGCTGCAGTCACTCTCCTCAGCAGCTGATTGAGCTGCTAGCTCTGGATTGTGTCCTCCTAATGGGAGAGAACAGCCTCATCAAGAAGGGGGCAAGAGGGGCAGAGCTGTGGGAGTGAGCATAGGGTGGTATGGAGCCCACCCTCCTCACTGCATGGAAAAAATCCTCTCAACTCCAGGTATTTTGCTCAAGCAGTGACAGACACTGCTGTGAGACACTTCTCTTCACCTCCAAAAAAATCAGTTTCCATCCAAAATGCAATGCAGAAGCAGGAAAGACCCCTCCAGCACCATCTCCTGCAAGCCCTACTGCCCCAGGACCCACAGAAAACACAGGAATTTTCATGCCACATTTCCACAACAGCAGTGAGTGGTGCTGCATAGGCAGAGGGTCATCACTGGAATGCAAGTGTGGGCAGAGGAAAGTTTGGAAAGGGAAAAAAAATGCCTCTCCTGCCATCAACACTGTATCTGACAGGAGAGGAAAACAGGAAGAAGGATGCCAGCTGTTTTGATAGCTGTTCTCAGTCTAATGTTTCCTCCAAGGTAAATATACTCTCCTAAAGGAACAAGATCGTAATTGGGCCTGTGAAAATTTGCCTCTCAAAGCACAAGAAAACCCAAAGCACTGTACCACTCAGCCAGGAAAGAAAGGCAAAGATAAAAAATGCTGCTTGAGGGCTACAATATATTAAGACCTGACAGGAGAAGAGACATCCCACACAGCCAGAGAAGTCATGGGAAGAAGAGCCAACAACAATTACTGAGGTGATGTCTCGGTCTGTGAGAGAGGACTAGAGAAAAGCCTGGAGAGCGAGCTGACTTGTATTTTGCAAGAAAGACCTCAGCCCTGATCGTGTTTCACTTGCTCCACGGGACAATTGGCAGCCCACAGCTGGGCAAGGCTGGCAGAGGTCCACCAGCATTTATCCAGCCTTGCCCACAGGCTCTGGCAGCCCAGAGCCTGACCATGGGGACTGCAGGCATTCACTGCTGTGCAGGGCCAGCCCTTCACCACTGCAACCACAGAGAACCTCAGAATGCACATTCTCCCCTAGCACCTATGGGCAGCAGAGGATTTAACTGGAAAATGCTAATCCCTTTTAATAAGATGACCTTTATGGTCTGTACTTTGCTAGTTTTAATGAGCCCGCCTGCAAGGGTTGATCGATTTACTTGCCTGGCGCTCTTAGACTCAAATTTATTATAATTAAGTTGTTAGTTAAAGAAGTTTGCCTTGCTCACCATGCCTGGGACCTCAGGTCATTATTGTTAGACTCTCACATGCATCACCCCCATCATCCTGCATCTAGAAATTAATGAGAGATTGGCAGCACAGCTCCCCTCCCCTCCACCCCAGCCCTGCCGTGGTTACTTTGGCAGCAGAGGGGCATGAGCAAATGGAAAGGCAGGCTGGAATATGGGTTTCTGTGCAACAGCAAAGAGCCTGACTCACAAAACCACTTGGAGCAGAGCGAGCAGAGGTGAGGGCAGCCCTCCAGCTGCAGGCACTGCTGCTCTCATGGCACTCGGGGGCAAGGAGCTGAGTGGATGGTGATGGTGCGCAGAGCCTGGGCAGAGTTCTGCATGCTGGATGAGGGAGGAGGACTGGAGAGCCGTGCTTTTATTTACTTAATCAGTAAAACAGCTGTTTCCCCCTACCCTTGTCGAGAGAATAATGGGGCATTATGCTCTCGGGGCAGTAAAGGGGCCGCGCTTGCAGGATTACATCACATCACCACACAGAGCCAGGGACCGAGCTCAGGAAGCCAAGGATTCAGCTCAGGAAGAGGCAGCAACAATTGCTGAGGTGATGTCTGCAAGGCACAGACCTGGGGAAGACACAGGACAGAGATTGCTCTTGTTTTGTGAGCTCCACCAGAGGCCAAGGGCTGGCAGACCCAAACCTGCTCGTGCCTTGCCGCACTCCAGGGATGCAGTGTCAGAGTCTGTATCCATCAGGGAGCACCTACTGAGTGTCCCAACCCTCCTCTGAGCCACAAAATGCCTTCATTTCCCCACTGGCACTGTGTTTCTTTCACAGGCTCAGCCTGAAGCTCCCTTGCTATTGAGGGTGTGTGACGCCCACATTACGAATTCCTTTGGACACACGCTGTATTTCTGCTGCTCTGTTTGGAGTATTCCTACCCTAGTGCCAGCCTAATCAGTGATTAGATTTCTCAGCCATTACAGCAAGCAAATAACAAGATTTCATTGTTGAGAAATAATAATAAATAATTTTCCAGAGACATTTACCCATCTTCCAACCTGGCCAGACACAAGGCAGCTCCAAAAGTGAAGTTGTGTAACTGGATTATGCAGTGCCCTCTGCGAGATAATAAATTCTGCTCGAGTTAACTCTGGCCACGTGGCGTTTGGCCAGGTCAGCTCACAGCAGGTCAGCTCAGAGCTTGGGTCCAGAGAGCTCTTGCTGGGAGGAACAGGCTGGGTAAACCCTCAGAGCACACTTTGAAGGTGGATTAAGCCATGCCACAAAAGGGTTTGCACTGTTCACCCTATGGGAGTCTGTTGAGGAAAGAGGACAGAATATACGTGAAGTGTGTGCTAACTTCACTGTCTGACAGCTCCAGCAGGAGTCATCTGGCTCACTATCACCAAAACATCTGGTTGTATCTAGAGAAGAGGATACATCAGCATATTTTGACACAGAACTACCAGCAACAAGGTCACCATATCCAGTATCATCCAGAGAATGAGAGAACCCTTGAAAGCAGGCAGAACTCAAGGAGCAGAGCAGCCAGACCAAACTGCTCCATAAAACTCCTGAAGGAATTATATCTGTGAAATTGCCTGCAAAGATGAGAAACTCAGGAAAAAGCCCAAGCAGAAGTCCCTTGGTGTGCATTTGGTGTGGACGCCCTTCTCTGAATGAAGCACTCAAGATCTCAATCCCTCTTCTCTTCTAATCTAGTCATGGGGCTACATAACCTTTTTTCCTGACCCTAAGCAAGGCAATGTTTTAATGAGATGCTCTGGGCCATGGTTAAGTCTGCAGACATGTTTATGCACCCTTGGTGAGGAGACGGAAATGATGGGAATGAGTCATGACAGGTGATGGAATGATTCAGCCATCCATCCACCAGCTTTCCATGAACTCTATCACTTCTGACTGCAATAAATTGCCCATATAAAAATAATGGGCTGTTAAATTCCAGGGCATCTCTCAAAGTCAGAGACTCCTATTTCTAAGATGGTATTTTCAATAAGCAGATTTATTTGAGAATTGGAAAAAAAATGCTCCCTGGCACATTTAAGCCCAGTGCAAGAACTAGTGCTGCTATTTAATTAATTAGATTTTAGCTTTTATGGACTCCCAAGTTAGCCCAGCTCAGGGCAGGCAGAGAAATACAGAGAGCCACAGAAATGTGTTGCCAGTGAGGTGAAGTTCATAATCAGGCTTAACTATCACACGTGTTAATGGCTGGAAAAGCTGTAACTGTTAGTTCATTTCAGTGCTTTATGAGATGTATTTACATGTTAATGACTATGACAAGTACAGGAATCTCTCTGAAAATTAAAACATTCCTGTAGAGAGGTAGTGAGGTCCAACAAGGCTGACGATGTGTTAAGGCCTGCAAAGTCATCAGAAAAATATGAAGAAACGTGTTACAGTCACTTATGTGATGAATATTCTGGATTTCAGTGGCTTTTATGGATGTCTCTCCTGATTCAAGATGAGATTTTGTGAGCATGCTATAAAAAAGTAGTCATGAGTTATTAAATTTATCCTGACTGGTTATTAAGGACTGTGAATGACAGTCAAGGAAAGGTACTGGCCCAAAATTTTTTGGAGTCAAGGACTCATGCACTTTCAAGGGAAGAAGAAAACCTCCTTGAAAAATGAGGAAATAAAATCCAGAACAATGGCAGGTGGTGCTCCAAAATCCTCTACACCACACTGGGTGGATGTTTTTCAAGCCCTTTGTAGTGATGCCCCAGCCAAACTCTAAGTGGCTGCCCACTTTCTAACTCAGGTCAGCTCCTCGTTTTCCTACCAGGAAAAGCCTTCCAATAGTGCTGCTGTATTTCCTTTAACAGCATGTCCTGCCCAAGATAAAACAGCAGAACGTGGTGCAGCTCAGTGCCTCCTTTAATGGCTTCAGTACCCCCCACTCACCACGTTCACTGAGGATATGTCTGTCCAATGCGTCTCAAAACACCTTAAAATCTCTCAGCTCATCTCAGGGTAGAGTTTAGTCCCTACAGTTATTTCCTGGGAGAAAACTTTGCATTTCAGGGGTGGCTTTCCCCTGAAGATCCATCTACCTGCTGTCCTCACCATCCACCACTGTCATTTTCAGGTTCAGGTCCAATTCAGCAGCAGAGATTTTCTGTTGGTTCCACCACTGATGCAAAGGCAAACTTTATCTGCTGCAACGCTTGATTTCCATTCTGGAACACAGATCCCTCTGCAAGCCTGAACCATCCTCCTTTATAAGATATTTTCAAAGCACACTTGAAATCCCTTTAATCTTACCCTGCTCTGAAATAAAGTCCATGATGTCTTTCCCTGCCTCTCTGAAAAGCATCCTAGCCAAGAGAGCCTGTGTGAGTCTCCCACAACACATGTAACTGAATTATGCTTTCAGAAAGTTGCTGTATTGATCTCTCTACTGATAAAAGAAGGCATGTTAAAAGACATTTTTTACTGCTGACATGACTGCACAATAAGCAGAATAGGATAAAAAACCTGTTCTTCCTTGCTAGCAGACAAAGAGAATCCCTTGACTACTCTCACAGTGGAGAAAAGCAGATCCTAATGTAAAACCAATGCATTAATCATGTTTGATTAGGTAAACAGCAACCATGCTACTGTGGTGGCCACGTGTCATTTGTAATACAGACTCTCTGGTCTGGTTAAATGAAAACTAAATTGGGCTAAACAGCTAACTCCACTGTCTGCTTTCAGGCATATCCAAGGGGGGAAATTCTGCTAAAGGCACTTGTTTATCTTTCCATCCTAGCTGAAGTTAGTTTATATATTTGTGTTTACACAAAGCTAGGTATGTACATTAATGATGGGCTCTGTTGATTAAAATGTGGGGTTGAGCTGACCAACAAAATAAGCATGGGGAGAGGAGGGCAGGGTTGGATCCCAGCCCAGGAAGATCTGTGAGGATCTCCCTTGTGCAAAATAGAGATTGTGCCAACTTTGTGGTCAGCTAAACCATACTCTGCCTTTAATCAACGCATTTATTTCAAATTCCCCTGACACCTTGAGCTGCCCAATTACAGCTCCAGCTTTGACAGATCAGACAGACTCAGTATCTAAAGCTAACCCAAGCCAGATCCAAACCCAAGATGTTTCTCAGCCCATGGACATACTCATCCTTCCCTCCTCCAGTTTTTCCCCATGCCCACAGCACCCAGCAGGGCAGTGGATCCCAGTTCACACCCAGTGCTGGCTCAGGAACACCAGATATCCCACCTGCCTCTCCAGCTCCCCACCCTGGCTCCCAGGCTTTATGCCACACACATTCTCCCACTGTGTCTTCCAGCCCTGGGGCAATGCCAGGGTCTCCAGTCCACTGAGGTCAGTGGAAATTTTCCTTTTGGCTTGAAGGAGCCTCCTAATCCTCAGGGGTGGAGGTGGGAAAAGAAGCCAAGCTGGAGAGATGCTGACCAACACAGGACCTTCTCTTCTTCCAGAATCAGCTGCCAGTCCTTCAGAGACTCATTCCTGCCCAGCTTCTCTTTCCCTATTGCTCCATCCTTTTTTCCTCCCCATCCATACTGTCAACTAAAAGCTTATAATTTTCAATTCAAAGCCTAAAGAATTCTTCCAGATAAAAAATGTTTACTTCATTATTAAAAAAAAGGGAACTCTGGAAGACAGACCATTGTTATAATAGAAGATGGAACTATTAATATTCCAATAAATTCACTTTCCCTTGAAAATATCTACCCTTTTTCTCTATTTTGACACTTGAGCATCATCTTTGGCAGAAAAGGGAAAATGCTGCTGTTCTAATTAGGAATTAAATTGTGACTTCTGTACTCTGATGTAGATAATTACAGATCTAGCAGAGAATTATGAATCAAGAACCCACAGCATAATAGATGAACAGAGGAAAAGCCTTTCTTCAGAAGCTGGAGGATTTTGTATGCACACATAGTGATCTTGATTATTTCTGCTGCAGTGAAGGGAATCCACACTGCCCAACCTGCACAGCAGTTTAGCTAAAGAAATCACTTTCAGCTTCAAAACCATCTGAGCAGAACAACAATCATCATATAAATAAATAAACCTCTTGAGGCAAAAGCTATCCCAGTTTTAGCATCACTGATAGAGAATTTCAGCCTCTCTAATTTTCCACCCTCAATTGCAGGTTTCTGGCAATTTCTCTCATTTTCCTGTGCATTCAGTTAAAGATGCCTTGAGATAAAGTGCAAGATTTCTGTGGAGCATTTGCTCAGCTCCCCCTCCTAGCATCACCCTGGGAAAGGAGCTCTGCTATCAGGCTGAGAGAAAGTCAATAGCTGACAGCAAGGAAATAATCTGAGCCATTGATCCTCACTTCAGCCTTCAGAGTCAATACAAACCAAAGGGAAGACACATGCTTATAAACACACACAAAAGGGAGTGAATATATTAACTCCCAGCGTGCTGCAAAGACTGGGAATGGCTAATGTGATTAATGAGCACAGGAAGCACTGAAAAAGGCACATCCAGAGAATGAAGGACTTGCATATCAAGTCACTAAGAATGTATTCCAAAAGGCAAGAGCCAGAGAACAAAATATTCTTCCATGAAGGTCAGGTTTTCTATCTGAATGTCTAAATCCCTGTGTATAGGGTATAAGAATAAGTGTCTGTATTCCCTCAGAGATGGCCTATTTCATGTCTGCCTAGGGGCAAAGGTGGCAAAAAGTCAATTTTGACTGATACTCATCCCCTGAGAAAAGCTGAAGTCTCTTAGCAAGTTCCTCACCAAAAAAAACATTCAAAAGAAAAGAGTTCAGCACTAAGAAGGGATGTTATTGCACATTTAAGCTTGCCAAGGATGCCCTGATCCTTGGAAACAGATTTTTCCTGGAAAACAACTACATCACTGAAAACAATGTGACTCACTTTTAGAGTTATTCTTCATTCTATCATCAAACTCATCTTTTACAACTCTGTTTTGCAGATTGGTATCTAATCCAATAGTGAGGCCTTTCTTTTGCATAGACCTCATTTCTCTGTCAGATATTCACATCAAATTTCAATGTGCCATCAGAAGATGAGCTACAACACAGACTATTAACTATATGAAATATTCTTCATAATTAATACACAGAGCACTCTGAAAATTAAGAGTCTCAAGGATGTGTTATGGTCAGACCATACCCACCACCACTGAAGAGTTTGACAAGAATAAGGCAATATTGATGAGGTAACACTCTACCTAGATACACTCATATTTACTGAGAAATAACAAAATTTCCAATTACTGGAGTGATACAAAGCATGCTAAAATCACATCCATAAATCTGATATGCCAAACTATCAGACACACAAGCCTTCAGTGTCAGGATCCAGTCCTGCACTGAGTTTCATGGTCAGACATAGATCAAACAACCCTGTGTTCTGCTCTTTTTCTTCTTAACCCCAGATTCCCCCCTCCAGGACAGTCTCTAGTGGCTGCACATTGCCAGATAAATCTGGACACAGACTTTCTTTTGGAACAGAGATTCAATTAAATCCCACTTTCCAAAATGCTCTGTGCACTCATCTGTGTGCACCTCACCTGTGCTACAAATAACACCTGAAATTGGCAAAGATCTTGAGTGATATTCTTGGCAGCATTAATCACACTGCATTATTGACATCAACTTGTATTATACTGATCTACACCATCTGGTCCCAAATTTAATTTGCTTTTCACTGCTGACTTGCCAGGGGTTTACTTTCAATATTTTCCTGAGCTAGTGGAATGAGAAAAGACTGGTCTGCTTCAATTTTAATTTGTAGTCCGGCTGCCTCCTGTCAGCTTCACTTCTGCCATTCCTACCCAGCATAAAGTTGCAGTATTTCTTATGCCAACAAGCCTTAGTTCTCCCAATTAAAAGGAAAGTAATGCTAAAAAGAACATGCCAGTCCCCCATATTGTGTTTGAGGGAGAAGGATAACATCCCAAAAGTCTGAGTTGGGACACAGCTTCCATGCCCCTGACCTTGGCAGCTGTGGGTTGTGTTTAACTTAGACTCTGCTGAGTTCTGTGTATGGCACTGATATCATCTGATGCATTCTTCAACACCCCCATTGCTATTTGGGGGTGAACCTTTGGAGCAGGTTGGCCATGCAGGCATCAGGGATCCATTTCTGAATTGCTGTCCCATTAATCCACCCCTGAAAGGCTCTCTAGCAGCAGCACTGTTCCCTGCCTGTTCATTTTCCAGTTATTTCAGATCTCTGAGTGCAGTACTGGTTGATGGACTCCCAAATTAATGCCTGCCAGTTTATCAGCCCTGGGGAAATTCTATCCATTTTCTGCTGAATGCAACAGTTTTGGAAATGGTTTGTGTGAAATATTACTATCCCTTACATGTGAAGTAATAGGATTAGGTCTTTCTATGCATATCTGAAGAGATCATAAAATAGTTAAAATACATTAACTCCATTTCCTTCAGCATTTTTTACCAAAAAAACAACACACCTTCTATTTACAGATTTTTAATTGCTAAATCCAAACATAGACCTGTTTTTCAAGGCTAACTCTACCTCCTTCTTACGAGTCTCCATCTTCCTTTGGCTGCACTTGTGTGAGATGACAAGTTTATGATCCTCAGTGCATTCCAGTTCTTCTCTGGGATATTATTAGCCCCTTTGTTACAGAGTCTTTCCTGTCAAAATGAGCTCATAAGAGTTTGAGCAAACTGGATCATCTTTATTCAAGCGAGTTAAAAATCAGGAACAGCCCCACAAGGGGCTCTATGGAAAATAGCAGGGGATAGACACATCTTCAGCTCACAGACTCTGGCAGAAAAACATAGAAAATGGGGTGGTCTTAGAGCATAAAACACAGTTTTGTGGGGGTCTTGGAGCATGATTCACCTCCCAGTTCCGCCTTCTGCTTGCAGGGGATCTTTTCCATTCCATCACAGCCTCCCAAGCCAACCTCTGCTCCCACCAGCCCATCCTCACAGCAAAACTGATTTAAAGATTGGGTAGGAAAGGGCATGCCCACCTGACCCTTAAACCTCTCCAGGACTGGGAAGGGGTGTTAAACCTGGCCCAGCAACAAGCTGGTTCTCCCACCCACTGCTGGGCAACACAAGCCACGAGCAAACCCTTCTAAATCCAAATAAAAGCGGGAGATGAAATCAGGGGCTGTGAAATCCTGCCTGAGGGACCACATCTCCCTCCAAAAGAGCATTTTCAGACTACCCAGGCATTTCAACATGAATGGGCTCCTTGGCTGCTCCCCACCTGCTCAGCTGGCAGCACCTCTTTGAACTTAACACCAGTTCTGTGGAACATGAAAGCCTGAATGATCATATCCCACAGTGACACAACCTGATAAGAGGCATCTCTGACTTTAGTTTGCCTTCAGCTCAATTATTCATGCCCCAGCTAAAATAACTCCTAATCTTTGGGCCATCTACTAACTAAGCATTACCCAATAAACTCTGACCCTATTACAGTGCACTCCAGGGAAATTTATTTCTGACAACAGTTTAGAACCATCTATGTATTGCCTTTAGCCTTTTAAGTTTAGAGACCAAACTAAAGCCTTTCCAAGACTACAGGGTATATGCTGCTGTGATTTGGAGTGAAGATAGAGAAAAGCAGGTCAAAAACACCATGTCTGAAAGGGAAAAGAAACACTCTCAGGGAAATCAAAACCCAACACTGAATAGCAATTAAGTGAAACTGGTCTATCACTTTTTTCTTGGCCCAGCTAAATCAAGTGTGCCCTGAACAACTATACAGCAACTACTGAGTAAAGCAAACCTCACATTAAAATTGGGTTCTCCAGAATAATTTGCAGCCTGATTAATTATCACCTTCATTCAGCAAGGTACTTAAACAGCTGAGCAATCCCATTAACCTCCCTAGGACTACAGAGAAGATTGATGCTGGGTGAATGTTTGTTGCTAGACCTTGTGAGGGTTTTGCAGCTAAGAAAAAGTCTGTAGGTTATCCATCCATCTCCCCTGGCCCTCCATCTTGTGAATATATGGGCACCCACATATCTCTGTGCTACAGTATTGCCCTTCCAGCCAAGTAGAATGGATGTCCCTCTGTCTCCAGGTGAGGAAGAAAGGAAGGAAAAATGGATAAAGGAAAAACCTGTGGCTGAAAAGATCTCAGCTGCTCAAGAGGTTTATCCAGCAGCAAGGAAGATCTATGGCCTTTACTTGTCTCTCCTAGAGGCAAGATTTCATTTTTAGATTAAAAACTTCAACACCCACTTGTGCTGTATGTGAACAGCACATTTCTCCCGTGGCTAAAATTGATAGCATGCCATGTGCTGTAAAAGGTTAGCACCAGCACTATTGTAATCCTTGGCCACAACTTTCATTTCCTTAATTTGCTGACGCAGGGTAATGGAGGGCTGTGCTATATGAGAGAATACTAAACAATCTGAGTTACAAATTTTCTCTGAATGTCTAAGCTGACCTTTGAAGCTTTCAATAAAAATATAATTTAAAGAGGGGGAGAAAAATTGTTAACATGGAAATGGAATTACAGGAACAGGACCAAATTCATTGCTTTGACTTGGTATCTGCTCATGTTTGATGTCAGCTATATAATTATACATCACAGCTTGAGTGAAAAAGGCATTTGGTTCCATGCTAAAAGCAGGCCACAAATAAATGGTTTATTAACTGGAAAGGAATCAACAGTGCTCAAGTGTTTGGGGATAGCACTTCATTAACAATCTGAGCATCCTCCCTCTCACACAGCCCTGATTTCTCATTTTGGGCTGTTTTACATTATTCTGTGGGAGCACAAAGGGAACTGTGAAGGCCATTTTTATTTCTATCTACCCTAGAATGCCGTGCATTGCTAGAGAGGTGAAATGTGGCTTTTGTGTACATGACAACGTGGCCTGTGATATTTTAACAAAGAAAACCTTTAAGAGGAGCTGCCAGGATGAAAGAGAAGAGCTCCTTCATGCTTAGGGACATAGTTTAGTGGTGGACTTGGCAGTGCTGGGTTAACAGTTGGACTGTATGATCTTAAAGGTCTTTTCCAACCTAAACAATTCTGTGATTCCATGATTAATGCTCTCCAGAGATCCCAGAGCAGACAGTAGCTGACATGGGTATGCCTCCTCCAAATCCCTGTCAATTAGCAGTGCTCCTTCAAGCACAAGGGGAGTGTTTTATGTGTGTCTGAAATAAGGTTAAAAAAAGAAGGAAAACAAAGCTACTCTTGTGGCCCTTGTGATAGATGCCACCAAAAAACGGGGGCCTCATTTTGGGCAATAGGGAGAAGAAAGTTGATTCTTGATGTGCAGGAAAAGTTGACGCCATAAAAGGTTCCTTGCAGTGAAAACCAATTTCTGCTCATTCAGAGAAAACCTGATAGTCAAGATGTTGTTGGATGAACCAAGTAACTGAGAAAAACATCCACTGGCCTTGAGAGTCAATATCCCAATCCCTTCCTCAGAGCCCTTTTGGTAAAGGCTAATATGATCTCCTTCATTTCCATCACAAATTTTGCTGCTGTTCTCCAGTAAGAACAGAGCTAGAAAAGGAAAGGAACACATGTAGGACATCACTCAAGCAAGGGTGGAAGCACCAGTGGATTTACTGATCCAAAGCAGCAGTTAACAGCTGTATTCAGTCATTCCAGCACGGAAAGGACCCACCTTTACAGCAAAGCTTGGCTGCTCAAATCCTGCTGTTTGTCAAATAATTCCCTCTTGGATCTCTGGATACAAGACCCAGCATCACTATCCTAACATTCTGGAATATTTTCTCCCAAATGTAACCTGTAGCAGGAGCAATAGAGAAAGCACAACTCTAGGAGAGTTACTGACAGACATCCTTAATATTTACTTTTGGAAGTCCACACTCTGTCACCTTTCCCTGGAACACCATGAGATGCACATGGTAGCACTCAGCTAGTAGGTCGAGGTACCTGATGCAGAGAAAGCTCCCTGAAACCACTCCAGCCCTGTGACATATGGCAAGGGATTTTAAAGCTCTGCCATAGTACCTAAGAACACCACAGCCTGCTGCAGCAAGGCAGATTTCCATGGTCCAATGGTAGTTAATTTTCTGAAGGTCAGATTTTACATGTTTGTTTTGCCGGGTGCCCTGTGCAATACAAAGACACAGCTACATTAATAGCTGACAAATTAAAAGCTCAGCTCATTCTAAGAGTCTGTGCAGGGTTTTTGCTCTATTTCATCCAGAGTGACATTTCATCCCAGAAAAGGCCAGGGCAGCGTCCCAGCACAGAACATCTGGTTGGCAAACACAATGGAGCACAGCACCTGCACACACGCTCTGTGTTTGCTTTGCAACTATTTGTTCCCCCATCCACAGAAAAATATGGTTTTAGGCTGTCAAAATTCATTCCTTGCCAGGGGAGTCTGGTGTGATAATGCAGCCCGTTTGTCTTGGAAAGTCCTCATTTCTGGGCCGTGCATGGCCAAAATTTCTGGAAGGTGAAAGAGAGAAAAGAAGGTTTTCTTCCCTCTTTTTTTCCTCTCTGTGGTTTTTTTTTTTCTCTAGTTTTTGCAGAGAAAACTTTTTAGACATTCTGCTGAATGTCTAGTGGGATCAGACCGAGCCAAGCAGCCCAGTTAAGAAAGAACAGAGATGGATTGCAGCAAGGTCTGTGGTTTAAAATCCATAATCCAGGGGCTAAGGAAGTACAAACAAACTAATAAAAGCAGAAAATTATGAAATCCTGGCCTTAACACCAAGCAAAATTTCTTAATTTAGGGCTCTCCTAATGGATGAAACCACCACCAAGCTGACTCTGGGGGACAATCCCTCCTCCTGCCAGACCCTTCATTTGGAAAGGAGAAACTCCAGGATCCCAGCCAGCCTAAGGTGTTAGTGGGGGAAGGAGGATTTCAGGAGAAACAAGGCTGGGGGAATGCAAAAGTCTTATAAAAAGTCCTGCCAAAAGGGAGGTGCAGGATTATAGCTGAAAGTTTGAGATACATTCTGCAGGCTTTGGTCAGTCGGCCAAATTCTCCACCACTCCATATAGGCTGCAAAAATACAGCAGGACTGACCACTGAGAAGTGGTCTGGAAGAAGTTTCCAGAGGACCAGACCTGGCTGAAGATGTGGCCAGCACTGTGATGTGTCACAACCTGAGGAGCAGGGGACACCAAGGTGGGAGGAAGGGACAGTGAGGGGAGATCAATGAGCCCACTGCTGGCAGCCACATCAGCCAAAGACTGATCCAACCAACCATCTCTCCCTTAATTTTATTTTCTGTGTTGTAAGAAGCATTTGCTTCCGATGAAGAAATAATGAACAAATAAACATCTTTTTTTTTTCCTTGTAATATAAGACAAGCCACATCTGAAAGGCCATTTCTTCTCCTACTCTACTTCTTTCAACCTGTAGGAGTTGCTGACACTTTGTGCCACTGAACACCTGCCTTGGTGGTGGCACAATGTCATTGTTATAAAGGACATTTACAGGAATAAAATGCTGTGTAAGATATTCCTCCTGGCACAGCCACTCGCTGTGTGCCCTTCAGTAAAACAGTTCACCCCTTCATGGCATAAGCTGGAAAACTCAGTGAGAAATATGAATCCCACCAGAAAAAAACAAAAAAAACAACAACAAAAAAAAAACCCAAACAAACAAACAGATGCTACATTTTAGCTGAGATTCTTAATAAGCAGCTTCCCCACGTTAAAATAGGACAGAAGTTTTAAGGCACACCAAGAAGGCAAAGCTTGGCAAAGCCTTCACTCAAGAAGAATCCAGCTGATAAGACAGAGCTATTGAACAAGAGCTCAGGTCAAGCCTCAGGTTCAACCAGGTTTCTTCTTTTTCTCTTTATTCCACATTATCTCACCTCAACCACCCCAAGAAGCTGCAGACCACACAGGAATGACAAGTTGTCCTCACATACACAGGTAACATCTGCCAGCACAGGAGGGTGAGTAGAGCTCCCTGCACCCATCCCATGGTTTCAATCCATGCCATGGCATTGTCATTGTCCCTGCTTTGTGTTGGGAGCTCTTCTATGTGGATGGAAGATGAAGCAGAATTTAAAAAAAAAAAAAAAGCTTACTGGGGCTGCCAAAATGTCATTTGAAATTAGATTCATACTTCAATTTGCAAAGACTCCCCCATCTCAGTAGCCTGTCTTAAGCACTCTTCTAAATAAGTGTAGATTAAACAAGGCACAAGTCAGAGCAGAGTGTCAAATGAGTTGTGACATCTATTTTTAATTAAAAATAGCAGTAATTGAAATGTATTTAGCTCCACTGAAACATTCTGGGCTGGCAGCCTCCGGGAAATATTCAGCACAGGCAATGAAAGAGCTCAGAGTCATTAAATTCTTACCTCCTTCCTGGCCTGCTCCAAACCTACCAATAAACCACATTGTTACAAACAATGAGGAGATCCATTTAATGCAGTCCTTGGACATCCCACAGAGGCCAATGGCCGGAGTGTCCATTAAGGGGCAAGGACAGGAGAAATGCCCTTTTAGCCTTCTTTGTAACCTCTCTTTGTCTTGCCCCTGCTCTGTTCCTTTCTTCCCATCCTCTCATCCCCAGAGGCTGGAGGAACTGACTTTTCAATTTCCAGCTCCTTCCTGAGCATATCTGCTGTTTGTCAAGCACAGGCATTAAAGTGCAGCACTCTTTTGTCTCACTCTAGTGAGCGTGTTTTGGAGGTTTTATGTGAAAGGTAGGTACATGTGTGCTTAATACAGTCATTTTTCATAGCAAGAAAGACATCATAAGTGATTAACATAAATCAGATATCATTAATTATATGGACAGGCTCCCCAAACTACTGCTGAAAGAAAGATGAAGAGGAAAAATAGTCATCCATGCAACAGAAATGAGTTAATGATGTATATTTCCTTCTTGTAACATTTTTCAAATTAGAAGTTTGCACAGAATTGCTTTTGACCTGTAATTGAACCATCTTCAAATTCCCAGGGACAGAAAACTTAGTTAAATTTTCAATGCTTCTTCCCTGTATCACGAGAAAGCCAAGCAGCCCTGCTCATCCAGGAATTTACATGCTGTAACACAGATACAGGAAAAAAAAAATTGATTTCTCCCAATGCACAGAATTTGCAATCCAAGCAAACTGGAAAAAAATAAACCAATTGTAATCAAACTATCTTATCTGAAACACAGTCTGTTGATGCAATGAGGGGTATAAATTTAGGAGCATCCACTGCCATTGGCATCACTTTGGTGAACTGACTGTATTTTAACTCTTGAGTCGTGCCATAAAGTATAACACAAGGGAAAATCACTAAGCAGATAAAGGACCTATAAACATTCCCAAATGCTGTGAAAAATATTTAATTATTGACTATAGTCTCATAGCATAATAACCCCACATATTTTAGGTTAAGGTAAATGCTTATCTATCTTTTCTCTACTATCTACAGAGCCTTGAGCAGAGATGCTATAGGTATTTTCATTTTGTACCTCTGTGGGGAGGGCTGCCAAAGAGTCAACAAGAGCAGTTTTCCAAGTCTCAAAATTCCCCTAACCTGCATTATTTCCACTTGTGATTTTAGCTCTCAGTCTCCCAGCCAGACTAAAACCAGCCAAACATTTAAATGTAAACTCCTCAAGATGCCTCATCTCTGTTATTTTCCAGCGAGGTGTGGAAATTAATAAACTCCTGTTTCTACTGGAGCCGTGCAGAGAGAGAAAGCTTTCATATCCCCAGCCTCAGGCAAAGCCACCAGAGCAAGCTGGAATTACTGACAAATCCATGGGCCAGGAGACAAGGTGGGGCAAGAAGATCAGAGCCCTCAATGCTCACTTTGATCCACACAGTCTAAGGTCAGAATTTATTTCCCCTGCTGTGCTGGACACAAATGTCAGCAGAGCCTTTGGCATGGCTGGCACAACAGAATTTCACTTCTCTGCAGCTGCAGGATGGATTCTTGAAATGATTTGTCTCCCAGAGCAAGTGTAATTACCTTAATAGCCTTTAATGCAAATGGGTAGCAAGGAAAGAGTTCATCACCAGCTCATATGGTGTTAGGAGATTTCTGTTTAAAAGGTTCATTTAGGAGAGTAACAGGAAATGGCATAAAAAATATACATAAATAGCATACAAAACAAAAATAGGGTAAGAATGGAAGATGGAGAAGCAGAAATCCCTGACATCACTGGTGTGCTGATCATTTCCCAATGGTTTCTTTCTGATAAATCCCTTTGCCCATACCTCCCAAGTGATCAGGGTGCACTTTTTGGGATGACCTCATGCTGGCCAGCCCAGGATGGGAGAGAAGTGGCCAAAATCCTGCAACAGCAGCTGAGGCAGCTTCCTTCAGCCAGGAAAAGAACAGTGTGCATTGCCTCTGCCCTTCTCACCCTTGGCTCCTACACTCCCAATCAAGCTCTCAGTGTGGACCTGGAAAATCCTGTGATGATGCCCAAAAATACTGGGGCATAATCTCTCCACCACTTCCTTCATGGAAGGAAGAAATGGATTCAAACACTGAAGGGTCAGAGACCAACAGAGGTGATCCCTGATAAGGACATGAACAGCTCCATTCAGCTCCAATTAATGAGCAAGCCAGCAATGTTAACTCCTCCTCCATTCCTCACTAAAGCAGAACATTTATCACTAAGTGTAATAATAAAGAATAATAATTAATTCCACTGGCTGCAGAAACACTGGAGTAGCACAGATGGTAAAAACATCATCTTCCCCCCCCAGGCTTGTTACACCTGCATACATACCAAATTTAAAAACAATGATGGATAATATTAGGTCCTAAAAGACATTTTTGTGATTCCATCTGCACAAAAATGGAGCATTGAGCAGGAAATTCACAGTTCTCTATTTTCCAATGGCACAGGAAAAAAAAAGATTAAACAGACCCAGGGGTGAAATGCTACCCAGGCCTGTCATTTGACCAGTAGGGAATTCTGATATTTACAGTGATGCTTCAGGCCTGATCTTTCTAGCCCCCTCAGATCACATTCCTCCTGAGCTGTCTGCCTTGTTCCCTCCAGCTGAAAGGGCAGTTGCTAATCTATTTTATTTTATATATATATATATATTTATAATATATGTATATTATTGTTGTCAGCAGGGCTGACAACAAAGGCAACCAGATCTGCTCCAAGAGAGAACAGCAAAGGGCATTTTGGACTGGAAGCCCCTCTCTGTGGCACTGCTGGAAGGCATCTGCAGGGCTGGCTGTGCTTGCAGAGCTGCTGAGGGGGGGATGGCTGGCTGCCTCCTGAACGGGAGCCAGGCACCCCCAGGGTGTCTGCTGCTAAAGAACGAGCACAGGATCCTCCTGGGGCTCTTGTCAGGCTGGGCTGTGCACACAATCCATCCCTGCCTCAGCCTCCCGGGGTGCCTGCTGGGTGCTGAAAGGCCCTGCTGAGCTGAGGGTGCCCAGAGAGAGGAGGGAAGGAAAAATCATCAGGATCTGTTGCAGGGCACTTCAGGTGCATCTTCCTGTGCCTCCTGCTGATTGCAAAGTAAGGATGATGCCACTCATTTCAGAGAGGTCCAAGGAGCCCAACCTGCAGCTGCCATGAGCTCTTTGGACACCAGGGGCTGAGCAATACAATCCACCTTCTGCATGGCTTGAAGCCCCTGCACAGCATTTCCTTATGCAGCACATTTAATTCAGCATTTTGATGTGTTGATATCAAGGAATGGAACCCCAAAGAGGGGTAAAGAAGGGCAGGGCTGATGGGTACCTCTGGTTGTCAACAAAACCAAACTGCAGCAGGCCCCTGGGAAGCCCAGAAGTAACTTCAGGGCAAAGAACATGAAATACAATTCCCACTTTAGCCAATTACCCAGTCCCTCTGGTCACAGGGCCTGCAGGCTGCTCAGTTGCAGCTGCCATGTCTGTGTCCAGTGTACAATTAATTTTGTGTGAGCTGCTGAGCTGCACAAGTGTAAAGAGAGGGGGAAAACCCCTCTCAGAACTGGTCCTGTGTTCTTACAACTGGCTAACAATGGTCCTAAAACCCCAACAGTTGCCTGCAGCCAGCAGCTCCACAGATTACTTCCAAACTGCACACCTACATCAGGCTTTTGGCATGGGACCTTAATATTGTTAATATCTCAAGTTTCTCTGAAGAAACTAGGCGAACAGGCAAGTTTAGAAAAGTAGTGGTGAATTTTGATCAGTTCTGCAGGTGTGAAGAAAACATAACACAGAAAAAAAACCCACTAGGAGGTGAATAAACTCCAGGCTGATACAGAGGAAAGCAAAAGGAACTTTCTACCAAGTTGAAAAATTTCCTGCAGCTCCAGGAAAAGGTTTTAAATCTCCTAAGAGGAAGTTCTCTCCCCAGCTGTTTCAGACTTCTCAGGTAGTTCTGTTAAATGCTGTTTTAATACTTCCAAGTCCAACCACAGCCAGAATTTAACAGAACAGGCAGTATTCAAGGCATTAAGAAACAAGGAGGAGAAAGAAAATCAACTCATTGGCTGAGGTTTTCAGAGACCTCAAGAACAAAACCAGAAGTGAGCAAAAAGCCCCAATTCCTGCTTCCTGAAAGAACTACAATTAATCACTAGTAGCAAAGAATTGAACAAGACAAACAATATTCTTTAAAATGCTTATTCCAGGCAGAGGTGATGTGGATATTCTGGGATTACTGTGCTGGGAATGGGAACAGGTGAGGTCATTGCCTCCAAGGCCAGTAGAAGCGGCCCATGACTGAGGAACCTGAATGTTATCAGCAGAGTTTCTGCAGCCACACATCCAAACTGCTTTCAGGAACAGGCTTCTGCTTCAGCACCTCTTCAAAACTCACTTTGGGTTGGAATCTCTGAGTGTTTAACCAAATCTGTGGGAAACAACTGACTCCAGTTAAAATGGGAGCCCACTTCTTCCTGAGAAGCCTTTTCGGCTGGGAATGAAGAATGAGTGAGCTATTTGATGTCTCTATTTCAATCCATTCAGCCATACCAAATAACAATGGAGGTTGAGGGAGAAAAAGAAAAAAGAAAAAAGAATAGCCTTTATGAAAGAAGTTTGAATATTTGAATTACATCTAAAGCCAGTCTCACCTCACTTCCCATTGTGAGCCGTCCCCAGCTTTATGAGGTATTGACAATCCAGCTCTTCAGTATTATTGACCACTGCAAAGTCAGCAAGGGCTTTAACACCAGCTCAAACCACAGACCATAAATAAGCAACTAGCAGATCATCTTAAGGGCTGGGTGGAGTACTTTCCATCCCCAGCACCTCTCTCTATCCACCACTCCTACAGCCAGGGAAAAGAAATGCTTGGGATGCAGTGCAGACTTTGGGTTTATGCAACAAGAACCCATAGCAGGGAACCTTCCTGCCAACTTCTCCTTGCAAATCTCTTCCTTTGGTTCACCTAACAGAAACACCAGGAAACAAAAGCTCGTTGTTCTCTCAAAAGTAAAAAAAAAATATTACTTTTTTGTTTTAAATTTAGTCACTTTTCACTTGCCTTGGCTACTTTTCCCCCCACTGCAGCCTTTCATGCAACAAGAACCCATAGCAGGGAACCTTCCTGCCAACTTCTCCTTGCAAATCTCTTCCTTTGGTTCACCTAACAGAAACACCAGGAAACAAAAGCTTGTTGTTCTCTTAAAAGTAAAAAAAAAAAATATTACTTTTTTGTTTTAAATTTAGTCACTTTTCACTTGCCTTGGCTACTTTTCCCCCCACTGCAGCCTTTCAAATTTAACTTTGGGGTAACCAGAACCAGTCAAGCAGTCACATTTCAGAAGTCCCTTGAAATCCACCTCCTTGGCAACCCAAGAGCTCCCACTACTGACCTTCCAGACAGAAAATTGATGCACTTGACCTTACCTGAGGCAGTGCAGAACAGGGAAGGCAATGGGTCATTCCAACCTGTCATTTCTTGGCCTACATTTCATTTCTGGAGTTAATTTTATATCGCACAGTATCAAGGTACTGGGAATTTCTTAATACCACCTTTCTTCACCCAAGCCAAGTGTTCTTGTAGGGAATACATATAAAAAGAGGTACACAAAAGTTTAATATTACCAGGTCCACTATATGAGCCCATGCCTTATTTCACCACATGGCTCCAAGCTCTATTAAAGTGCCAAAAGATTTTAACTGGTTGCTATCATGGCACTAAGGCAGAGCCACTCGTCTAAATACTAATTTTTTTTACCTCAAATTTTTTTTTTTTTTTACCTTTTCTCCATATTTTCCCTGAATTTTGAGCTTAATCCCTTTGATCTGGGTCTGTGGGCCAATGTCACACTTAACAAGCTGCCTGTGGAACAACATGCCAGCCCAAAAATTTGACATGAGAGAACAGGACCCAGAAAGGCAAACCACTCTTCAGTGCTCAAAATTACCTTATATTTGCACTGTGAAAGTAAAAAGAATCAAAGTGTTTGATACAAGACAAACAGCATCTATAATTCACTAGCTAGGACGCACTTGTTAAAGAAAATCTTCTCAGAAAAATGTTTATCTCATGCCAGATCTTTTCTATAAGAGGACCAGTAGGTAATTAAGGCTCCTTTTTTTCCAGCAGTCAAGGGGGACATCAGATTTTTTTTTTTCCTTTAACTCCTGTAGGAATGGTGTTCTTTCTCTGATGTTGGAGCTGTTTCCCTGTGACACATACCATACTCAGCCAACACTCAACAAATACAACACAGCAGCTGCTGAGTAATTTTATGTTATCTTTTACTTCAAGAAATTTCAGTCTGAGTTGGTTTGCCCATCTGCTTAAAAAAAAAAGATCCCAATATAACTAACACCTATGACAAGAGCATCCCAAATGTTCATTTTCCATGCTCCTGAAGGCAGATCTGCCTGGGATTTGAAGGACAAGCTCCACCTTTGCACTGCTTCTCCACAATTAACCCTTTTCCCTTCTCTGCTTCAAGCAGCAGATCTGGAATATAATGGAAAGTCCTTACATAAGTGATTGAAAAAAGCCGTTGGACGCGTCTTCCACCCTACACAGACTTCAGCTCCAACAAGGCTTCTCCTGCACACCTAAAACAGGGCCACATTTTCCACCAGTGCAAGAAACAGTTTGGTCCTGGCCCAAATACCTCTGTGTCAGAGAAGACAATGACCCCAGAACCGCTCTATCAGCAGGTTGCATCTGTGAGAAGGAAGATTTCATCCAGTCTGAACCCCACTAGACCTCTCCCAGCTGCACTTGTTTATTTGGGCACCAGTCAGAGATAAGAAGTCAAGCTTAAATCCAGAGTATTTCTGTATAACCATAATGCAAAGGACCAAAGTATTTCCCCATGGTCCAGGCCAGCAATCAGTTCCTAGCCCATTATATTCTCATCCATAACCTCCAGATATTTTATTGGCAGGTTGGTCCCACCTTAGGAATTACAGGAAATGGAAGGGATTGAGAAATGCAATGTAAATGAAAGGCACATGGCAGAGTTTCATGGAATTCATTGGAAAGACTCCAGGAATAGCCCAGGTTCTCTGAGCTTATTTTCAATGTGGTGAAATGCTGTGTGATTCAGATTTGGAAAATGGCACCTATGAAACACCAGGATGAAGAGACAGGGGTTACTCACTCTGAAAGACAAACCATTTTATGAGCTTTTTGTCAGGGAGTGGGAATTGGAAGTGTGGAGGATAAATCCTTCATGGAGCAAGGCACACATTTGTCTCCAAGCAAGAACAGCATCATCAAGGATGCACCTGGCTTCTCAAAGGGGATCAGATAACATTTTATCACTTTCTGCCTCAACTTAGAGACTGAGTGCATATACACATGAAAGAAGAAAATTTTTTGTTGTTGTTGATCAATGTATTCATAATCTTTTAAATGCCACAGGAAAGGTGCTCCAGATTTTTGCAAAATAGACCCAAAAAAAAAAAAAACAAACCAGCAACAGAGAAAACAGGAGCAGCATCTTAACACCCACTGCTCACCATCCAGTCCTAAAAAGATCCAACATAGCAAAAATGTGCAAAAAATGTTCTGAGGAAAGATGGATCACAAGTTCAGCTTCAGCAGAGATAAGCTGTTCTGCCTGAATTTCACAGTTTGAACATAAGCTTTTCTTGGAGTCAGTTCTCTCCCCCCACCCCAAAAAATGGTCATAATCTCAACCAGTTGCAATGATTTTTGCAAAGTTTCACAGCTTTGTACATCAGGAAATGGATTTAGAAAAGACCCCCAGATTCCTTTGGCCTCCATAGTTTTGATACTATCAGAGCTGTTGAGAAGCTGCTTGTCCCTTTGTTTCCTCCCTTTTTCTCTTTGTAGACTCAGAGAAGCATAATCCTGAATTGATAGCTTCTCCCAAAGCTCAGGCCATGATTTATCAGTCCAGGAGGCTGCAGTGGAGAAGTAATTGCATTAGCACTGCCACTGATAAATAGTGCTTCCTCCAGACTTACGAGCCGCTGAGGGCTAATTACTCCTCAGATTCCAGATTCCGTTTGGCTTTAATCACAGGGTGAATCATCTCTTTCCAAACATGGCAGATATTAATGGTGGCACACTTATCCTAATTAATCTTCCATGGGGAAGGGCTTTTCTTTTAATTAAAGACACGAAAATGTGCAAAAATGACAAAAGAGCATGCGGCCAAGTAAGGACAAGAGTCAAAGCACGGCAGAGGATGGTGAGGATTGTTTTCACAAGGAGATAATGTAATGAGCCATATTCATCCCTGGCATCTGGATTTGGACATTATTAAGCTGGCACATTGAGACAAATTCATCTTCAACGCTTCAGCTAAGGGAAAGTGGCCCTAATGAAGGAATGGAGGAGCCGTTCCAGCATCTTGGACTCTGTGGCTCAGCCATTTATACTCAACCCCTTCCAAGACCTACAGCTCAATAATGAAGATATGGAAAATCCAGAGAATCAGCAAGTTATTGGGCAGGCTGCAGAAAACTCTTGCTGGCATCTCTCTAAAGACAAGACAAAAAAACAACACCAGAGCTTGAGACAAAATCAGAAGAATCAAATCAGAATCAAAATTTCCATCAAATCTAAGTAAAAAGTAACGTTTTACTGAATGCTCACTAGTTCTGATGAGATATACTTTGAAATACCAAACAAGTTAATTGGATATATCATATCAGCTCTGAAAAGTTTGCTTCTGGGAACATTGTTCACAAACACAAGTTCAGGTGTCAGTCATTGTGCCATGAACTGGTTGTTGAGAATATGAGTTTCTTTCAAAGGCAAGCTTCACATACGATTTCTGTGGACAATATCTGAAATATGTTCTGTGAAGTATATGTCTCTGTAAATAATTGAGGATCCTGTCTAGGTGATTATGCTTTCCAGCATCAAGAATTCCTTTGAATTAGGAGTCCAAGGGAATCTAAGCTCATGGCACAAACCCACCTTTGGGTAGACACAACTTTCCTGTCCTGCATCTCAGAGACAGGCTGTGGAGAAAAAGAGTCAAGAATGGCAAGCACAACTCATCAGTCAGCCTTAATACATTATTTGGAGTCAGTTGTCAGATTGCTTGCCACTCTTGAGGGTTCAGTTGATAAATGCTCATCCAGGGTCCGCACAGTGGGGCTACAAAGAGGCAATTATTCTCACAATGGGAAGAGATAAGAAGGTGGGATAAAATTTTCCTTGAAAATTCACAGAGTAGATCTACTGAGGAGCTGTTTGGCTCTCAGAACTTCCAGTAATTTCAAGGAGACCCTTGCAAAGTGCTGTCCCTGGGGATTTCACCTAAGTCAGTACCTTTTGTCTTCCTTATGCAAAAGGCCATTTGGGCTGCATGTGCTCATGTGCTCTTACAGCTGCCAAACAGAAGAAAGACATGATCAAAGACCCTCTGAATGGAGACCAAGATGCAAAACAGTTCTTGCCCTGACCTGGCATATTTCAAATATCAGAGCTTTGTCCAGCCTGAGGTTCGTGGTGCTCCAGGCACTGAGGAAATGCACCTAGTGGCACATTAAGTGAGACTGCAGTCAATACCTCTAAAGTGCCTGTTTATGCTGCAGCAGAGAGCTGATAAACAGCCTTGCTTCTAGTTTCTCTTAATTTAGAATTCATTACGTCTCTCTTTCAATGAAAGATAAACCAATGGCTGCCCTTGACAGCTGTTTTCTTTGGGGTCATTCTCTCTATCCACCCATCTACTCTTTCTTCAGGGTGTTTTGCTCACTGAAATGCTAGCTCTATCAATTTCATTCAATTCTTCCAACACAATCTACAGGGACTGAGCAGGACAGCAAAGCCAAATGCATTTAACCATTTGGGTGCCAGGCATCAGCGTGAATTGTGATGGCTAAAGGAACTGTGGCAACAGCAAGAGCTCTATCACAATAAGGAGCATGAGAAAATGAGAAGATGATGCCAAAAGGTGAGACACTCACCAGGATGCCAGCTGGATTGACTTAAGAGGCTTTACTTTAGCTCAGCTAGCATTGCACCTGGCTGCAAGCTCTGCCAGGGTCTCAGTTGGAAATTCAGTTGTGTTAGTGAGCCAGATATACACACAGGACACATCCAGCCTTTTTAGAGTGATGATTGCTTTCCAGGGCTCCAATTTATGCTCAGAAAAGGACAGATATGACTGCTTGAAGGGCCTGAGAAGTCCCTGTTAGATCAGTGGTTCATTTCTCCAGCAGCAACCATAGAAGATGCTGTTGACAGAATATGAAGCCTGTGTGATCCCTTCCTCAGCAGATTCCTCCAACACCCACAGTCATTGCACAAGGGACTTGGAAGAAAACATCCCTGCCTACTCCTTTTAGTATCCATTCAGGGAGCAGTTACTTATGAAATTCAGAGAGCAGATACTTATGAAATTATCCTTCTCAAGCCTGCTGAGGTTGTTTAAAAAGCTGCTCAGGTGGGAAGCTTATGAAAGAAGAACAAAGAGGGCAGTGGAAGATGAGCAGCTTGAACTACACCACCCTCACTACTAACTCAGTAGCACAGTGAAACATTTCCTGGTGCCCAAGTCTGGAAAAGCAGAGTGATATTGTCCCAGAGGCCTGCTGAGGAATTAGTGTGTTCACTCCTATGGTGGCACCACAGCAAAGACATTTAGACCATAAACACCTCAAAGAGGAAGCAGAGGCAGTATCTTCATATTGGCCCCCTGTGAAAAATTCAGTGATATTCCTGGTAGAACTTTTCATGATACTGTAAGAACGTAGTGATTCCTCATTTTAGGAGCAGCCTGTACTATCCAAAAGTTTCTCACATTAGTCCTCACCCTTCTGTTTATCATCACAAAAGATGGGATCCAAAAGAAATCCTCAAATTATTTTTTTTTGTTCACAGCTGAATTTATTTCTCCTCATATGCTGTGGTCAGCATTTGCTCACTGAAGCTACAAACCCTTCTATCTGCAAAACCCACAGTTAGCAAAAGGTAAACTACAATAAATTAGTGCAGAATGGCAAGAACAATATTGACAAATCTGAGATGGCCAAAGTCTCAAAATGCTGATAGCAGCAATAGAACTGAATTAGGTTTTTTAAGTAATCAGAAAACAAAGTGAGCATCAAAAGGCTTCCAACTACAGCAGGACTTAAAAGTAGGCTAGGTCTTACAATTTGTTATTCTTCAAGCTGAAGAGACTTCAATAAAACCACTATAGGCTTTTTAAGCTGTTTTGTCAGGGACATCCCAGAACTCCCTCCTGTCATTGCTGTAGCAGTTTATTCAAGCATTTTTCTCTGTCTGGTTGATTTAGACTGTCTGATACTGGCTCAGTTCCCAGGCCACACAATTCAGAAGTTCACAGGGACATGGTGGACTCCAAAAAGCCATTCCATGACCTTGCACCAACAATCCCATGAAAAGTCTTCAATGTCAAGGGGTAGTGGCTAAAGAAAACTGGGAGAGCAACCTCCAATCTAATCCTGGTAAAGTTTCTGTGGCAGCTCTGTCCCTGCAAACTGATGTCTGAGCATCAATTGTCTGATCATCAGCCAGAAACTGTGTCCAGAAGTCAGTGGGAAATAGAAAACAATCCTAATGCTAACCCTAACCCTGCTACTCTCTGTACACCAGTGGATCCACCTATGATATTACCAAATAGTAATGGAAATATTGGAATATATTTGTTATATATTTTTTAGTATATTGGAAATACAAAAAAAAAAAAAAAACCAACAAACTTTCCCCTCTCCATCCTGTCCCTCAAAAAGTGAAAGAAGGGCCACCAAATTTTAGAATTGGGGACGATGTGTCAAATCCATCTCTGCAAAGCAAAATCCTGCTACCAGGAAGGAACATGGGGTGAAAATGACCCACAAAATGAGCCAAAGGAAGCAGCTACAGTTTCTATGGTGAGTGGGACAGACATCTACTTCAGCATGGCCCTGGAAGGAGCCCACATTCCCTGGCAGCAAAGCCCTCCTCTCTCCTCAGCTGTAACAAAAAACCACCTCTCCCTCTCTCCTTACCAACCTCTCATTAAAGGTTCAAATGATCCCCAAGCAGAGATGTAATTAGGACCCAGCTCCTGGGAATTGCTATCAGTTTGCTCACCCTGGCTGGGAAAGGGCTGAACATTTCCATCCACCTGCAGGGCCACGACAGAATTTCCAGTGGCTTCTGCCACTCTGCTGCATGGTGGCTCCCAGAGCACAGGGCAAGCCCCCAAACCAGCCCAGCTCCCACTGTTCTCCTGATAATGCAAACTGCCAGCCAGCAGTTTTAATTGGAAAAGCAGCCACAGTGGAATAAAACTGGCATTAACCCATTGAGTCACCCTGCCCCGTTTTCCCCACAGAAATAAACTTGTGTAGAACCTCCTTTCATTATCATAGTGCCAAAACCAAACAAAAAAATCAGCAATAAACAAACAACCAAGATTTCACCCTGTAAACAATCACAATACTGCAAGGAAAACATTCCTTTTTTAAAGGCAAGTGGTGAATGGCAGCAGAGGCTCTAGGAGAATTCTTCAGCCCTCCTCAGTCACCCAGATGGAACAAGCCTGGAGAGCAGGAAGCTTTTCTTTCCTTTAAAGCCAGGCTCTGTGTGACCTCAGTCATGTCCTTTTGCCTTCTGGACCTCTCTCTCCACCCAATGATTCAGGACTGGTTGTTCAGACAAAGGTCCCAATGTGCTTTCAGAAATACCACATCAAATGCTCAAATCATTAAGGCAAAAAAAAAAAAAAAAAAAAGCTCCTGTGCTGTTTGTCAGAGATCTAACCAGTTCACACTGCAGTTCCCTTCTGGTCTGTTAATCTGGTTTTTCTTCCCATTAAAAAAGGAAAATGCATTCACCCATGTGTCTAATGCAGCACCATTGTTGGGAGCTGGGAGCCCTGATGTTCTCCAGCTGTGACATTTTGCTCTCATGGCATGGATTTCATTCTTAGTTTCGTTTATCTTTGAGTCCTTGTGTCAGCTTTATTCCTCATGTTACTGCACGAGCCTGTCCTGTTATTTATATTATCTGTGATCAACTGCTGCTCTGTACCATGCTGATACACAAAGGTTTTTTTGTTTTCAAAGGGTGGGCTGACCTGTCCTGAAATCCACACAATGAGGAATATCCAGAAATAATGATGGCCCTTGCCCTGGTTCAAAATAAAATTCTTTAAAGTGACCAATACTGGGTTTATTACATTAAATCAGAACCCAGGCATTTCCATCAAACCTTAATCTGAAGTGAGAGAAGTGTGCACCATTCTTCCATGGATCCACTTCCAAGATTGTGTAGAAAACTGATCTACAAAGGCTGCAGATCTTTAAAGAAAAGATCATATTCTTGGTTAAAAATGAGATAGAATGTGTCCCAGCATTGCAGGGGGTGAAATGAGAGCACAAGGATGAAATAAAGGTGGTGACATGTTAGTCTGAGGACTGGGCCAGAGCTCAGGATGGGGAGGTCTCCTTGCTTATGGACCAGTGGGGTTCCCATTACTATGGACATTTTAAATCAAACTGCATGAGGTATTAAAGCAAGCAGGATTAGAAAAACCTCAGAGGGCAGAGAACTGACCCACTTCAGGCCTTTCCTTTGAAATGGTCATAATTAGCTTTTCCCTTTGCCCTATTATCCTTCATTTTATTATTTGGAACCATCACAGC
>NW_005054400.1:1808373-1834238 GCF_000277835.1 Geospiza fortis
TAACAAGAAATGAACAATAAAAAAATCATAATTTAAAAAATAAATCCACATTATCCACCTGTGCTGCCCTCACTTGCTTTCTCTGCTTCAGCAGGTAGAAAACCACTGAGCTCAAACTGACAGTCAAGATGCTTTCAGCTTTCATGAATTACATCTTTAATTTCAGCTGCATCTGGCTTCAAAGAAACATCAGATTCCCATCTGTATTTTACATCTCAGCTTCAAACCAGATCTCTGGGTTAAGGTGAGTAGATCCTTACTCTGCCTTTTTTTGCAGGCATTTCTCAGGGCATCAAAGTTTCATTTGAAGAGTTACCTCGGAGTCAAGAAATATATTGCTTATGGATCTCCAGGGAGAATGACACAAGTGAAAGTTATTAAGTGCACAGGCTCAATATTTGTCCACCCCTTCCCAAAGAGACAGGAGACAAGGCCACTCACTTCCCAGACAATAAGTGGTCAATCATTTTAAAGCCTGAGGGAGAGGAAAATCACCAAGTGTGTTCTTCCAGCCAAGCACTGACAGCACTGTGTGCTCATGGCAGCAGCACAACAGACAGGGAATATTTACAGCCAGCACCAGTTTATCCACTGGGCAGATCTGTCCCCATTCCACAAAGCCACATCTGAGGGTTTTTACACCTTCAAAAAGGGTCAGACATAGAATTATAAAACCTGGGGACCTTTATCAGCTACTGGATGTGCCTGAACTGCCAAACCCAAATCTTCTCTGGCTGTACAAGGTGGGCAGAGATCCTGCACTGCATAATTCCACAATAAACATGGTGTTTTAGCATGATTTCCCCAGTCTAGCAGCTTTAAACACGCACACCATCCCTCCCCACAGTCCCCCAAAATCTAAACCTGCTTGTAACTGGCTCAGTAGCAGCATGACCTTGCTCAGGAGAATTTTGCTAAGCCATGGCTAGAAAAGGAGCTTTGGCATCACCATTAGCAGTGGGCCCAGGTTCAGGGGCTGCACGGGCGGGCCAAAGCCTGAAATTCCAGCTGGTCTGGAGATATTGCTGAATTTTCTTATGTGCAGGAGGCAACAGGCGCATGGGTGGCAAACCTGACGCTAAAAGCACGGCTTGGAAAGCAGGAGAGTGGAAAGCTGGTTGGAAATTTTAGCCATTTGGGCATTTATCACACCCCTAGTTGGTAGCTGGCAGGTTGTCAGCAACATACAGAAGCACACAGTGGATTATTTTCAACCAGCTTATTTTTGCAGTCAGGAGAGGACAAGCTTGACAATTAACAGCAATCATGCTCAGAACAGATACCAGCAAATTAACTCTGTTTTCCCTCCTTGCCATGCATTGCATCCTAAGGTCTGTGAACACAAGCAGAGAATAAAGTGGATGCTGAAGGGAAAAACACAAGGTCTCATTTTCAAAACAGTCAGGAGATCTGTAGGAAAGGGAGGATAAAATATTTCAAGCTAACTACAGCAGGGAAATGGCATGAGCCATAGCAAAGCTGCTGCTAACAGGGAATTTATTTAGAAATTATGAGATCTGGGAAGTCTGCTTTTTTTCCTAGTGGATTTTTCGGTTCTCAGCCTTTCATTTTATGTCTAAATGCCTTTTTTTTCCTCCTTTTCAGTGTTACTTCATAGCCAGGTTCGGTCAGAGTTATTCTAGCTGATTTGTAGCTAAGTGTTTAGAATTTCCTTGAAAAATTCTTCATTTAATTAGTGGAGTGCAAGGAGCCATTAGAGGGAAAGAGGGCAGAGGAGGCAGAATTTGCTCCTCACTGTCAGAGCTTACAGAAGAAATTATTAAGCTTTAAATGGAGACACAACCACAACTGGGCACCACAACAAACACAGACTTTGTTCCACTGAGCTCAAAGAAAGATCAGCTCCTGCTTCTCAGTTCAACAGCACAAATCTGCAGCTCTCCCTGTCCCAAATGCCCCAACACCCAACAGATCCCCAAATAGTTGAGGGCTTCAGGCAGACAGTGGGAGAAACAAGTGCAGCATGAACGGTGGCCACGCTTGGCAGACATAGCTGGGAGGCAAGCCTTAAAAAACAGAAAATCAAAGGGATTGCAGTCCAGAGAAAACTTTCCAGGTAAATTATAAAAAGAAACCAAACAGAAAAAGAAAGAAAAAAGGAAAAAGAAAGAAAAAAGGAAAAAAAGGGAAAGGAAAAAAAGGGAAAAATGGAAAAAGAAAAAAGGAAAAAGGAAAAAAGGAAAAAGAAAAAAGAAAAATAAAAAAAATGGGAAAAGGAAAAAAAGGAAAAGAAAAAAAGGAAAAAAGGAAAAAAAGGAAAAAAGGGAAAAAAGGAAAAAAAGGAAAAAAGGGAAAAAAGGAAAAAAAGGAAAAAAGGGAAAAAAGGAAAAAAAGGAAAAAAGGGAAAAAAGGAAAAAAAGGAAAAAAGGGAAAAAAGGAAAAAAAGGAAAAAAGGAAAAAGGAAAAAAGGAAAAAAGGAAAAAATGAAAAAAGGAAAAAAGGAAATAGTAAAAAGGAAAAAGAAAAAAAGAAGAAAGGAAAAAGGAAAAAAGGAAAAAGAAAAAAGAAAAAATTTTTTAAATGAAGGGAAAAAAGGAAAAAAATGAGAAAATAAATAGAGGGAGAAGGGGGAAAATAGCGGGGGGAGAAAGGGAGGGGAAGAGGGAAAAAAGGGAAAAAAAAAAAAGAAACACCAAACCCACAATGTTCTTTAACTTGATTTTAAGCTGACAGGCTCCAAACCTCTGGTCATTCCCCCAGCAAGGACTTCACACCCCTGCAAGTGAAATCCCTTCACAGCTTAAGCAAAGCGCTGTTCCTTATCACCACCAATATCCACTCCTGGCACGCAGCTCTTTCCAGTACTGTCGTTGCAAGGCAAAAAAAAATAAAAGGAAAAAAATATGCAGGATGAATCTCATTGTGACCTTTAGTGTAAACCTGCCCCAGCAAGAAGAACTCCCGAATTCCCCCTGCCAAGGCACACAGCTCGGCTGGAGCAGGATCCACTGGAGACACTGCCCTTCAGGTTTCCATCATTTCTCAGGAGAGGAGCCTGTCAGGCTTCTCCCTGACATCCACCGGCTCAGGAAAGGGAAGTGGTGGCAGTTTACAGCAGGAAAATAATAGCATATGGCTGGGTATTTTGGCAGGAGGGGGGAAAAAGAAATTATCTACGCAGTAAAATTATCCTAATGAAAAATTGGAAATAGTCGCTGAGCAGAGGTTTTGTGATGGCAGAGCAGAGAGGTGATTATTCTGACCCAGGGGAAGCATACCCTTGGGAGCAGTTTGGGTGGGGGGAACTGGAAAAGCGTAATGAGAGAATGTCTAAGCCTATGTTTAATGCATTAAGAGATTTCTGCCCATTAACACCTCATATCCCCATTTCACTCATGTTCTGCCTCTCCCAAAGTGCCCAAAACACCTGAATTCCACCACGAACTAAGGAAGAGAGGGAGGAATTCTGCCTTTGGAGGTAAAAACGTCTTTCCCTTCCTTGATCCTTTTTACATCTGTATATAAACACAAAGGCTACTTTTCATATTTGCTAAGGGAGTGAAGGCAGGAACCCTTCCCACAGCAAACAATATCACCTGGAGCACCTCACAAAAGCTGCATCAAACTGGGGAGGGATTTATGCCTTTCCTCTCTCGATTTACATTTCACAATACTTTACAACACAAACCCTTGGCATATACTTCCTACTCGAAAGGTTAAATCATTTCCTTTATGAAGATGTTTGGGGTGTGAAGAAAATAAATGGGTGCAATAAAAATAAATCAGCTCTTGCTTCGCTGGTTAATGTGTGTTACCTTGTCTATTGCCTCATTCAAGCTCCATCCCCACAAAAGCTTTGGAGAGCAGAAAGGCAAAATTAAGATAAAAATGACAGTGGAGAGAGCGGAAGGGGAGAGGAAAGGAAGGAAAGATGAGTTTTCAGATGAGTTCTGAAAACAGATGGGGAATGACTGAGGCACAGAGATTCATTGTTCTTGCAGAAATAGCTCTGAACAGATTATTAAAAGCAGCCCATCTTCTACTGTCACATTGCCTTTCCTAGAAAATCCAGCTTTCTTCCCCATCCCCAGCTCACAGCTTTCTGCAATCAGTCCCACAAGTAACCACATCCTTTCCCTTGAGAATTTGTCTTCCTTTTTGCCTTTTTCTGCCCACAGCTGGGAGGGTGAACCCAACCTGAGCTGTGCCTCCCTTTTCAGCCTGTCACTGCAGACCCCAGGGCTTGCCCACACCATCCCAGGACACAGGCTGGCAACCTAACAAGGTCAGCATGAAATAGAGATTTTTGGAGTCCACTTGAGTAAGCAATATGAATCAAGCATTCAAAGTGTAGAATTATGTGTTGAATTTTAACGTTTTTACTTAAGAAACCTCTGCCGTGGTACAAAGTCAATAAAGCAATAGTTAAAGTAAATAAAGCAATAAAATCAAAAGCACATAGTCAAGGTTTTCCCTGGGCTCAGATGCACTGTTGGAGCACAACAACGCATGCAGCAACTTTGAATGCCCTGCATAATTGATCACAATAGATTTGACTCCTAAACCATATGAACACCAGCTCAGAACTGCCTGACAAAGCATGGCAGCCTCTGGCTTGATTGATGAGTTTTTCCCCAGCTGCATGAAGGTCAAGACACACATTTTGCTTGCCCACGTTGCCCATCTTTGCTAAAAGCAAACCCAGTTTCTCCTGAGCTGGAAGGAGAGCTTTGATGGTTTGCAGAAAAAAAAACCACCCAAACAAGAGAATCAGAGCTCCTTGGTCAGCTTTGAGGGAGCTTTAGAGACAAGGCTTGGAAAATGCAGTCACCAGCAAGACACTGTAGACACTTCAGAGAAAGATCCACCTCGCTTGGATTCATCTCTAGGCTTTGCTCATATTCTTGATCAGCTCCTCCACAAACCTGACTCTGCTGACCAGGATCTGGACACTCCTAAATAAATTATGGTCTAAGCAATGAATTTTTTCTTGTTATGCCTTCAAACGTCCTGAGAGGGGAACACAAGCAGTGTTTACAAGTTGCTGAATTTATCCCTCCCTGTGCTGTGTTTAGCCACTGGAGCTCCTCTATAAATTACACTCAGCAGAACAAGACCAGGTATAAGCATGACAATTTATTAATAGGGGATTTTAAAATGACTTTCACTTGTTATATGTCTAAAGCCCAGGCTTATTTCAGCTTTTCTGATGGAGGGTTATCTTCCTGGAAAGATTTAAAGCCTTTCAGATAAGATTTTATTTTAACACAAAGGAGCAGAGCAAAGGAGACATTCCCCCCTCTCCTCCCCAGTCACACCAAGCATGATATATGGCAGGTGGTAAAAAGTCACTTCTAAGAGCATCAAGAATGTTTTTGCTCAGGTTCTCACTTCGGAGCTGCACTGCCTGGAGTTCATTTGCCAGCTTCCACCTCAAGCAGCAGATTGCCACCTTACCTGGGCATTTCACATGCCTTGCATGGTCACTTATGTCAAAAGCAAAGTGCTTTTCAGATGCTCCAGAGCACACTTGAGAGGCAACTGGCAAGCCTCAACAGCTTCAGGGCATCTTTGCTTGCCGCATCTAAACATTGCCTTCGGTATTTACTCAATATCATTTCACAGCTATTTCAGGAATGCTCTGTGAGTTTGAGTTTCAAAGCTCTCTGAGGAATTTTATCTTTGCAATTGGACAGCAAGTTCCACCAGAAGCTCTAGGGCTCAAGCTTGGCACCACGAATGGTGCCCTAAAACTGCCCTGGCACACAGCTGAGCGCCACTAACTCAGAGAAACAAAGGCACAGGATGTGAAAGACCAACTTTAGATATTGCTCCCTAAAATAAAGGGCTCAAACCCTGCCAAGGCACTTGGGGATGACAAGAGTGGACCATAGGATCACACAGGAATTGCCTCAGAGGCAGAAATACCACCCATATTTCTAGTATCTGTCCAAGGCTCTGACCTCTCCCATGCCTGTGATAGGAGGGATAAACAGGTCCAGGCCAACCCCTGAGACACCCAAGCCAAAGCTTGGGCTCTTTCAGGAGACATCTCTGGAGATAACACGTTGGAAAACAAATTTCAGCACTAGAACATTAATTAGCTTCATTTTTCCTGGAGCTGGGCTAGTCCAGGCCAGAATCCACCAGGGCACCCAAGCTGAGGAGGGAGCTGAGCACCAACCACCCTTGTGATGATCCCCACATGTGGTGGCACCTTGATAAACCTGGATAACAAAGGTCACATAGATGAACCAAATTACACAGAGATCACCAAAAATCCTACAAATTCTAGCAGGTTGCTTGTGTGGGTTTTTGTGGCCCTCTTATGCCTGTAAGATTGCTTTTCCTTGAGGATTCTCATTTTTCTCATCCTCACGCACCACCAGCCTCAGTCCTGACCACTCCCACAGAGCACTGACTCTCCACTCTCAGGTGCACACTTGTCTGTCAGAGCCAAACAGCAATGATTTTTCTGCTGTGAGCACAAAGAATTCTGAAGAAATTCCCCAAAATCATGAACTGAGCCAGAACTAGAAATAACACTTCTGAGTAGCCTGAGGTCTGTGGTCCAACAGAGTCCTTGGCACACTTTCAGCAGAACCAGCCATGGCCACTTCATTTGCTGTCTGAGGACCCTCCATAACTGACATGTCATTGGGTGAACTCTCTGCAACTTCATTTTCATTCAAAGATTCAGATTTGTAGAATGCATTTTTTTCCTCTGAAAGCCTCCGTAAGATCTTGAAGTTCATAGACAATGGTGCAAGGTAATCACATCTTACCTGCTATTGGAGGCAGGTAAGATGTTTGCTAGTGGAGAATGGTCTGTCTTCCAACAGCACAAACCACAGAAATGGTGGCCAGACAAGCAACCAGGAGGAAAAATAAATGTTCAGTGAAGGACTCTTCAGCTTTGCTGTGGGCAAAACCTTTGACACAGCTTGCTCTATAAACCAATGTTCCAGGGAGCTTATTTTATGTCACTGACCACTCCAAACACACACTGAGCAAAATATCCAGGTGGCATCCCCTGTACCTGAACAGAAGGGCTTTGCAGTGCCTGCTGCAGGGCCATTGCTGACCTCTCATGGTCACAGCCAGACTTACATGGCCAGGGACAGACCCCAGGACACGGTGGAGGGTTCCCCACCGCTGTGCCTGTCACTGCTGCACTTCTGTCAGCTCCTGAGCTGCTTGTCTCAGCTCACCCAACCATCAGGGACAAGTTCAGGGTGGAAAAACCAACCTGAGGAGTAAAACTCTGCTTTAATCCAAGTGACTCAGAGGCTGGTTTGAGCAAAGTCTTGGGCCAGAGGGGTAGGACAAGGCTGAAACTCAGTGGCAAGAGCATCCTTGAAAATGGAATTGAAAGTCCCACCTTTCACTGCACACAGTGAGCTCACAACACACCCAGGTAAAGCACAGGGAGCCTTCAGTGTTCATCCTTCTGCCTGCTCAGCCTCAAACTCAACACTGGCACTATTGCAGCTGCTGAAACCTCCTGTGCCAGCAGCCACAGTGGGCTCAGGAGCTCCAGCTCAGACACAAACACTCAAACTGGGATCCACCATGCCTCATAATTAGACATGGCCATAATCAGTGTCCCCTCACTGCCCCAGGAATCCTTAAACAGGAAACACCTTGCAGGAGGAAGGTGCTGGAGAGGGGCTGAGGCATTTCAGACCCTCCACACCCTGTTCCTCCCCGCTCCCCAAAAACCATGGCAGCTAAAATAACATTTCTTTCAGCAAGTGTCAGAAGAAGGAACCTCCATGACTCATCAGCTGTTGTTTTAGCCTGCAAGGGACTATAAATTACACTAATTAGAACATGGTATTTTTCTTGCAGTTATACAAAACACTGTCTCTTCCTGCGACATCTGAGCACGGAGCCATCAAGCAGGAGCGTGCTCAGTACATGTTTTAACTGGAATCCACAATTCCCTTGCATGAAAATCCTCCTAGCAGCAAACTGGGGGGGAGCTGGCAGAGCACATCAAGAGAGCTGTGCTGAATTGTGAGAGGAGGGAAGAGTAAATTAGCAGCCAATCAAACCTGTCCAACCAGAAAGAGCCATTCCTTACTGTCAGGGACTGCAGCACCAGTATCACTTTCACTCTGAGCAGAAAAAAAAAAGGTGATTTATGTGCTCTCCAGTCGCTCACACCATCAGCCCATGCAGATAATAAGTTTAGCACTTGTGACTGTGTTTTCTGGGAGCAGCTTATTTGCATTTAGCCACAGTAACACACATCCACAATCTTGGACAAGCCAAACAGAAAAGCCTGGCTATAAGCTGTCACTTCAGTTTTCAAGCCTGAATTAGCCCAGCAAAGTGAAAGCTAAGATTTATTCAGAGCCCAACATCTTAAATCTGGCAATTACAACAGGCTCCTGCAGAGCCACTGCCCTGATTCACCTTCCAGCAAGATTCCTTCAGGGACAGACACAAAAAGGGTTTTTCTGCCCTGCTCCTGGAGCATGGCAGTGCTTTATGGAGCCCTAATCCATACATCCCCCAAGGTGGGCACAGGCAGGAACAATGCCCATGGGACAACAGCACTGATGAGGAGGAGCTGCCCTAAAGCAAAGCTGCTCCTTGCAATGCCCTACTCCTCACAACAACAGAATTTGAGGGCTTTGGCTGATTTTGCCTCTTCAGGAAGGAAGAGGATTGCCTGACCTATGAAGGCTGATGGAATTTAGTTGCACACTGATGGCACAGCTCAGCCCAGGGCTGTGGGGAAGGCTGGAGGTGGATCTGAGGCAGAGAGAGAAACCTCTACTCATGGCCAACAAGTTACCAACTAGATCTAGTCACACTTAGTCACACTTTTTCCTCAGAAGTCTGCTTTTCCTTCTGGAAAGACAATGATCTTCCTCAAAGAACGACTCCCTGGTGTTTCACAGCTTTTAAAAGAGTTTATTAAGTTCAACACTAGTTATTTTACTGATTTTTCACCATAAGCTCATGTGTCACTGTCTAAAAGCAATGTAACGTCCTCATTTCTTATTGCCACCAGGCTTTGGAACAATTTGAAAAGTCATGAAAAAAAATAAACTTTTTTTTTTTTTTTAATTAAAGAATACCATCTTGGTTGCAAAGCCAACACAACCCAGAGCATGAGGCAGGAATGTGCCTCCTCCCTGAAACTCCAGACAAACTCTCCATCATCCACTTGTGCTTCGCATGGAGCCTGCAGCCCATGGGCTGGAGGGGAGCAGGGAGGGGCAGAGCCCTCAGATTAATGCTGGGCTAAGGAATAAAAACCTTTGGCACGGGGAAAACCCAAAGGAGCCTTTCCCCAGCTGTCTGGAGTGGGGACCTGTGGGGATCTCTGGTTCTGCTCTCTGCAAGCCACCAGCACAGCGGCCAAAAGCAGCTGGAGAGCGAGTGCTGAGGGCAGCTGTGACAACAGCCCTGTCCCTCCCTGCAGGCTGGGGGGCAGAGATGGACCCAGCTGTGCAGCTGCCTCCCCCAGGACCAGCCCCACAAGCCTGGCTCGCTGCTGGGGGATGTGTGAGCTCCTCACCTGCACAGCAAAGGTCGCACTTTGCTCCAGATGCGCCAAGTTACACTGAGATCACCAAAAATCCCACAGAGTTCTAGCAGGTTGCTTGGGGTGGGGTTTTTGTGGCCCTCTTACCCCTGTAAGATTGCTTTTCCTTGAGGATTCTCATTTTTCTCATCCTCATGCACCACCAGCCTCAGTCCTGACCACACTGACTCTCCACTCTCAGGTGCACACTTGTCTGTCAGAGCCAAACAGCAATGATTTTTCTGCTGTGAGCACAAAGAATTCTGAAGAAATTCCCCAAAATCATGAACTGAGCCAGAACTAGAAATAACACTTCTGAAGAGCCTGAATAGCACTTCTAAGGAGCCTCTGCAAGGAGCCCCCTGTGCCACGGCAGCCCAGCAGGATCTGGAGGACATCTGGCCACCTGGATTTCCAGACAATGACTCATGCACACAGCCTGGGACGGCAGAAGGGATATTTCCAAAGGTCCCACGTGCTCTTGGTTGTGCAAGGTTTAATTGGCACCTGAGCCTTGTTGAGGCTGGTTTGGGTATCAGAGAAACCCCCCAAAAACAGCTCCCCAGGCAAGGCAGAGATGCACCAGCACGAGGGGCTGCAGAACACGCAGCTCCACAGCCTGGGGTGTTACCAAGGGAGAAACATAAAGAGCTAGAAAATTAATTCCTTAAACAGAGGAAAGAGTCAGAAAGTTTGTTTCTGCTGTTTGCCACGAGCCACAGCCCAGATGTAACCCAGGCAGAAATCCCCAAGGCAAAAAAGTCACAACACCCTGGCCTGGGTCAGCTCAGAGCAGGTTCTTGCCCTTCACACTTCACTAACACAGCATTGTTGTCTGTGAGCTATCAAATCCGAAGAGCCCTAATCTACACTAACACTTCCCAGCCAGAGGATTATTAAAGACAAATAGGACACTGCTAGGTACTGGAAATATTATTCCTTTAAGCACAGAAAATGTTGCTATTCCACAGCTGGCCAAGATACACATCATCTTTTTGAAGCATGTACAAACATAAATGGGCCCAGCATTTTCTAGCTGCGTTTTTTCAACTCTTAACAGTAACGAGAGTCAATTAAAAAAAAAAGAAGAAAAAAAAAAAGAAAAACCTTTGGTTTCTTTTAAGGTCTCATCACCTCAAAGAAATAGAGATATGTGGTCAGGACAGAGCAGCTGGAGTTACAACTAGATAAAGCCACCATAAACCCCTGAAATAGTTGTCCTGTCCACAGGCCTGCTTTTCAGCAATTTCTGTTTATCCTAAATGGTTTATCCTAGAAAGGATAGAGCCCACAGCCCCCTTGCTGCCCCCCAGCCCCAGCCTGCCCTGGCAGGAGAGCACAGGTCTCCTGTGTGTCTCCCCCAGTGAAACAGACAGCATATGGCATCCCACCATCAGCCTTATGATCTCATCTTGTCTGACTGCTATTTTTACAGCTTGTTATTAATAAGCATAAAGAAAGAATGTGAGGTGCTGTCGTGTTGGATATTCACACACTTCCAGCCCAGATGGTGCTTTATCAGGATTATGGATTGCCAGGCAGAGGAGCTTGCAGGGGGAGCCACACGTGGCTGCAGATGAGCTCTGCTGCTCACTCCAGCTATGGGCAGGGCAACAGAGCAACAGTCCTGTCCCCAAGTGAAAAAAGAGACCTATGAGCAAAACCACAGCACCATCCTATCTTGGTGAAGCCCTGGAGGATGAACCACAACTTGCACGTCCCAGCAGTCAGCAGACAAACCAACCTTACCTAGGGCTGGGTGGGTATTTGTGCTCTCTGAGCATCAGCTCAACACCTGAGCTCTGGGGCTTTAATTATTCCAACCACCCTTCCCAACAGACAGCAGAGAGGAGCCACCTGTGGGTAGGTTCACCTGTGACCCTCCCCACACCTACCCAAACCCCTCACTGTCTTCAGATCCACTCCACCAGTAACCCCAAAGGTGACAAATAGTGCCAACTTCAGGCTTCACAGCATGAGTGGAAGAGAAATCCGCTCCAAAAATGGGACTCCAGAGAAGGTCTGGCCCATTGTTCCACAGGGGTGAATAGACTCATGCTGTAAAGGACATGAACACATCAGGGACCTGCAGCACTGATGCCCAGCAGCGGCTGCATCCACACCAATATCCAGGCTGTTGCCTAGAAACATGGAATCATAGAAGGGTTTTGGTTGGAAGTGACCTTAAAGATCCTCCCATTTAAACCCCTCTGCCATGGGCAGGGACCCCTTCCACTAGAACATCAAGGTCACTCTGTTGGATGATCCCAAAATGCACATTTCATCCATCAGGTTCTTCTGACCTGGATGGACACTGAAGTCCCTGGGGGCACTGAAGCCCTGCCTAGGCTGGTTTTCCCATGATCCCTCCTGGTGTCAGGGAAGGGGTTGGACTCGATGATTCTGAAGGTCTCTTCCAACCTTGTGTGATTATGTGATTCTGTGATCCTCTTCTTGCAAAGACTGCCCCAAGAGGGGCTGCAACAAGTTCCCTTTGACCAGGGAACAAAACCATTCTCCTTGCTGACCTCCTGACCCACAGACAAAAAAAAAAAAAAAACCACAGGTTTGTTTTTTTTTCAGGGAAAACCCTGCTGGCATCATTTGCCCAACTGTTTTGACCTGCAGATATGAAGAACAAAATCTCTTTGAAGTCCAGCTCTATGCAGAGAAGAATGAGAGGGGAATGACACCCTCCAACACATGGGAGGCAGCAGCTTCCAGGAGCCTGGCAGGAGTGGAGGGTGCACACAGACCACTGAGGCTTTGGGGTGGTTTCCACCCAGATGAGCAAACCCCTCTGTCGCAGACATCTTTTATGAAAAATCTTTTTTTTTTTTTAAGATTTTTCCTCCTGAGAAGCTGAGAAGCCTCAGGAACAAAATGTAAACAATGGTTATCTGCTGTTGTGGAATGCAACAGGTGCATCTGTGATTGGTTTATGTTAGTTGTTTTTAATTAATGGCCAATCACAGCTGGCTTGGACTCTCTGTCCGAGACACAAGCTTTGTTATCATTTTTTGTTGTTCTATTCTTAGCCAGCCTTCTGATGAAATCTTTTTTTTCTATTTTTTTTAGTGTAGTTTTAAGGTAATATATATCATAAAATAATAAATCAAGCCTTCTGAAACATGGAGTCAGATCCTCGTCTCTTCCCTGAACCTGAGACCCCTGTGAACACTGTTGCACCCCTCCAGCCACTCAGGCCAACCTGTGGCTGCAGAAATGCCTTTGGACAACCCTGACAGGAACATGGATAGTGAGGGAGGCGGAACAGCACTCACAGATGACAACTAGAAATAAGTGTCCTAGAGATGGGAAAGCATCCCTCTGACCTAATTGCAAAAGGATGGGGAGAGGAAAAGTGCAGAACCAGGTCAGGGAAGGCAAAGCACAAAGAAAAGGCAGCAAGGGGAAGAACAGGAAGAAGGGTTTAAGGTCATGCACGGAGAGGAACCAGGCTGGCTGAGAAAGGCAGTGGGAATTGACTGTTTCAAGCAGCCCAGAAATATTGTCCAGCTGTGCACAGCCCTGGGGCCAGAGGCCAGGGCTGGGTGCCTGGCTGGGGGAGGAGGGAGAGGAGGGGCAGAGGGGCTGCCAGCGCCTACCAGAGCTTTACAGACCTCATAAAACAGAGCAGGCTCCAGCTGTTCCCTGTGCTCAGCCTGACACACACATGCCATGGGTTGTTCCTGCGCAGCCAAGGGCTGGGGGATCATGGAGATGGGTGAATGCCCTGCTCCTGGAAGGCCAAGGTGCAGCACAGCCATCAAGAGAATGTGTCTGTGTGTGTGTCTGTGTGTCTGTGTCTGTGTGTGTTTAAACCCCTTCAGTGCAGTCAATGAGGAGCAATCCCTCCTTCCCCCTGCCCTGGAAAGTTGGTGGAGCTTGGAAGGATCTCCTGTCTCTAATTCCTCTTTCTGCCCTTCCCACTGTGCCAGCTGTGCTGCTGATTTATTTCACCCTCCAGGGATCTCTCTGTAGCAATGCCTTAAGCCCCAGCAGCTTTCTGCTGCTTGCAAGATGCTCTGCCATGTGCCCTGATGGCAAGGCAGGCTTGAGAGGGGGCCTGCAATTGTTTGATTTGGGTTCTAGTTTTAAAAAGTGGTGTTTTTTTTTTCTAAATGGGCCCAGGATTTCTACTTTTTTGTTTGACTAATCGTCCTCAATTCCTCCTAACTTCCAGAGGAGCAGAAAGATGAGTTTTGGGATGTGGAGGAGACAGTGCAGAGAGGAATTACAGAATCATTCAGGTTGGAAAAGACCTCTAAGATCATCCCTGCACAGCCAAGCCCACCACAAAACCACATCCCCAGGTGCCACATCTAGATGTCTTTTAAACACCTGAGGGGATGGTGACTCCACTACTTCCCTGGGCACCCTGACAGCCCTTCCTGTGAGTAACTCTTTCCTACTTTCCAATCTAAACCTCCTCTGCTACCATGTGATGAAGGAAAAGTGGGTCCACAGTATAACGCTATTCCAGCTACTCATCCCTGAGCATCCTCAGAGGATTTCCAGCTCCTCCCTGTCCATGGGAGCAGTCCCAGCCAGCACAGAGGGGCTCCAGCCTGCAGCTGCTGCCTCCTCCTCCTCCTCTCTCCCAGCTGGAAATCCCACTGGGGAGGGAGCTTGGGTTTGGAAGCAAAAGGAGCTTCTTAACTCGCCATTGTTCGGTGGGTAATTGCTTCCTTTCTTTCCCTCTCTCCTGGTGAAGCCAGGGGCAATTCCTTCTAGCTGGAGGCAGCCCCCTCCAGGCTTCTGCTTAAGTCCTGGAGAGAGACATTCCAAAGAAATAATTGCTGCTTTTCTACCTCACAGGCTCAGCGAGTATCTTTCGACCTCATTTCAACACTTAGTGGGTTTTATTCAGGTGATGAAGGGATTGTCTTTCTTTATCTTAGCTCCTGCAGTCTTTCCTCTTTTATCCCTTTCTGATTCTTTTCGCTCTTTCAGTCCCCAAAAGTTTTCAGTCCACACAAGTTTTAAGCTCGATTCAGAGCTATTCTTAGGATTCAGTGTTGTGCAAATTTGAGATTATTTCCAGCAGTAATGTTTAACTCTGTAAAATAAGGTGATTTGGATCAAATTAAAGACTTCTATGTAAGAAATATTAGTTTATCCCCTAATATATCCTCAATATAGTTAATACAGGCTAAAATTTAGTGTATATATATCCCAATATCCCCCAATATATCCCAATATAGTTAATACAGGCTAAAATTTAAATCCTTGCCCTCAAAAGACAAAATTATCCATCAAATTCTTTATTAAAGCCTATAAACATCTCAGGAAGTGAACAGGACTCATCAGCTCAACACATCCAGCAAAAATGTGGAGAAACCTCTGAGAAAAATGGATTTAATAAAGCAATTATGGTTTCAGTGGATGGTCTCACTGTAGCAGCACTGACAGAGGATTCTGTTTCATGCATGGAAGAGCTGCACCCGTGTATTCAGGGCGGATTGCAGAAGTGAGGATGGAGGAGTGGGTAGCCCTTATCTCCTGGGGAGCAGGGGCAGGAGGTGATGAGTCCACAGAGCCAGCCTGGGGCAGCTGAAGCCTCCTGCACTTCCAGGAAACCCTTGAAAGAGCTCACTACACCTTTGCTCCTGAACAAAGTGTGTATTCAATGTCTGGGTGTCCCCCCAAGCTTCCTTTAGTCCCCAGGACTTTCTTGCTGGAAACCACGGGATGATCCCACCTGGGAGCCGTGGGATGCTCTGCAGAGAAAGGAAGGCTGAGAGGCAGTTCCTCCCGAGGAGGGAGAGACCCAGGGTGGGTAAAACCAGAGGAAAGTGCAGTGCAAACATCCTGTGTCATTCCAGGACTGCTCTAACCTGGCACCTGAGGGCACAGCTTGGATGGCTCCTTCACCAGGTGAAATGAGAGGATCACAAGGGTTCTCGGGTGTTTAGTTGTTAATTGTAGCCCCGAGATACGTGAAAAGTCTCTGTTTCGGCCCGCGTGTCCGAAAAACGAGCCAGAGTTCTTCAGTTTTCCTTCGTAAAGTTCTAATATCTTATCTATAAAATTTTCCTCCTGCCCAGCCGAGGTCTGCTCAGCAAGGCAGCCAAAGGCACTCTGACCGCCCTCGGGGCGGTGTTGTCTTTTTACACTACAAACTACATATAACATATTTACAATTACTTTCCAGTACCTGTCACCTATGTTAGACAGTGAACCTCTATTCTAAACCAATCCCAAAGCATCACAGCAGAAGATGGAGGTAGAGAAGAAGAAGAAGAAGAAGAAGAAGAAGAAGAAGAAGAAGAAGAAGAAGAAGAAGAAGAAGACGAAGAAGACAAGGAAGACGACAAGGAAGACGACAAAGAAGAAGACGAAGAAGAAGAAGGACTGGACATGCCCAAGTCCGTCCATCCTGTCCCCAAAACCCCCATTCTAAAAATCCCAAAAGCTACCTTTTCACCCACTGATAATTTTCCTATTACATTATTTAAACTTCTGTGGCTTTCAAGTCTTCATACAAGGCTGGTAATTTGCTCCATGGGTCATAATCAAACCTACAGGTGTTCTGGGCTGTGTGCCAGGATCTCTGAGCCCCCCAGCAGGGACCCTGGCAACTCTGGACACCCAGAGGGATGTGCTGAGTTCCGACAAAAGGTGTTTAAGGAATGACTGTGGTGACAGTCTCCAGCACGTCCTGCTCTTGGGACTGTCTTGGTACAGGACAAAGAAGAGTGGCATGGTGACACCTCACATTTCAGGGTTTTGGGAGGACCTAAATGTGAGAAAGTGCTCGTGGCACATGTTCCATCCAGTTTAAGTCACCTAAAATCACAGATGCACTGGAGGCTGAGAGAGCCCTGGTTGAGAGCTGACCCTTGACAGCCATAGCAATCCAGCATTGGCCATCTGTCCCGATTTTTTCCTTAAAGCTGCCCTGATGTGTTTGATGCTGTCAAGCGCTGAGCAAGAGCACCTGGGGCTTAGGAGCCCTCGTGTTGCCTAAAGCCCATGTGAAAAGCGGGGAAAAAAACCCATGAGGATTCCCTACAGAGTTCAAGGAAACATCTGAACCCTTTCCAGCCAATACACAAGTTCAGAGCCAAGCAAATATTTCCCAACACCTCGGTCTGTCACTTTGGTTTTGCCTCCTTATCGGATTGGCCAAGTTGCATTCCTTGTGCTCTCCAAAAGGACAGGAATAAATCACACATGAATGGTTCGAATGCCTGAGACTTAAGCTCCTGCCTAAAGTTAAGCATGTGTTTAAGTGATTTGCCGGCGAGTTTAAGCTCGGGAGCATTTTGCTGAATTGAGCCTAATGGGGTAGTCCCGGTGGAATAGTCAGATTTGTGGAAAAGATAAAAGAAAAACGTTCTTAAATAAATCGCAGCGTTTCAGAAGTTCAAAAAGTACTAATTTTGTTATGCTTCAGGTATAGTTTTTCAGGGAGGGTGGTCTGATTTTATCAGGTGAACTCATTGTCCCTGCGTTTATGGGCAATTTCTACCTGTGAATTGGCCCTTTCTCTCCTCCCTCTCCAATCCACAACCTCAGATAAGCTTCTTCTGAGTGGATGTATTGGCGGAACAAAAGAGTCCTTGTGAACAATGCATTTATTGTTCCGGTTTTAAAAAATAAATATTTTCTTTACAAACAAAATTTAGCCAGAGGGTTGGAGGGAGGGGATGTAAAGGGATTTGTATTCTTGCCATCGCACCTTCTCAAATGAACATTATTGCTAAACAAAGACACATCAGAAGACACTTTTAATTAAATTGATTTATGGGAGAAGTCAGTGGATTTCTGCCAGTTTACACCAGCAGAGAATTTGACCCTAGGTGATTCTGTGTGTGAGAGATATTTGTACTTCTGAGCTGGGGGGCTTCAGGGGGGATATATGAATTTTAGATAGTCAATCTCCATTTGTGCTTATCAGACAGCACAACCTTGAAGTGTCTTCATGGGTCGATCACAGATTGTGTTTATTTGAGATTATTCTTTCTTTAAATAACAAGAACCTGACAAAAAGCCAAAACTTGTATATCTTTGGTGGATACGTGCAAGCTGTGGGGGCTGAGGGTGGGGCAGTGTACCACCAGCCCGAAAATAATTCTGATTGGGAGCAAGGCTGAGGAGAGACACCAGTCTGAAAGCTTCGCATGGGAACACCCCTGAAAATCAGGTTGAGCCTTTGGAAGTTTTCCTTTGGCTGAGCATCCATTCACATCTGGCAGCTTCCCCTGCCCAGCCCTCTCCCCAGGACCCTCCCGAGTTTTCAAAAGAAGGGAGGATGATCCCCTGCCCCTCCCTCCTCCCCTCCTGAAGCCACTTCAGAAACCTCTGCCAAGAGCCCAGATGTCCTCTCATCTTTATCTGTGCATGTGCCCTGGAACCTGCCCTTCCCTGTGCCACTGTCAGGCAGATCCTCATCTCATCCCAGGGCTGGCAAGAGTGACAGGGAAATGCTGCCTGCCAGCCCTGACTGGACTGACTGGTTAAGCCAAGGTAGAAATCAGAGAGTGACTGCAGAAGGACACACCAATTGGTGTTTTTTGGGGAGTGGGTATTTTCCAGCAGCTCATTTCTGGATGGTAGCCCTGTCTAGTTTCAGGAGAATATGAAATAGCTCCCACAGAACTGTATTTCGGCACAAGCAGCTCTCTTCACAGCCCCCTTCTCTGCAGAGATTTTATATTGATAGGAAACAGTATGGTTCAGGAAAAAAAAACACTTAAAACAACATCATCTTCCTCAGGCAGATGGAAGTGCCTTTCAGTTTGTTGGAGATTTAGATATGAATTTATGGCTACAGTTACAGAAAGCATTCTTCCACTATAGGAGGTCATCCATCATTCTAGGCACCTTCCCATCACATTAAAATTGAGAAACCAACACCTATAACCTGTGTAAGTGTGGGCTGCTTATGTGATCATGCAGGAAAAATATGCAGCTGAATTCTCCTTCCTACCAGCAGTCCCCTCGCTCCTATTTATCTTCCCCTTATAGCTGGGGAAAATGGGTCTGTGCATCCCAAATATTGTTCCAGCAAAACATCCAGACATGGGAAGAGGCCCCTGGACTCTGTTCCCTTTGCTCAGAGTCCCATTAAAGGGTGGAAAAGGAGATTTGAAAACCTCCCTCTGCTGCCACATGTGATTTGTGTATCACAAATACAGAGAGTGACAGCCTTCAGGGTTGTCACAAAAGCCCAGGACCTGCCCTGCATCTTCCCTTGGCACCCAAACACTCTGTGCCAGCCCAGGAGGAAGGAGACAACACTGGCTAAAGTACCTCTGCAAATGAAGGTCTCTGCTTCCTGCTGTTTCCTCACTCCACTGTCCAGTTAACCCATCCTGTCCCCACAAAAAGGCAGCTTTGCTATTTCCTTGGAGTCTTTCCCAGCATATCGGCCGCAATTCTCTGCTCTATTTTTGTTCCCTTGTTTTGAACTGATGCTGTGACCCCCCTGGACTTCACCAGACACAGCTTTTGCCACTCCATCTGATGGGGCTCTGCCTTTGCCCCACTGGAATGAAAAGGCCTCACAAAACCCACGTGAATGCACTTCAAGTGGCACAGCTTGATCAGAGTCACCTACAGGGAGGAAGAAAGGGAAATGTGCCAGAGGGAAAGGTATAACTGTGCCCAGGACATATACATGCTGTATATATCATTAGCTTGTATTTTATGTATTATATTAGATTCTAGATATATTTTATGTTAGTGGTCTAGATTCTAGATAGATTTTCAATATCATGTGTGGAGCAGCTGAAGGACTGTTGTGCCCAGGTGAAGAACTTTGCTTGCCTGTCTTAAACCCAGAGCGCAGCTGTTTTTGGAGATATCCATATCTCCATGTATCCTGCAGATCCTAGCATGGGGGTTTGGTCGATGCCCTTTTCTCCTGGACCAGCTTGGAGAGGCCAGGGAGCTGTGGGGAGCACTTTCCCCATGATAAATCAGTGCATGAAGCTCTGAGGAGACCCCAAAGGCAGTCCTGCAGTCAGGGTTTGCATGGTGATTCCTGAACCCACTGAGCATATTCTGGTACCTTGCATGCCCCTAAAAGCTTCAGAGAAACTGGTATTTTTGTGAATTTCCAGGGCAGGAAAGCTCAGTGCTGAGCAGTGCCAGCACTGTTTGAACACTTCATCCTCCACTCCAGACATTACTGCATTTCCATGTTTGTTCCTAAAGGATGATTTAGAGGTGATTTTCACTGAAGATACCCAAAAAGAGTGGAGCATTGCTATTACTGAACCAAGTCAGGTTTAAATTATGCAGAAAGAACTTATCAGGGTCATTCTTATGACGTACTTAAGGATCACATCTCTCCTGAAAATAAGATTCAGCCTCACTCTGAGGCTTACAAACTGTTTAGTAATTATTCTTTTTGGTTCCTTTAATTTCCCCAATAAGTAACTTACTGTTTTACAGCCAAATACTGTAAATTATATTAAAAAAAAAACCAGTTGTTTGGGTTTTTTTAAAATGAAATATCTGACCATGAAACCCCAAATGCAATGTAATACTGAGCTATTCAGTAATGCTGGAGCTTCTTCCCTCTGACTCCTAAATAAGCATTCAATGAGATGGGCACAGTCCGGGAGCACACTGAGCCTGGGACAGAAATGCTCTCTCCAACCACATCTTCACCATGGGATGGTTCTGTCAAGGTGTTTCCATCATCTCCACTTGCCAGAAACACTGCTGGAATTATCTTTTACATTTACACACGCAGGCCCTTCATCTCCCAGGAGCCCAGAGTATTTCTGAGATTGGAAATGAAGAGATAAGCTTGCCCTCCCCCCTGGAAAGCAGCTCTGGGTTTCTGCAGCTCATTAAAAGCTGTCAGCACCGTGCAGCCCTCCCAGCAGGGCACCAGGGATGAAGGGACAGTGAAGCTGAGCCCACAGAAAGTATTTGTGGAAGAAGGATGAAGTACTTGTTATGGATGCTGTGGAATCTCAGAGAAAGCAGAACCTTAAAGTTGAGCAGAAAGCTCAACTTAAAATCAAGCTGTAGGTTAAAAAAGAGTTAAAGAGTGTGAGTTTTCATTTGGAGCAAATGTTGTTCTTGGAATATATGAAACATCTATTACCAGACATCAATTTCTACCATATGGCACATGCATTACTTCTCCTGCTAAGCAGACCTGCAGTTGCAGGCTTGTACCTCACATCCAGCCACCACATTGTGACAGAAAAGTCCACTTGGATGAAGTGCATCAGTCTGGCAAGCTGGAGGTGTTCACATGGTGCTGTGGAAGTTCCCTGAGTCTCCCTGTTCTTGTAAAATCTGTGCCTAAGCACCACAGCCTGCAGCCTGCAGTGTATCTGAGGGGAGTGAACACCTCCAGCCAAATTATCACTAGGATTAGGCAAACTAATTCAACTCAGATAAGTTCCTCAGATCTTTTCTAAAGCTCCAAGCAGGCTCTCAGTGAGGATTTACTTTGGCAGCTCTCAGTCTCTTCTATCTCATAAGCCTGTGTTGCAATGGAAAAGATTTCAAGATTCTTTTTCCTGGCAGTTAAAATAGGAGGGAGGCCTCTCCTATTCCCTTGCAATTTACAGGTTGAAAGCATCTGATCTGTGTGATCCAGTCATCTTATATTTCTTCACCTGTAAAAGAAAATGCCTTGCAACATTTCCAGTGCAGCTGGAACCAAAGAGTGGTGGACTTTGGATCTCAGGATATATCCAGGATCTCAGGATAAATCCAGTTTAACTTCTTTGGAGGGACAAATGAAGAAGAGCAGAAGCGAAACGGAGCATGACTCACAAAAGTTCAGAACAGTGAAATCCAGCTCTGAGCAGGTGTTTTTGCTAAGTGAAAATACCAATCCAAATGTATCTTAATGCATCAATTTGGCCCAAATGTACAGAAAAAAAAACCTTGTTGCATTTTTCTCTGGGTCATGACCTTAAATACACTCAGTCCTGCCCAGGATCCCAAATTCACTGAGAGCAGACTCACAGCTTTGGTGTGACCTCATGAGGTTTAATTTCCTTTCTCCCTGACAACAAGATCATAATTATTGAAGTTTTAGCTGACAGGCACTGACTGATTAAATCTAAAATAAATACTAATTGCAGACACATCATTAAAAAGGAGAGCCAGTATCTGGCTCTAGGTCAGACACAAGCAAAGATCCACTCTGAGTTAAGGACAAACCCCAATTTGGTGATGAGCTTGATGTTCTTGCTAAAAGTGCCAGTCTGTAATGATGAGTAGCCTGAAATTTAGCTGAGGGCACGAAATGTTCTGTCACCAGACCTATCCACACTGAGCACACAGCACAGCTGAAGGAACTGCTCAAGTCCAAGGTGACGCTAAACAAGTCCTCTGCTGCTCAACCCATCACCTGCCACATCCCTCACACACTGATACAGGTCTGGAAATACAAAATTCACCCTTCAAGCTCTGCCCCTGCTCAGCCCTGCCTCTGTGCCAGGGTGGGCACGAGCTGGAAGCCACAAGCATCATTTTATGGCAATTTTTAGACTTGCTTCCTCCCCTCAAGCCTTGCTGGACTCCTGTGACATTTTAGGTGCAAATGTCAAAAGGTCCCAATCAGGAATGGCAAAAATCCCGGCACCTCTGACAGCTTGCATCTGGGTTTGGCTCATTCTTTTTTTCCTGAAGCTTTTTCTTGTCTTTCAGTATGGAGCTCAAGCCCATGTTCCCTTTTCCCGAAAACTGATCCAGCCACTTACGGGATTCTCAGTGAGATCATTCAGGAAATATTTCCAGTTGGAGGTCTTTGCTTGGGGATTTTTTTAAAATTTATTTATTTATTTTGTCCTGTCTTGGCATCAGTTACAGGTGCTTTTCCTATTTTGGATGGAAAGGATATTAAGCAGTATTCCTAAAGGTCCTTTTGGCCTTTTTTTTTTTTCCCCTTTTAATTTGCCAAAAAAGCTTTTGATGGAACATCCTCCCCTGGCCCCCAGTCTGACAGGATTCCCTGACCTGCATAACGTTGTCCAGATTGAAGCATGAGAAACATTTTGAAAATGAACTATGCTGGAGTCTGGGAGTTATTAGCTGCCAAGAAATCCCAAAAGCTTTTAAACCTTGTTTGCAGCTGTAGAGTAGGAAACCTAGGTGCTATTCATAGAGGAATTCAACAGGAACTGTAAATTCAAGGCAACTTGCTGCTAAAATACAAAGGTAAAGAATTAAAACAGACTTAAGAAAAGAGCAACCCAAGCCATTACCATGCCAAAGTGACTGATTGAAAAGGAAGTTTGAAAAATGTCAGTATGCCTGGCTGGGATATAAAACTCAGACTGAGGTAAAACAGCACATTCTCTAAAATCATGTGTCCTTTGCAGCTGGTTGTAGACCAGGGCTGAGAGAGGAGGTTGAGGAGCTTGTTAGCACTCCAGGATGGGAGATTTTTGTTATGCAGATGGAACAGGAGAAGTGGGGATGGTTCTGGGAAAAGACCAGACTCAATCAGCCCAAAATTGCCCAAACTGAACTTTTTCATCCCTGGAAATGTTCAAGGCCAGGTTGGATGGGGCTCTGAGCAACCTGGTCTAGTGGAAGGTGCCCCTGTCCATGGCACAAGGGTTGGAACTGGATGACCTTTAAAATCTCTTCCAAACAAAACCATTCCACGATTCTCTGAAAAAACATCTTTATCAATGAATCAAACACTGCTCCAGCCCCAGTCCCCACACTTTATTTGCTGTACCATCAGAAAACTGCTCCTTCATCATTAAAGAAAAAGAAGTTATGGTGAATATTTGAGGTGGTTTCATGACTAAGGGTGATAATGAGCATTTTCTGACAATCACAAGTCACTGGAGCATGGTGGCTGTATAGAAGGAGCTCACCAGCCACTGCCTGGTGTGTTCTCCCAGCCCAGACTGGGAGAATGGGCACAGCCATTCAATTTTCATTTCCCAAATGAAAATTGGGAATTTTCAGGCAGAGCAGGAGCAGGTACACAGTGAGTGACAGCTTTTCTCTTCCAGCCCAGCCCTGGGCTCCTGCCCTCATTCCCCCCTGCCCTCCTGCCTGCAGAACAGCCAGCAGCCCCAGCCAGAAAGGGAACAAACTGTGAACACCTTTTAGGGAATGATCTCATCCTGAACAAAAGTTAAATAAAACAACTTGATAAATCACCCTTCCCCTGTGTGCACCAGCACACACAAAAACAGAGTCCTCCTGCGAGCTGAAGAGAGCAGCTGCTCCAGGGTTTGAGGCATTTTTAGGGGGAGAGGAGCTTGATTTTCAGATGGATCCTTAAGTGCAGCCTCTAAAAAATCAGGTCCCATCAAGTTACCTTGTGTTCAATCCCTTCAACAGAAGCATCCCAAATGAACTTGTCACTTGTCACCATCGCTTCCAAGGACTCCAGAAGGAGAAACAAGACTCTTAAGGCAGGAGAATACTTTTGCACACCTGGCTTGTACTACTTTAAGGAAAATTACTCTCAAGAGCTAATTAAAATGCATTATTTCCCCCTCTAGCTGTATAGATTAATCTATTTCATTTTCAAAATCTCATTTTTTCCCATCACTTCAAGTATTCAGGAGAGATTACATTATTACAATCACAACTTGGCCTCAGTCCCAGAACACAGAGATGAAGAGAGAAAAGGCTTTTGTTGAGGACACGCACACACACTCACACACACACTTTAGACAAAATGAAAGCACATTAATCAGCTAATAGGAAGAGGAGGGGAAAAAATCTAAAGTCTTATGACAGAAGCATCGAAAATGAAAGATTTCTGCTGGAATGTAGTGTCAATGTAAAAGCAAAAAGACCAGGGAATCTCATGGAAAAGTATGAAGCTTTTTTTTTTCTTTTTTTTTTTTTTTTAACTAGAGAAGAACACAGACCTTGGTCTCTCAGAAGCAACCAAATGGAAAGAACATTTTTCAAGGGCACAGCAGTGGCACTGGGTGGTTCAGGCCAATATTATGTTCAGGTGAAATGAAGATCATTAAGATAATATGAAGCCCAAAGAGGTTAAAAAATCTACTGTTACTGTGGAAGTTTTACTGCAGTGAAAGAGCTGTGAGGGAAAAGAAAAAAGAGAAAATCTACATGATGTATTAAGATGCTTCATTAGAGAGCAGGTACTCAAACTTTCCCTGGAAGAAACAAATCCCCCGAGGTGAAGGGACCAGATTTTTTGTCAGTTATGCCAAAGTGCTTTCTTTAAAATTAATGCAAGCCCTGGGAAGTTCACACAGTTAAAGGAGAGCAGAAGTGCTGTCCCTGCAGGATGCCTCCTCCCAGCCCTGCCTTCCCCGCTCTCTGCAGATGTTTGGGGAGGGGGAGAGGCTCAGGCTGTGGTTGCACATCTATTAATATCACATCTGCCGCGCTCTGAGGTTTCATGGCAGGGCAGATTCGATCTGGATCAAGCACAAACACATTTTTGCTGAATTAGCCCCAGCACATGATGTGATGTGCTGCAGCTTTGAGTTAGCTGGCCACGTTATGTCAATCCGAAGCTGACACACAGCTCTGGGCTTGGCAAAAAGGTTCCCAGGATCAAGGTATGTCACAAAGCTGTCAAATGCATTTGAACCAGGTGCTGAGTTTGTACCAGATCAGGAGTTCCCATCACAGGGATCAAGCTCCTTTGATCCACTGCTGGGCACCTTAAATCCAGGTGTGTCAGCTTGTGAGAGCAGCCTCTAAATCCCAAACCCAGGCGTGTGAGATAGTCACCATTCCCCAAAACCCAGAGCCCAGAAGTTAAAGGAAACAAACTGGGGCTGGATCTAAGTTTTATAAGTCTTCCTTTTTCTCCTTCTTGCTGCAACAGGGGCTGGTTCCCTGTGGGCACAGGTCAGGGCAGGGATGCTGCTGCCTTCACTGTGCATCTCCCCATGAGCCTCTGGCTGAAGGGCTGTCTCAGGGTAGGGGCAGCACATCAGAGCAGTGAGAAATGAATAAATATTATATTTTGTCGGAAGGATTTGGGGTTTTAAATTATATATTTAGCGAAAACACAAATAATTCATGAGTGTTTTCAAATGCATGAATAATTCAAGCTGGAACCGAAATAGCTAAATCATCAGGGCCATCATCCTCATAGAGGCATCTAGGATAGGTTATTTCAAGTACATTTCACTGCAGACTGGCACGTGCACAAATTCACTAATAAGCAGCTGCATCTCTGCCTTTCAGCTCCCACAAACCCCAGCCAGTCACAAATCCCTGACTCAGGGTGCCAGCCCTAGAGCTGAGATGCATCTGAGCCCTAATTGAGCCATGGCTTTAAGAGCAGGGACAGAACCAGTTTGAAATCCCATTTTATAGCTCCTCAAACCACATCTGAACCATGTGGTACATGTGTGGCATTTAAAGAACAAATTATCTGAGCACCATACAAATGTTTCACTAATAGCTAACTCCA
>NW_005054400.1:1834285-1853370 GCF_000277835.1 Geospiza fortis
ACTTTGAGGCATGTATATTTGTTAATTTGAATTCTGTGTATTTTGTGGGCATTGAGGGTGTAATACTGAAACCATAACTTCATTGTGAAAAAGTTTGCACTTTTGTGTACATATGGAAATGTGGTATGAGCTGGACAGCCAGATACCTTAGCAAGAATTCTCAGAACAAGAAAAATCTCAGGTTTTTAAGTAATTTTGTGGCATTGAGGGACATGGTTTAGTGGTGGACTTGGCAGTGCTGGGTTAACAGTGGGCCTTGATGACCCTAGAGGTCTTTTCCAACATTAATGTTTCTATAAGTCTAAATACCTTTAAATGACAATTGCCTTTATCTTGACACCAAGAGATTTAACATTTTTTATTACTACTTCTCAAATTTTGTTTTCAAAATTAACATTTAACTTCAAATCCATTTCAATTAAAATCTGCACTTTAAATTTCACAGATTACCACGGATAACCCATCCAACAGCATAGCTTAAGGCCTCTCCTAATTTACTGATACAAATTGAAATCTTATGGTTGTGTTATCAGGCAATCTAAGAAATGTTTGGCCTGCTAAAAGTGCAGTAGTTTATAATTAAGGTTTTAAGGTTAAAATGTTTGCCAAAAAACAATCCTAGCTTTGACATTTCACTCATTAATGTGTAACACCAGAAGTTTATTCCAGTGCATCCATCATCCCACCTCCAGCCTCCCTCCTGCTCTGGCCTTTACACCACACCTGGCCAGCCTCCTGCCAGGGAGAAACTCAAACCTCAGCCCTGGGGAACTGGGAATTCAGCAGCAGGCTGAGAGTCAGTAGCTGTTGTCACCCCAAGCTCTGCAAACACAATAATCCCAGAGAAAACCCCACCCCATGGCAGGGGACTGGAATGAGATGATCTCAAAGGTTCTTTCCAACTCAACCCATTCTAGGAGTCCATGATTCTGGGAAAACCAGGCACATTTACCAGGAGCTCTGTGCAGAACCACGATGTCAGCTCACCCAAAGTGCTGGGGCAGGACCTGGATGTCAGCAGCCACTACAGTGCATGAACCCAGTGCAAATGGAGCTGAGCATTGCTGCCTGTAAGCATTTTGGCACAGAACATCATTCTGGCTCTTGAAGCCCCAGTGCATCACCAAGATACCCCTGTGCCAACGGGGACGTGGTGACAATGGTGACATTGGTGCACCCCATGGGCAGCACCCCCACCACCCTGTGTGGCTACAACCAGAGCCCTGAACAATTACCAAGGAGCACAGGCAGCTTTTAGAGAGCAATAATTCAGCGAGCAGCTGTCCCATTTGCCCTCCTGCATCCCACTGCAGCAGAAAGTTTTCTGGCATGGGTCACACAGCTGCTCTTTGGCCAGAGACAACAGGGACAGCAAGAAAGGGTTTTTGGAAGGAAGCTGTAAGTCTAATATTTCATTGAGAGGAAATGAAGGAGCTACATTGTGGTACTGACTTATATCTGATGGCATTTCACATTCTCTGCTTGTCACCCCAGCTGTGTCTCTGCTTTGGGAACACCTGGGGCTCAGAGCCACCAACAGAAAAGTATTCCATGGCAAATGCCTGACACTGAGTGTGCTGGAGGCACTTCTCTAACCCTCTGATCTTGGGGCACATAACAGCTCATTCATTCTCTCTCTTTTTTTTTCAGTTTTGCAGGAATTCCCCCATTGTAAGGAGCCCTTGACCTTACCCCCATTCCTTCTGCTACTGCCTGACATCTTCCCATCATATGTTCACAGTGTGTGTGTCTTCAGTGAAAAGCAAACCATTGCTGCTGCTCCCGGGCCCCAAAGAAAACCTGGAGAAAGGAAGAAAGAAAGAAAGAGAAACCTCAGCCTCACTGGTTCTTCCCAGAGATGTGTTGCTCCAGCAACTGGAAGTCAAACAATGATGTCAAGAAGACAGAGCCAGGCACTTGGAGCGCAGCGTCCAGTTGCCGCAGCAACTCGTTCCTAAAGTGATGCAGGGAGGTTTTCTTTTCTCAGCAGTAGAAAAATATGAGTGAGTAAATGAGTGTAAAGGATGTTTACCTGGGGCTATGGGGTGTTAATTTAGGGGGCTGGGATGCAGCACCCTGCCAAAGGGCCAGGGCAGGGAGGAGGAGGAGGAGGATGCTGTTCCCTCCCAGAGGAGCGGAGCAGCTGCTTGGAAAGGAATTGCTTTGCTCTTCCTTTCACCAAAGGAAATGCCAGAGAAGCAAACCCTGCTGCCAGATGCCACATGGACACCAAATGTTCCCCACTGGCTCCCCCCAGCCCGTGCTGCTCCGAGGGGAGGGCTCCTGCTCTCGCTTTCCTCCCTGAGCTCCCTCAGCTGTTGCAGACCCATCTGTCCCACGCCGTGCTGGGCAGCTCCCAGGCTTCAGACAGGGAGGACAGGTGCTGGGGGGGTGGGGGGACCCTTGGGCCACCCCTGAGCTTAAGCCCTTTCCCAGCTTCCTGCATGGCTCTTTTGTTTGGGGCCATCACTTTGTGGCTCCCCAAGAACTGAAATCTGTGGCAAAGAAACGCAGCTTTACGGTTTCACTGCAAATAAATAAACCTCCCCCAGCCCTCTGCCCCACAAAGGGCTAGGAGGGGAGGTGGAGTGAGAGCTGTGGGTGTTGCTGGGGGACAGGACATGGCCGGTTTTGGAGGTGACAGCCAAGGTTTTTGTTGACAGAGCATTTGCTCACATAGCTTATGCACATTGCTTCCCACAGCTGCATGTGGGAGACAGGAGACACCTCCAGCTCTGGTCCCTGCTTGAAAGACACCACAGATCTCCTGAGGAGCTGCTTTATCCCCATGTGCCTGTGAGGAACAACCTGATTAACTCTTGCACTGATTCATCCTTATCCATTTATCTAACACAAACCATTCCTTACTCCATTAGGCCCTTGCTCTCACTGAGTAATCCCCGGTTGTATCATGCTTTGGAATTAGCCTGCAAGGTCCTCAGGGCAGGGATCATGCCTTGGAAGGTGCCTCACAGACTTTAGGGCCATTGCTAAATTAATAAGAATGTAATAAAAGTATTAGAGCTCCACCGAGGGAAGCATTGTTATGCCCCAGAGGCAGCATATCTGGTTAACAACCCTGAAAAGAAATGCCAACAACATTAGCCTCTGCCCCTACATCCCTCCACCTAATGTAAAATTAAATAGCTACAAATTACCTATCTATTTTTCTATCTGCCTAGGCAATTAGCCCGTGCTCATTACTGGACATGTGGGGATACATCCAAGCTCACCAAGATGGGAGGCACGACACACCACGAGGCAAGAGGAGATGCTTTGAGGCTTCTGCTGCCTTGTAAAACACACCATTAAACCACAACACGCTGGACCATCAGCAGAGGTCAGAAAGAACCTGCAAAGTCTGGCAAGTAAAGTGTCCAAAGAGCAAACTGAGAGCCAAGGGCAGCAAACAGGCTGTGAAAGTTTTCTCAAGGGTGTGGGCAGGACAGAGAGGAGCAGCCAGGGATGTTTATTCATATGGGAAAGGCAAACACCAAGCTATAAGCAAATGTGGCATTTATTTGCAGTTGCACTCGTGCATACATCTCCATGAATTGGAGGTGCACCCCACTGACAGGGAGCCTGCTGCCAGTGGGGCATTGTCGAGGATAAATCCACGGAATTGCAGCCAGGGGACAGCTGAGCATCAAACAAAACATCCTGGAAGGAAACTCAGGCTGAAGTTTTTCAGCAGCAGCACAGACAGGACTCCCCTAGGCCTGAGCTGAATTTGGGAGCAGAGGAGCCCCCACTCCTCCCTCCATGAGCCAAGAGCTCTGCCTCAAATCCAGGGCTTTAATCCAGTTAAGTTCAAGCCCTCTGCTCTGCTTGACAGCAACGCTATATTTTTATTCAGGGCAGGATCAGAGGTCTGATGAAACCTCATGTTGCCAACATAAAAGTGGAAGGAGCTTCAGCTAATCCCAAGGAAAATGAAGCCCACCTCTTTCACCCCACTCCCCTCCTGAGAAGAGAGAAAATGCAAACCCCACATTTGACTCTCTTGGAAGAGAAAATTTCCTGCTGTCCTCAGATGGTTAAAGCATGCAGCTTTAGTGGGCTGCAGAAGGAATAGCAATTACATACCCTTCACCTCTTGCCAGCTTAGCCTCTTTGTTTTTTGGGGGGGGGTGTTTTGTTCTAAATCTTTCAACTGTTTTTGTTTGGTTGTTGTTTTTTTTTTCCCAGCCCTTCTTATGGGGGGAAGCATTCTCACCCTTCATGAGAAAGGGTGGTTTAGAGGTGGAAGAAAACAAGAGGAGGGAGTTCAGAGGCTGCTTCAATGTCGCTTAACGAATAAAATAAGAAAGAAAATTTTTAAAAGAGAGAAAGAGAAAGAGAGAGAGAGAAAGAGAGAGAGAGAGAGAGAGAGAGAGAGAGAAAGAGAGAGACAGAGAAGGAAAGGAAAAGGAAAAGGAAAAGGAAAAGGAAAAGGGAGACAGACCAGGTCTTCAGTGGAGTTAGCCTGGCCATATTAAAGGAGCAGGTGTTGTACTGAGTTAATTTATCTGGGAGGGGACCTGAGCAAATCCCAGCAGCCCTGCTGAGAAAAAAGCTTTGTGTGCTGACACAAAGCCCTCCCTGCTGCAGCACTGCTCTTGCTGCCTTCCCTTCCCTCCTCCCCAGCTTCTCCTAATTGCAGGGCTAATGTCCTCTGACAAGTGCCTCAGATGGTCCAACAACAGCCCTATCACCCACTCCCCATCCCTGATTATTATTATTTTCACAGCCCAAATCCCTGCCGACCCCAGGCTGCTGCTCTTGATTATTCTCCAGCACAACCCTGTCTGCTGAGGAGCTGCAAAATCCTCCCTGTGCCACGCTGAGCACCCAATTGCTTGGCTGCTGTGACACTGCTGCAATTTCTGGCATGAGGAACAGTGCAAAGGGGGTTCCAAAGATTCCTCTTTTGAGGCTGCAGGCCCAGGAGCCACATCAAAGCTGGGTGTTTGTCTGATGTTTGCTTGGAATGATGGTGTTGGAGGGAGGGGGCCTATCTGCCTGCCATGCCTGGAATATGTGAGTTATTGGCACAGCCCCCAGCCACACCACAGGCTGTGTGTCAATTAAAAAGGGGATCTGGAGAGCAGCAAGCCCAGGCAAGCAGAGATGGGGAGCAAGTTTATTTATGAAGTGATTAAAATAGGTAGATGGCCTTCATATGAGGTCAAGAGGAACAACCTGACAAAATATTCTGTTGACAATGAAAAGAGAAATGCATAATCTTAGCATTTCTCACTCCCAAATCCATGCCCAGAAACCAGCCTTGCCCTGAGATCTCAGGCTTTTACACAAAAATCACAATTTCCACCAGGGCCACACCATCCACCCTTGATGCAGACCACTTTTACAAAGCCCAAAACATAGAGCAAATATCTCCAGCAGCTCCATGTGCTTTGAGGCTTCTCTTCTTCTACTTGGAGGACTTTCCTCTGGGAACAGAGGCAATCATGGCAGCAGAAGGGAAGCCAACACCTTCAAGAGCTGAGCATTAAGATGTGCCACAGCTTCTCTGCTGCTTGGCACCACAGTGAAATGGATGCTCTGGGAAGGGAGGGGGAGCAGACTCGTATCCCTGCTCCCAATACCTCCAGAAGATGCATGGAGTGTTGCTGGAATAACCTCACATCCACACCAGCCACAGCAGCCACAGGAGGGGACAAACAGGGTGGGAATGGGGTCCCCTGGCCATCCCCAGCTGCACACACCCCTTCATGCTGCAGGGACAGGAAATTCATCACTGTGCTTTGGAGGGAGAGAAGGTGCCCATCAGGCAAGAGCAAATCATGCCCTTGCATCAAAGGATTCCTTCAATGGGAAGGGGAGAGGGAATCTGGGCAGGGAAGATTTCAGGACACCAGCAAGCAGCGAAGGGCATCTCACTCAAAAAGTGCTCAGGGGTTTCATTGCACAAAGCAAAAATAAAAGGCGCCCTTTTAAAGTGCAGTGAAAGGAAAATCGTGTTGGGGAGGAAAAGGAGGGGCTGTGGAAAGGGATGAGAGCAGCTGGAGAGGAATTCCAGCGGGACAGATAGACAGGCAGTCACACAGCCTCTTAATTATTTAAAAAATAAACTAACACAGAAAAGGACGTCCTGGGGAGGAGGGGGAGGCAGAACCTCAGGGTTCCCATCAATTATGCACAAACCAGCTCAGGGGCACTGTGAAAAAGGGTCCTGTGGGCCCTGTCAGGGAAATGTCCCCAGGAGCTGGCCCCAGGTGACACAGCACGGTACCTTGGTGACCCCTTGTCACCCCTGCCTCGTTGTGCTGTGTAACTCGAGTTGGTATCCACAAGAGGAAGCAAAGGAACACAAAGGCTTGGCAGTGGTTTGTGTTTCTAATTGCACTGCAGCCACGTTTTCACCTGGCACTCCCCTGGCACTGTCAGGGACAGCCTGGAGCCCTCCTGCTTTCTGAAACAGTGACCACAACAAACAGTTGGGTGTTAAATGGAAGCCAAATGCATCCAGGTTGGTGCTGCCAGATCAAGGCAGGCAAAGCTGCACAGGAAATAAATCTGTCCCAACTGATCATTTTTCCTGACTGGAGCATCTCCTCCAGAGCTGCAGATTCCAAGTTCTTAACAGGATCATGTCACACACACTGCTCCTGGGGACTGCACAACATGATTTTTCTTGGCTGAACAGCCACCTACACTGCTGGATTTCAGATCTCTTTTTTTTCCAAGAGCTCCATTAACAGAAAACCACCAAAATATGACAAAGTGGAAAAAGTATTTCTTCCCAGTTTTAATATTTTTCTTATAACCTGAGCCTTGAAATGATATCCCAATATCTTTTGTAAAGCTCTGGCCCAGAAAGTCTGAAGCTTAAGAGGGGAAGAACCATGTCAGGTTCAGAGTGGTAATCCTGCATCCTGTGTACACTTCTATTGTTTCTTGCTATGATGAGAAAATACAAATTATTCCCTAGAAACCAAAAGCATTAACTTGCCTCATGCACACCATCAAATAGACATTGAACAGCAAGAGGTTTGGCTTACAAATGTATGCTGCTAGAATTCCAGTTTTCATCCTTGTCCTGGTTTTAAACCACAACAAGCTTGTAAGTATGAAGACCCAAAGCCTTACAAAATCTTAACCCACCCAGGTGGTCCTGATTCCTCCTATTCCTCCAGCCTTTGTTTATCCATGGACAAAATGGCTTTTATTTTGCATTGAGCTACTCCTTAAATCCTACAGGAACATGCAGCTTGCAGGCAAGAGGGGTGATGTGTGTTTGATAGAAACCACCCATAGAAATGAAACCACAATTTTTACGATAAATCAGCAGATGGGCAAGCACGCAGAAACTGTATCTGCCATAATGATTTATTTAAAATAAACAAATCCAGCTGTGGCAAAATAACGAGTTCTCTGCAAATGCACACACAAATTCTGGCTATTTCATTATGAACATATTAAATCTAGTCCCTCAACTCCAGCTCTTGATGATAATTAAATACACATAGATGTACTGCAGTGGATTTGCTCCTGGTAATTTGCATAGCAGAAAATAATTACTCTGGCAATTAGATACAGTGCAACGTGCTGCTCCTTTATGTGCACCACAAATTTCTTCTGATGTTTTGGCATCACCATTTAGGAAATTAATGAAGGCCCCCTTCCTATTAATAGCATGCTGCAGTGGGTTCATGGTGGCTTTGCCTCATGTGTTTGGAATAACTTTTGTCCTTGTTGCTAGGGCTGGTGCTGCAAACCTCTTGCTGCCTTTAAATAGCCAGCTCCTTTGCTGGCAGCACTGCTTTCCATTTGCTAGCTATTATATTGGTCATTTGTCCAATTGTGCTGCTCTTGTCCAGTGATCAACCACACAGGGCCAGGGCATCCTTCAGTTCAAGGGAAATAATCAGTTTGTTCCCCTCCTGTCCAGGCTATTTGTCCTGTCATACAGAGGGGTGATGAGTCTCTGACTGAGGAGAAAAGACTTGAATCTGTTTAGGTGAGACTCCTCATCCCAGGCTAAGCTTTAAAGCCCCCAGGCTGAGAAAAGAAGTCCCCAAACATCAGCAGCAGCAAAGGGAAGGATTAGGCAGAAGCATCAGGGAAAACAAAGCCACGGAACAGATTTGCAGGTCTGAGTTTTGTACAGCCAGAAAAGCCCAGCCTTTTCTTCTCTAAAGGCATTTCCCTTTGAACATTGGTCATAAAAGCCTGTGAGAAAGCCTTCTCTCCCTCTGGAGGCTGCTGCCTGAGCTACAGCTGGTCCTGCCTGCAGCCTTCCCTGCACTTCAACCTGAGCCTGTGCTGAAAGGAGGGGATGCTTTAGGTCACTTCCAGCAGCTCTGGGTATCCAGAGGGTATCACAGCTCCATTGTTTAAAAATGGGAGGCACATATGATAAATTTTCATTAATCAAGTCTAGAATTTTGATATTTGAGAACCCATTTGCTGCCAAAATAAAGGGAGAACAGGGAAACATGAAAGGCAAAACAGACGACAAGAAATGTGTGTGAGAGGTAGGACAATCACCATGGGGAACTTCTCTCCTCACCCAGACAGCTCCTGGTCCTGCTTCCTTACAACCTCAGAGCATTTTCCACTGGTGCTGCCACTGCTCTTGCCCTGCTGCCCTGTGCTGTCCCAGCTTCTCCCAGCTCTTGCCCAAAGCCATTTCTCTCTCCCCTGAGCAATACCTCCTCCTTCCTGTTGTCCTTCACACTTTGATTTTGAGTGAGGTTTAGTGTACCTGCACAAACTGCTGAGAGAAAAGATGGCCCAGAAGTGAGGGTGACAGCCTGGGCAGGGGAGAGCCACGTTCAATTCTCTCTGCCACTGACTCCTCCCCTAACCCTGGGCATCCTATTTCACACCTCCTTTTGTCCACCACTGCCTTCTTCAAAGTACTGCTCAGAGATATTTATGTTTTATTTATGAACATCTATTAAACCTTCCAAACACTCTGAACTTGGATGTTGGCCACCAGCCACTTCAAAAAAAAATCCTGTCAATTTTGGCTGGATGTTTATCCTTAGGTGAAACTGCAATCCTGCCATCACCCACAGGCAGACTCTGCCCCTCAGCAGACTGGGGCAGGTTTCACCCTCCCTTCCTAAGGGCCAACACTGCAGCTCCATTTCCCAGGGCTCAGAGTGTGTGATGAGCATGCAGAGGTGCTGCAGTTCTCCCCCAGGCAGCCCCAAAGCCACCTGGAGGCCAGGCAGAGCTGGAAGGGTGGGACACGGCCACCCAGCACTTCCCAGAGACCCCCAGGCTGCTGCTGCTGGGGCGTGAAAAGGAAGAGGAAAAATGCAACAAAAGGCAAGAATAAAAAGACTTCCATTCCAAAGCACAATTAGGAAGAATGCACCCCTTTTTCTCAGAGTTAGGCTTTTTTTCCTTTTTCTCCCTTTGGCCTGGCTCATGGCTGCCTGCAGATCCCTTTCCTGGTTGCCTAGCAGGGCTAGCATTCATGGCAAGCTGAGGTACCCCATGGATGCTCCCTGGAAGCAGGCTGCTATTTCCTACCCAGATGTCCTTTATTTCAGTCAGTGTCATTGCTTGAAGAGCAACAATAGCACTTTATTTCCATGGCTCTCATCTTTGGACAGTCTAGTAACAACCTTGCCTTACCTTCAGCTCTGTTGTACCACCCATGAAAAGCTCATATAGAATAATTCAAAACAAATCAAGAAGGCTAAACCTGTAAATCCTGCCATTCTGCAGGGCCAAAGGGCTATTTTACAAAGCACAAGCACTCAGGCCACACAGTTCTGCTGAAGGGCCCTGTAACAGTCAAGAACAGCTGAAGCAATTATCAATGTCCCATCTCCTCCAAAAGGAACAAACTCCAGGGAAGGAATCAATAGGAAAACTTTACAATACAGAGCCCTTAACTCAAGACACATTTTAGGGATAAAGCCTTTAAAAGGCAGGGGATAAGATGCTAGACTAGGACTTAGGAATAGACTGAACTCCATCCTTGAGTATCTGGCTGTGCCATGGGTTCCCCCGTGCAAAATGTAAGATTTTGATATTTGTTTCCTTAATCAAATTATTTGGAGCCCACTGACAGAACAGGCTGAATAAGAACTAAACCTCTGAGCTATTTATACCTCCCTATTATTTAACAGAATAGTTTTAATGCTGAGATGTGCCAGAGCAGACGCAGGAATAAAAGCTTCTGCAAACTTCTAACCACAGGCACCACATTTGCAGGATATCTGACAGCAGATGATCCATCTCCTCCTGATCAGTTTCTGAATGGGACTTGTGACATGCCCACTTGTCCAGGCAGGAGAATCAGTTTGCTGATTCTTACACTCCCATGTCTCAAAAAACTGCACTTTTTACAAACTAGAAAGGGGAAATGTTCTCCTGCACCTGCTGGCTACATGATGGATGGAGAGGCAGTTCAACCTCTCAAAATGAATTGTCATTAACAGAATTGGAGCACAGGTTTCCAAAATACTGCCTGAAAGGTGAAGCTTACCCAAAGCTTTCAAATTTAGAAATTTCACCTTCACAAGCCTGTATTTCACCTGAGATGTTTGTGATTTGTCTGTGCCTTTCATCATCATACGAGCACCTAACATCTCTGCCACATAAGGCACTAAGAACAGGACGTAGAGAAATATTGTGATTATAAAACTGATTTATTGTTTACTCTCACAGGGCCTAGTTGTTACTTCCACTGAATTCAATGGGAGTTTTGCCATCGACTTCAATAGGGTGGAGCAGAGCCAGGGATTTTTGTCTGTTAATTCCTTGTGGATCATTTACAGCTTTCCAAGCACCACTGTGAAAATAAACTTCAGATTTTTAAAAAAACCACACACACACACAACAAAAAACCAACTGGAGTTAAAATGTGTATAAAGACCAAAAGAGAACCACTGGCATAATATCCCTACAGCATTTCAGAATAATTCATTATTTACTCATTAAATCAGCAAGCGACAGCTCCATTCCTCAGGATCAGCAGTGTGTGCGTTTCTCACGCTGGCAATCAAATCATTCACAAGCCATGTGCATAATTTGCTCTTGAATATATGTAAGCTTTAGCTATAATGAGTTGGGCACAGAGACATGGCCAAAAGTGAGCTGGATAAGTGACAGTGCTCTGAAGAAGCCAAGCAAAGACATCCAATGCTAGGGAGGGAATGTCTCTTCTGGGTACCTTTCTGGTGTGGTTCAATTGACCAACTCTAAGATGCCCAAGGTCCTGGTAAGGGACAGAATGCTACAGAAAAACAGATAAACAGGGAGCCAAAAAAAGGGAGAAAAGGTTAAAACTCATGCGCCCCTTATTTCTTCCACCTTTAACGTGCCTCACCAATCTTAAGAGACAAAACTCAACATTAGGATGGAGTTTGTGCATTTTGCACACCATTGTCACTTGTTTTCACACAGAGCTCATCTGAAACAAAATCATTTCCCTGCAGAAGCATGGGAAATGTCACTGTTTTCCAAATTTCCACCAAAGAGTCAAAAACTACAGCCCTGGACTAAAATGGGACAATGCTGCTGGATGAACCTCCACCATCTTTCTGAACTAATTCTCATGTCAACTGCTTGGGAAAAGTAGGACTAAGACAAAGGGGAGCTGAAAGCCTGGGGCTTGAATGGAAACTATAAAAGGAACAAAAGTAGCAGCAACAAAACTCCAAGGACTCCTTTGGCACCCAAGGAGGGAGCTTAAAATACAGCCAGCATCTCTCAGCCTTTTTTTCCCTATCTTGGTCTAAAAAAAAAAAAAAAGAAAAGAGACAGCTCTTCTAAACAATCTCTTTCTGTGTAAGCTGTTGCCAGAGTCTGAGAGAATAAGCCAGGGTTTCTGTGCCAGCCCATTCACATGGCCAGGTGAAAAGAAACTCATTCCTTTACAGCCTGTGCTGCCCCACACAACATCTGCTGAGAAAGTGGGATGGGAAACACCAAAAAGGGGAGAAGAGAACAGCCGAGGCCTTCAGGTTAGAAGGGCAGCCCGTTCCCACCAGGGAGTCCCTCTTTCACTCGCAGACAACTGCTGCATTTGACATTTCAATGGGAACCGAGGCAGAGCAGGAGGGAGGAGGGGGCGGCGGGAGAGCACATAAAGGGACCGGAGTGAGAAAGGCAAGGAGACAAAAATTCTGCATTTTCTCTTTCATTTCTGCTTTCAGGGTATTTCTTCTATAACATGACAGCCAGGAGAAAGAGGAGAGTTTGTTTTAAAATCACACAGATAGGCAAAGAGGGTTGGTCCTGCTAAAAACTTCTTCAAGATGAATCAATTTTATGGGGCTTACAGAGCAAAAATTTTTTCTTTCTTTTTTTTTTTCTTTTGGTCATCCCTTTTTTTTGTTTGTGTTTTCAATGAGAAGGAAAAAGGATTTACATAAAACAAACAAAAAGAATGAATAGCAGCAAACCCTGCCATGGGCACCAACAGTGGATGCTTTTAGAAGAGTTACATGAATATGGTTTCAGTGTTCAGCATTGTCTGAGGGTTCAACACAGACACATTCATCCTGGGAAGTAATTCTGGGGTCCTGATCACTCCATACAAACCCCTCAATGAGAGCTGCATGCTTTTTTAAATCTGCTTTACAGAAACTTTCATCCAAACACATCAGAGTAATTCTGTACAGGCTTCAAAGCAGCCCTGTGCCATGAAAGGGTATTATCTCCATTTTACAGAACAGGAAACTGAGGCCCAGAGGGAATCACGCAGGCAGCATCCAGAAATGAATCACTGGCAAAGCCTGGAACAAAACTGGTTCCCTGGAGCACCACGCTCATCTGCAGTGAGTGCAGCAATGGCCTTGGCTAAGGAAGAGTCTCTCTGCTGGGTTTTATGTCAAGCACAAATATGCAAACCAAAAATAATACAAACCAAAATAAGGCTTTCACATGTGCAATCAGTGGATGTGGATTCATAGAGAATACCAGTCCCTGTGCTAGAAGGAACAGAGGAACCTTTCAGGATCTGGAGAGGGGGTACCTGAATGGCCAGGTGTGACCGTGTTCACAGGGGTCTGAGGATGAAGGAAGAGACGAGGATCTGACTCCATATTTCAGAAGGCTTGATTTATTATTTTATGATATATATTATATTAAAACTATACTACAAGAATAGAAGAAAGGATTTCATCAGAAGGCTAGCTAAGAATAGAAAAAGAAGGAATGAAGAACAAAGGCTTGTGGCTCAGACAGAGAGTCCGAGCCAGCTGGACTGTGATTGGCCATTAATTAGAAACAACCACATGAGACCAATCAGAGATGCACCTGTTGCATTCCACAGCAGCAGATAACCATTGATTACATTTTGTTCCTGAGGCCTCTCAGCTTCTCAGGAAGAAAAAATCCTAAGGAAAGGATTTTTCATAAAAGATGTCTGTGACAGCCAGGGAGGGAAGATGACAGAGGAGAGCTCAGGAACAGCTTCCCTGAGGGGGAACCCAGGGAGGTTAGGGCCATCCTCAGGACAGTGAGGTGAAACTGGGGTTCTGCTTCCACAAATCCAAACGGGAAATGGGAAATTACATCCACAGTTCATAGATCACAGAAAATGGTTGGGGTTGGAAGTGACCTTCAAGATCATCTTGTTCCAACCCCTCTGCCATGGGCAGAGGTACTTTCCACTATTCCAGGTTGCTCCAAGCCCCATCCAACCTGTTTGCTTTTCTCTGTCAGAATTCCCATAGATTCCACTTATGGTCAGTGAGGGAGGCAAAAAACCCCAGAGTTTGCAGGATTAGCACCACGTTCAGCACTCAGCACATGCTGTGCAGCAGCCAGGGGTGTGCTTTATTTGCTTGGGACAAGGGTCACACGCAGCAGAGGAGCTCCAAAAAGCCACAAAGCCGTCAGTGTCGGGGCTATAACTCAGAAGTGAGGATTAAGAGGTTAAAATGCTTTGTGTTCGGCTGTAATCAGTCTAGAGAGAGTTCAGCATCACTTACCCTTTTGTGTGTCAAAAATAGCCAATCTTTGATCCTTCTTGACTGCTGTGACTCAATATTACTTCCTTTCTGTCCCTGCTCCCCTCTAGACACACAGCAGTGGGTTCCTGTTAAAGGGCCAGCTTGCACTGGGACAGATTCAAGGGTGATGGAACAAAGCCATGGGTGCTCCTCAGCCACCCTGGTCAGTGTGGGATGTGTCATATCTCAGCGAGCAAGGGCAACCTGGGCCTTCTTCCCACCAGCCTCATGGCTCCACCCATGGCTCTCCAGCCTCTGCAGTGACCATTTTCTCTTTTATGCATCACAAGCAGCCATAAAAATAATCCATAAGCTATATCAGAAGGCATGGAGAGAACTTGAGAAGTTATTTTGGAGCAGTTTGAAGGTTTTGTTTCAAGTCAGAAGACTCCCTACAAACACCTGTGAACTGCATGTCTCTATTTTCCATCTGCAAGACAGAAAAAAAAAATTAAAAAATTCCCACAGAAGCTACCCACATTGAAACCCTGTGGGGAAGACAAAGCTGCAAAGCACCAGTAAGAGGTTAAATTTCTCCCTGGTGCCTCACCACCAGCTGTCAGGGAGAAGACAGCAGGAGATAGGAAAAAATGAAAGTCCTTCTCTAACTATAAATAAAGTTTCCCATATCATTATTGCAGCTTATAAGGCGAGTTAGGAAAGTTTCCTATATCACAGTACATCCCCTCCCCAGCAGAAGTAAATAATTGAGTGAGAACAGAGCAGAGCCACTGAGGGTCTCTCAATTCAGGTGCTGAAGACAAGCCCAGAGGACAAATCCAACCATCTCTTAGCAGGTGGGGCTGATGCCACTTTTCTGTGCCCAGCACTGAGAGGTTTCAGTGCTCTGTTCTGTAACACACACTCAGACACCAGATATCCATGGGGCAAGGCTGAGTAATGTGCTGGCTGCTATCTGCCTCGCTGAAAGGGTGATAAGAGTCAGCCAGAGATAGTCCTGCTTCCCAAATTAGATAGCTAAATGATCAGGCCCTTAGAAAAATAACACCAGCAGCCCTTCCCCACCATTACCTTTCTGCTCACAGATAAGTACTGAGCATTGCTAAGGCAATGTTAACTGCAGCCTCAGCCCCCAGTCTTTAAAAAGTCATGACTCAGACAAGATCATGGAATTGGTTTAGATTTAATGTGACTTTTTCCATTAAAAAGCTCATTTGAATGAGCTTTGGGGTTTTTCTCCTCGCTGCTGGACTAGAAATGGGTTTTGAAACTGAAAACGTGATCAAGAGACAAGTTGCTGTTCCTGCAGCTGTTGGGCTTCAGAGAAATATTTCCATTTGCAGGAAAGGTACAACTTATTCCCAGCCAAGAGATGTGGCGACAACGAGTCTCTGTCAAAAGCATTCCTCAGGCTAAGTGAGCTGCCTTCTCTGCCCTCAGCTCCAGCCAAGTTTTTAAGCCCTAGTTCATATATATATATATATATATATATATATATTCCCCCCCAAAATAACTGCCTCAGAGACACACAAGTGTGTCAGCTCAAAGCACTGCCTGATGATAAATTTGCTTTGCTGCAGCAGCTGATCCACGTATTCATACTCACACCAACAGCATGGGGGTCCCTTCCAGCTCAGGATATTCTGTGGTTCTGTGGTTTTGGCCAATAAATTCTGGCAGAGGAAGGGCAGGTGCCTGTGTGGGCACTGAGGAGAAGCAATGACACCTGTACCCATCACTGCTGGCTGATCCAGAACCGAGTTCCTGAGATGTTTGCCTGCTAATTTGAAATTCCTTCCAGTGCCTGCAGTAGGGCTTTGTCCTAGGAACAATCAGGGAGGGACTTCAGATGGTTCAGGCTGTTTGAAATCTTGTTTGTGTCCAAGGTCCTGTCCCCACTGACCTCTTCCACAGCAAGGAACACAGACATGCCTCGGGAAAGCACTGAAATAGGGTGAAGGGTGTGTTTGGGAAAAAAAAAGAAAGAAAAAAAGAGGAAAAAAGAGGGAAAAAAGGGGAAAAAAGGAAAAAAAGGGGGAAAAAAAGAAAAAAAAGGAAAAAAGGGAAAAAAGGAAAAAAGGAAGAAGGAAAAAAAAGGAAAAAAAAAGAAAAAAAGAAGAGGAGCAGAGGAAAAAAGTTATTAACATTTCCTCAGTATCACAGAATCCCCTAGCAGGTCAAAGTTGTAACAATTTCATTTCAGAATAAAAAAATCAATGCTGAAGAAGGATGAAACAACAACTACCATGGCTGCTTCAGGTGTTACGATACCATTATAGCACAATAACCTTATTATTCACTGTAGTTGTTCTTTGCATGCCTTGAGCACCTGTGACAAGTGTTCCTGAATCTGTGCACAGAGAAAACCTCAAATTAAATCTGACAAACACAGAAAGTGTCTTGGGCTAAAATATCACCCCCACAGATCCAAATTGAAAATCATTAAGAATTTGACAACAAAAAGACCCCAGATTTCGAGTTCTTGTGGCACTCATCAGCTTTATCTGCCCTGATATAGAATACTGTAGATGCACAACTCCTAAAAGCAATGAGATGAAAGATCTGGGGCTCATCACTCACTGAGGACCGCACTGATCACAAAGCTGAGATCAGACTTCAGCCAAACCTTCCTGTGGGCACAGGAACATTCATGCACTGCACCAGGGCTGGCATCAGCAGCTCCTGGGCCAAGGACCATTTCTGCACAGCTTTTGACACCAGCTTAGCACCGTTCAATTTTCCATCCCAAAAGGAAAGCTCTGGTTTGCCAGGTTAGTTCTGGGCAGTGCTGCACCATTGGGAGGCCTGTGAGCATCAAGGACTGAATTTGGAACCTTCTCTACCTGTGGCTCCTTATTCACACACTGAGAAATCGAAGAGTGGAAAAAAAAAACCCAGAGAAAAAAAATTAAGTAAAAATGTAAAGAAGTCACCTGTAAGATGTACATGGGTACCTTGCCTGCTTGCTGCTACAATTAGCAATATTTTAACTGAACTTAAAGCAGATGAAAGCCCTGAAGGGTAAAGCCTGCTAACTTTGCCTCCCACCTACCCACCAGCTCCAGAAATAAATCTTGTGGGTTTGGAAACAGCTCTTTCCCCACCTCTAACCACAGGCTTGACAGCCCCCGCCAAGCCTCTCTATTTCATTAATTTCTGGATCTCTCACACACACGCACACACAAGTATTCACACACACTCCCAGAGCTGCCCACTTCCAAACCTGACAGGTAAAATTATTCCCTCCCTCTCCAGCCCTCCTAATTGCCTCCCTTGGGTTCTGCTGGAGTGCAAACGTCACTGTTGAATGTGAACTTCACGCAGTGTCACCGAGAGCCTTTCACTGGAGCAGCCTGTGTCTCACAGCCCAGCCTCCACACTGCCCCTCACTTCACTGCCAGCACCCACAGGCAGCCTGCAACCCTCCAGCCCAACTTTAAATCATTATTCCAATTGCCCTCAGCCATTTAAAGATAATTTTCTCAGGGAATCGTTTGAAATTGGATAGTGATTTTTTTCTTTTTTAACTGTATTTTTTCTAGAGCCTGTTTTGTTTTTTTTTTTTTTCCCTTGACAGCTTTCTCAGAAATTATTGGTAATTCAAGACCAAATTCCTTCAATATCATTAAAACAGAGCCATGATATAAGGGTTATTAAGAGCTTTGCAATATTTACCATCTTAAATCTTCACTGCTGGAGGCTTGTGATAGCTCCACAGTCTCTGCATTTCTTTTCATTTTATGTTTTGGAACAAAAGTGAATTTCATGGTGAATTTTCAAAAGTGAATTTACCCTTCACAGAAGCGTTGTCTTCACAAGCTGATGTTGTTTATGGAAACCCAAATGAAGATCCATGCCACCTGCAAGGAACAGCAATGATTTTAATTGGATTGGAGGAACTATCAAGAGATAAACAAGCAACAAAAATAATTAGTATCAGTAGCTCCTTTTTTCAAACTGGGACCTGCAATTCTTGCTCCTGAGTTCAGGATACAAACAAGGCCTCCCCAAAGACCTTTTGAACCTTGGGATCTTAAAAATTGAAGAATCAGCAGAGAGACAGAAGAAACTGCATAAGAATGAGACTTAACCAGAGAAAATGGAAAAAATAAATAAATCTGACTTCTGCTGGCTGTGGGTTATCCAGAAAACAGCAGTAACAAATTAAGATTTATTGTGTTAATGTACAGAAAATTTCTTCAGTCTGATATTTTGCAACAGAGTGAATTAACAAACAGAATTAATTGACTAATTCATTACAAAATCAACTATCTTCAAATTGCTTGGATTAATGATAGTGCTGAGCAGCAATTGTATTTGTTTTCCTATCTTAGAGGTGCAAATAATAAAAACAAAGTATGCAAACCAAGCGCTTAAACCTGGGCTCCTGAGGATGTATTTGAGAACCCAAAGTCCTTATTTTAATTTTCAAAATGTTCTTAACAGCTCAGCAGCTTTGAAAACCAGACCATACTGTTCGTAGCCAACCAGGAATTTTTGAAGTTCATGATTTAAAAAGACGTGACACAAAGCACTGAAAATGAACAGCTAAAATATCAAAGCCCCCACTGACATCCCAACTGATTTCTTTCAGCAGTTGAAATCTGTTGGTTGCAGATTGAACAGGGAGTCAAGAATTCCCATTTCTATTTCCAGCTCTGTCAGTAATGATGTCTGGCAGCATTTCTCCTAGGAAAGATCATCTTCAAATCCTTCCACAGTGGATATCAACTGGTCAGTGTTGGTTTGTGGCAGTGGAGCCTTTGCATTAACAATCATGGAATCATTTAGGCTGGAAAGGACCTCTTGGATCACCAAGTCCAGCCATCAGCCCAGCACTCACACTCCCAAGCACCACATCTACATGGGTTTCACACACTGCCAGGGACGGTGATTCCCCCAGCTCACCCTGAGGTAAAGGCAGAACCAACCCCTGGAGCTCAGAGCATGGACTGGGTGTAGGGACAGGAATTTTCCAGCCCCCACCACCCCAGAGTTGGCCACAGGGGATTTTTACAGCCCACCTGTGCTCCTGCTGCCAGCATCCCCCCTCACACTCTAAACCAGCACCTTGGTGACTGCACCAAACCATTTAGGATACAAGCAAATCTAATAAAACCAGCTGCTACTGCAGCTATGAATTTATATTCCTCCTTTGCATAAAATGCACGACCCTTCTCCAAGAATATGGAAAAA
>NW_005054400.1:1853433-1853958 GCF_000277835.1 Geospiza fortis
CTGCATCTGCACATTAAACACCATTTGTTCTGGGCCTGACAGAAAAGTGAGCTGGAGAAAAATGTGTCAAAGACAAGAAAAAACCCAAACCAGTCAGGCAATGGCTAGTAGCTAAAAGCTGATTCCCACCACAGGTGTTTTATTTCCCCTCAGGGCCAGCTCTTGCTCAGTGTCCCCCTCTCCCCAGATGCTACAACTCCAGAGGCAGCAGGATGGATGATGCACAGACTGGAGCAAGCCATGCTCCCCTTCCTTTCCCCCTCCTCCTCCTCACAGAGGCAGAGCAGCCACAAAGCCACTTTCCTCCACCACACCTCACTTCTTTCCCCATCCCAGCTGTAAAATGGTGCTTAGAACACCCCCAGAAGATGCTTTTCAGTGGGCACTGATGGACACATGCAGGACCCTGCAATTAGCAGCTGACTCCCCACCAAGGGTAATGAATGAAGGAGAAAAAGAAGGGAGAAGAGGATTTTCAGCCTCAGGTGTTCAGGCACTTCAGGGTAAAAAAAAAAAAAAAAAAAA
>NW_005054400.1:1854073-1864109 GCF_000277835.1 Geospiza fortis
AAAAAAAAAAAAATCCTTGTCCTGTGTTGTCTCTGAAAGGTTGGAGAAGGTACAACAATTTGTACAGACACAAAGGGAGCCACAGCTGGATCCAACATGTCTGTACTCATCCCTTTCTTGTAAGGGGAGCAGAAACCTTTCTGCAAGCTGGTCCCTACCCCCCAGCACAGGTTTTTCCTTCCCTCCTTGCTGCAGTCACACCTTGGCCACCCTATTATGTGATGCCCAGCCCCACCGAACTGGGATGAGCTGCTGTCATACCTCCATGGAATCTCTGGAGCACGTCCTTCCCTTTTCTGAAGGGAGAGACACAGCCATGCAGTGATTTGGAAAAGCAGAGGCACCCAAAAAACCATCTAACTGCTTTTGGTTAGTAATGTGGAAACAGGAGCCTGGCCAGCTCTTACAAAATCCACTTTTGACACTGATCTTCCAAACAGGAACAGACTTGTTCTGGCTGTCTCTACGTGTACACACACCCACACGCACAGATGTGAGAGGAGAGCTCAGCTGCACTAACCCAGCCTCCATCCATCACCCACCACTGCAGCTGGCACAGAGCCCTCTCTGGATAATCCCTGGGAGGCCAAACTGCTGGTCCTGCCACCAGCTGGGGTGGGACCTGTCCCCATGGCTGGCAGGACCTGGAAAAGCAGGGAGGAAGGGATGAGATCTACATCCATCCAGCAAGGCAGATGAATGATTTGCCCTTCTCCAGAGCTCTGAGTGCTCCAAGTGCAAATCCCTCAGAGTTTGTGACAATAATTTCCCCCCCTCCTTCTTCCTATTAATAAAATATAATAGCAACTCTGAGAATAATGGCCTATTATCTGAAGGCTTAAATGACAGAGCCATCAAAAGGAAGGTGAAATATAGGGCTGGGGAATCAGCTTGTGTGGGGAGTTACAACATCCCTGCATGGCACATGGGCAGAGCACAACAGATTTAGTGGTTTCTGAGAAAAAAACAGCATAAAACATCAGTGTCTTATAATTTAAAATCTATCAAATGCACATTTTCAAATTGTTCTCAGTGCACATATGTCAGTTGTTTGCTCAGCTCAGAGGAATGCCCGTGACCTGCCATCCAAGCCTGTGGAATAATCAGGTTGGATGGGTCCAACTCCTGCCCCTCCTGCACTACAGCTGTCACGAGGTCTGCAGGATCTGCCACCTGGAAACCGTGGCACAGGTGGCAGCAAGGACAGCAAGGACCATGGAGCACAGTTTGGTCTCTGGCACTGCTAGAGCAGGTGCAAAATGCTATTTTTAAAGATTTTGCCTCCTAGAAATTGATAGAAAACTAAATTCAGCTTAAAAGGTTAACTGCACTTAGAGGCTTAAATTCAACCAGAACTTAAAAGTCTTAAAGTTTTGAGACCAAAAATTATGTCTGACCTTTTTTTTTTTTGTCATTGAGGGGGTGGAGGTTTGGAACTAAACTATGACAAGCCTACATTTTATTTTCCATTTTTTTGCTACTTTTGCAAGAATTTGAAATTTAAGAAATGTTGTCCAAAAAGTTAATCCTTTTACCCTTTTCCTTCTAAGGATGCCGTTATTCTTTCTTCTCCCCTTACCTTTTGTCTGTCTCTCCCCTTTTCACTCATCCAAAGGCTGAATTCTCCAGAACAGTCACTCAGTTACACAAAAAAAGCAAAAAAAAAACCCCAATGGATCCTTCCTTGCATCCAGTCTCAAATGCAAAAACTGCTTATGGCTTAATGATGCTCTTCCATGCTTCATTAGCTTTTACCAGTGTGGAAATCAGGTTTAGAGCTGTCACTGGAGCTGGGCACAGGAGAGCAGGGTGTGTTCCTGGTTTCCTCAGTGTCCAACTCCCCTCCAAGCTGGGCTTGTTGCCATTGATTTTGGAGGTGTCAGAAACATCACCCACGGAGATTTCCAGTGATAGGAGGCTGCTGATTTTCTGATCCAGCCCCCAATTAGCAGCTGCCTGATAATTGTTGACATTGGAGAGCTATGAAGCAAATTGGGGGCCTCGATCCAATGAACCATAAAAATAAATAATAACCATAAAACTGCATCTGTGCTGTAAAACCTCCCAGGGCGACTGCCATAACAACCATGGTGACTTGAGACTCCACCTGGAAGGGAGAGCTCTGCTCCTTGATAGGGACCAGAACCTTTTTGGCCATCTCTGTGGGAGGGTGAGGGGTTGGGCAGGCAGTGAACCCCTCCCCATTATCCTGCCTTGCCCCAAGAGTAACCCAAATCAGGGCTGGGATGTTGTGGGTGGGTCAGCCATTGTATCTCTGCCCATGGGGTCTTTCAGAAAAGCAGGTTTTAAGCCTTTCTACAAAGTTCCAGGAATCCTCTCCCCAAGCCTGAAATGACCTCTTAAATGTGGTGGCAAATCCAGGGAATAGCTTTGCATTTTCTTTGAGCACATCTCTGAAACAAAACATGACCCCACACAAAAGAGATTTTTTGCTTTGATTCACCTTTCCCATCACCTTATCTTCCCTATTGCCTTTGCATGCATAAACTATTAAAAAAAGAGCATATCTGCCAAAATCATTTTCACATCAGAACTTCCTGAGTTATAATTGCCTTTTCCCAGAAAAGCAGACTGTGACAACTCACTTGAGTCAACCTCTGCTTGTAAAACCAATCTTGATCTTTGCCAACCCCTGGCTGTGGCTGGTTCTTAATCAGCCACCAAGCAAGGAGCAACTCAACATTCATCTAAAATCTTCAGTGCTGGATAGCATGGAAATCTGGTCTTTTCTTTCCATCTCTGAGGCCAATCCTGTGCAAGTTGGTGGGGCACCAGAAAAGCTTTCAGGGGCTTATTTAGGGTCCAGTCCTCCACACCTCTAACAAATTCCCATTGCTTTGAACTGCAGAGGAAAAGCCTGAAAGTTTTCTTAGTGCTGCTCTAGCTTGTACAAAAGGGAAATTTTAATGATTTCACTGCCTCTACCAAGCTTAACAGACCAGAACTTGCAAGGAGCTGTGAGATCCTAGGCAGAAGCTGACAGAGTATGAAGCTGTCATCCACAAACAGCTTATTGATGTTTTCTCCAGAGCAGCCAAATTAATACAATACCAAGTCCTTGCCCATGTTCTACGTAATTAATTCAACACTGAGATGACATTTCATTTAATCAAGACATATCATATCTTCTCTTTCAGCTGAAAGAAACACTGAAGTTATAATGAAAACTGGTCAATATATCAGCTACCAGCAATTTTTCTCTGTATTTCTGCTGGTCCCTGAAAGCCAAAAAAGAGCTGATGCTTTTCCTTCTTGATCTCCTTACTCCTCATTTGAGACTCCTATTGATACAGCATTCAAATGGGCAGGGAGCTTCTCAGAATAGAGGAATTTTTTATTTCTGCTACATTTCTTCACAGCAGAATTGGCTAAGTTTTTTCCCCCACAACTAAAAGAGTGTTTTCATGTAAATAAAAAAATAGAATTTTCACAGGAGAGCTGACCATCTGGTCCTGCATCCTGACTCTGATGGGGATCAGCCCCAGATGTTTCAGGGAAGGTTTGTTCCCAATCCCTTTCTGTAACAAACCAGTTTGCATCTCAAAACAGGAGGGCTTCCCTCCTCTTTGAGGTTTAAAAGGGAATTTGCAGCTTTCCATTTTTTTTTTTTTTTGCATTTTACAAATAATTCCTAAAAGTTTAGCCCTGTGCTTCCAGAAGGGGACTGCAGTGACCAAGGGTCAGCCAGGTTTTGTGGATAGCAAAAGAGCTGACTCTGGCACTCCCAAAGTTCTTCCAGCATCCTGGAAATATTTAACAAAAGCTTCATGCTATAGCAGATACATCAATATTTGCCACATCTCAGGCAAGATTTGATAAGTTCATCTGCCTTCATGTCACACATGGAACACCCCAGCCCCTTTCCCAGGGCGCTGCTGGAATTGCCATTCTGGTCCCTGACGAGGGAAGGAATTGGAACACTGCAAACTTGCAACAATTTGCTTTGTGTAAATCGAATCACAGCTGCGAAATTTGGGAACAGAAAAAAAAAGTGAAGATGGGAAAAAAAAAACCCAAAAAATTAAAAAAAAAAAAAAACACCAACAAAAAAAAACAAACCTCCCAAAAACTTCCCACCACACACATCCAAAATATAAATATTCCTGGCCTCCTCCCACTAGTAAATGTCACTCTCACATCAAACCTGTCATCAGCTTGAGCGTTTAAAGAAAACCACTGCTGGGGTTGGCCTAACAAATCTGTCCCCAGCCCCAATTTACAAGTAACCCCTCTATATTAATTATACCTAAGTATGCCTCAATGACACATTAAATTTGCATGCTGAAGCCTAGTTAAAGCCTGAACAAGCCAAGACCTCTGAGAAAGCACTGCACAGAAGAGAAATGTATTGTTTTAAATAACCACCTACTGCTGAGCAGGGGCACAGAACATATTTGGAAGCAGTAAAACTGCTGGAGAGAAAAGCAAGGATGTTTTGAAAACAATGCATTTGGGTCCTGCTAACACTGGAACAAATGAACAAACATACATTGAGGTTGCTGTGAGGTGGTTGCAAGCAGATATTTGCACAGTCTGGTGGTCCCTGGAGGGGGGAGTTCTCCCTGCCTTGGTCTCAGCAAACCTGTGGAAAATGCAGGTAGCAGAAACCATCCCAGCCCCCAGAGGATGAGCAGTTGCAGAGGCTTTCCAAAGCTCAGGGAAGCTCTGAATCAAGTGAGCAAGTGCTGGCCCTGTTTTACTGTGCACAGACCTTCCCACAGTGCTCCAGGACGACTTTACCTCATAGCAGACACCATCAATGCTAAGCAAATCACTTGCATAATTACGTGTGCTTGCACAGTGCCATCCATTGCAGCTGAGGTTATTTGCTTATCATCATTATCCCAATTTTTTCATCAATGGAAGCTTGTGTTTTTATTTGTGATTCATTCTGCAGCAGTTGTTAAATGCAGTGCCATGCTAGGTGTATTTTTAACACTTGCTTTATTGCCTCAACATGTTTCAGAGAGGGTGGGAAAGGTGTCTGCCTGCCTTCACCCTTCCCATCACACGGGATGTTGCTATTAATTATAACTTGTGTGTCATATTAAACACGTGATGTTATTATTTATAAAGCAGTCCTCCACATACCAGTTATAAAAGGATCAAATCTTATCATGCCCTGATGAATCAGAGTTCAGTATATTTTAGGTTCCCCATAATCAGCTGGCAAAGGTTTGCCTCTAAGCAAGATGCTGTTTATTTTTAGGTTAGTAATGAACAAACACCAGGAGTCCATAGGGGAAATAAAGAGCCACTTCTCTGGGAAACAGAGTGATCCTGGAAGCAGCAGTGTGGGCACAACACCTGCTCACTGCATCACACCATCCAGCCAAAAAATGGAATTACAAAAGGTTTTGGCCTCACTGCCCATCTCCCTTTGGCCATGGTGTCACCAGGATTCTTCCTCAGGGCACAAAATCACAGGCTCATAGATTGGAGCTACACAAGAAAAGGCTGGCAGGGAAAGGAGAGGATCCATGGCCTGTATTTCATGAGGTGATCTCTGAGAGGGATTGCAGGAGGTCATGGGCTGATCCACCACTGTGGCTTTACACAAACCACAACAATTTGGGAAGAAGGTGAGGGAGGAAAGAACCATAGATGCCACTTTGTCAGCCTCAAAAACAGAGTGTGAAAAGCTGAAGTGTGACAAGGAGGGCACACTGAGGAGCTGCACACTTGGCTCCCAAAGCAGCAGTCAGGGTAAAACTGGAGAGGCTGCAGCTCAGTGTCCCCAACTCCCCAGGGACTGTAAAGGGCACAAAGCCTTTGACCTGCAGGTCACTGCCTCCAAACCAGACAAATGTTGTGAATGATCCAGAGTGATTCCCATCTGTGTCTTTAAGTATAATAAATAGGAAATTACACTCTGAGCTGACAACAGCCACCCTTCAGTGCTCAGCTGCAGGATTCCCAGCAGCAGCCCTGCACCTTGGAGAAGAACAGATCCTGCAGTCCAAGTGAGACATACTGGGGTCACCATACCCAGCTCTCCATCAGCAGCCACAGCCACGAAATGCTTCCCTAGAACCAGCTCTGGTATCTACAGAAGTCTGAAATCCGTAATTAAAATATAATTGAAATAAATCCAGGGAAAGACCCCCCCACATAGTGAAGTTGGAGCAGGACTGGGAAGGTCCTTCCTCCTGGGAATGGGATGTTTGCACACTCCTAGCCCACAGCACATCAGCCTTTATCCTGCAGCATCACCAGGTCAGATCCTGCAGCACCTGCCCAAATGAATCATTGCAGCTGGAAAAGACCTTTAACATCATTAAGTCCAATCTTTAAAAAGGGAGGTACGGTAATAGCCATATCCCAGCAACCTGGCTCCTCCAAGAGCATCCTAAATTTAGGGCTTCTTGCAATAATCATGTCCATCAAAGCTACTCTGGAACCTGGTGCTGCTCCCAGCAGCCCATGACTCATCCCTCAGAGAAAGACACACACACAATTAGGAGCATCTGTCAGTAAAGCCACTGAAAATGACTCCCACAGCCCTCAGCACACACACTCTGGTCCAGAGCTTTGGCAACTCTGGAGTGTTTGGGAATTACCCCCAGCAGCCTCCCCCCAGCTTGTTTATCCAGCAGGAACATTTAATAAGGAGCCTGTTAAAAAGGCCACAGTCACTGAGCACTCCTTGTCTGTCAGGCAATCAGGTTGGACCATGGTGTTGATCATTAATTATTGGGGAGGAGAGGGGGGAAGAAGGGCTGGCTTAAATTAAAAGCAAAACCAGAGCTCATTAGGTACATAATAAACATGGAATTAAACAAAGGCACACAGCTCCTCCCTGTAACCATACCTGGCACCAAGGGATCAGGGCTGCTGTCTTGGAATAGTATTCCAAATTCAATTGCTTGAGAAATTTATCCACCCCTTTTTACCATTCTTAACGTTGCCTTCAAGACCTCCTTGATTCCAGAGGTTTAGCATGAGATTAGCAGAGTTCTGGGCTTGGCATGGTCTCTGGAGCCTAAGCCAAGAGGTCTCATCCCCTTTCCTCCCCCCTCTCCTCCAAACAAGCTTGCCACCACTCACTTGTTTCCAGCCTGCGCAGGTGCAATGCAGGAAATTCCCTGGTAACAAAAATAAATTAAATTTTTTTTTTTCTCCAAAGCCTCCCATGAGGAAGCCCTGCAGAGCACAGCAAACTTTTGGCACGCCCAGGCCTTTCAGTGACCAGTCCAGCAAGGACATTTGGCCAAAGAGCGAGTTCAAGCTCACCTCTGGACAACCCCTGCACAGATGGAAACCTCTGACTCAGCCCCAGGTTCCCTGGCTGCTCTCCCCAACCCAGCCAAGGAGCCCAGCCACTCTGTCATCCCCCTGGAGCCCTTCAGGACTCATTTCAAGCTTCCCACCCTGTTCTCCAACACTAAGATGGGATCCTCCTGGCTATTTTCAACAACAACAACAGCAAAATTCTTCAGCACAAGTCCCAGTTTCTTGGTGTGTGAAGCCAAATCTCACTCAGTACGTGTGCACCCCTCAGGGAGATCTCAAGGGAGATCTTTGCTGCCCAAGCCCAGGAGGAGCTGCAGCATTCCTCAGGGCAGTGCAGAGTGCCTTTCCATCATAGCACCTTCTCCCAGGGCTGCAGGGAAAGGAAAAGAAAAATTTAAAAATCAACAAGGGCAAAATCTCAGACAGGTCTTCTGTCTCTGAGCTGCCAGAGGTGAGCAGAGTTTGAAGGGAAGGATTTCTGTAACTGCCTTGCCAGACAAAGCTGAGATGCTTTTGCCAAGGTAAGACATAAGACAGAAATCAGTTTTTCTGCTCTGCTTTTAGTCGTGGAAGAAAAATCAAGTTGATTTTAATTAATTTTGCTCATGAATGAGCTGCACTCCCTGGGTAAAGCTCATAGAAACTTATCACAAGGTTAACAGAAGCAAACCTGTGAGTAGCTCAGGTACAACAGAGCTGACACCACTATTTCTTATGGGTTCTTATTGAAAAATAACCACAATCCACTGCACACCATCAGCTTGAAGGGATCACTTTCCTCCTAGACATCACTGCCTCCTGCCCTGCCCATACACAAGTGTCAGCAGAGACAAATCTGAACTGAAATTTAATGAATCTGGCTAATTCATTATCTGAAAGACTCATGTGTTCCAGTTTTGTTTCATCCTGATCTTTTTCTTTTCCCTTCCAAGCTGAGCACACCAGATGGCCAATGCCACTCTCATTGCTAGCTACTAATCAGCCACTTCCATATGATATTTGCCATGAAGAATTAATACAATTAGGTCAGGATGTAAAGACATCGTATTATTCATGGCAACAAGCCCAGATTTACTTTTTATTCCTCCTGCAACTGCCTGCAGCCCGGGTGAGGTCAGAATCCAGGTCCATTTGCACTGCAGGAAGCTGGGCTGCTCCAGGGCTCCTTGCACAGCACTTCTGCAGATGCAGCTCTGGCTTCCCTTCCTTGAGAAATGCAGTCAAATCCAGTTTCAAAAGGAATCCTTGCTAAAATATCTCCAAGTACACACCTAACCAAAAAAAAAAAACCTAACCAAAAATACAGATGAGTACACACCTAACCAAGTACACACCTAACCAAAAATACAGATGAGAAATGTTACAAGGACATCATTTTTAACATTTCCCATCTGTATTTTTCAAGACTTCGTTTCCCTTTCTTTTCAGCCACTACAATGAATGCAAGAAAAAAATAGCAAGAAATAGCAAGAAATGCACTCCTAAAAAGTGATGGACAGAATTCTGCTGGCCAAACCCTCAGAGCTGGGAGCTCACAGAGCAGAGGAGGGATAACTATGCCATGTCCTTATAGCCCATCATGGTGCTCCTCCCAGACAGGAACAAGTAGATCAGCTATTTGTCACAGCTTTGTTATTTTTCTTTTTAAACAATTGCTGTTTTTTCCTTCCTTTTGTTTCCCATATCTAGGTAACTGGAATATAAATAATTTTTCCTCCAGCAGAGGTTAGCTCAGTGGCAGGACCCAGATTTGTCTGGGAAGGATAGATCCTCTCTGCTCCCTTCTCAGGGCACATTGCCAGCTCTCACCCACCATGCATTTGATTCTTCAGGGTCCTCTTTCTTGTGGTTTAAAGCTGTGAGCAAAAGTGGGATTGCCCAGTGACACATGGGGGATCAAACCTTGACTCTTCCCTCTGATAAAAACACCCAACAATGACTCTGGCCAAGTTGGTGGCTTTTTCCCCCCATTCCATAAATTCCCTGCCCCTAACCCAAACTCAAGCCCCCACAGGGCAGCCAAGAGGCCAGGACAGCTGGAGAGACCCAGGCAGGGCTGCCATGCCTGTCCAGAGCTCATGCCCCTGCAGGGATTTGCTGTCTCACCCTGCAGCATCCCCCAGGCAAACCCTCCCCAGCACACCAGGATGGCTCTGCTCCTTTGCTCCTTGCAATTCCAGACATCTGTGTTTACTCCACAACCCATAACAGAGTTGTTTTCCCTGGAAGGGCTCCATCACTGCCTTTCTCCTGCTGCCTACCATGTGTCCAGTCCTTTACATATATATATATATTTTTTTTTTTTTCCCCAAGGAAAGTCTGGATGCTGCGATTTTCAGCACCCTCCCCATGTGCTGGAGGCAATCCATGCTTTGGGACACATGGCAAAGACTGCAGAAATATTTCCTGTTGGTCCTGGGAGCAGCTTCCCTAGCAAAAACACATTGCAGTGCTTCAAAGCCCCCATTCCCCACGCACAGCCCAGCACATGCAGCACTCAGAGCTTGCTTTTGACAAACTACACAAACCAAAAAGCCCTGTGGAGACCCAAAAAGCAGAACAAGGTCATCATATCCTCTGCAGCACGATTCCTAAGGCAAAATACTCTCCTTGTTACCACACTCATGCTGCTACACAAGGGGAGTATGACCTGCCTGATCCCTCAGGGAGCACAGTAGCCAAAATTCACTGGGCATGGACCTGAAGCCCACACCTGTATCTGAATAGGATTTCAGTCACAGCCCCAGGTGATAGCTGGCCCCATGTCCTGCTGCCAAGCAGT
>NW_005054400.1:1864119-1878144 GCF_000277835.1 Geospiza fortis
AAGGCATGGACCCTCCCAGGACTGCCTTCGCTCCTGCCTCAAACACACTCATTTTTCTCCCATATGACAGCAGGATGACCGAGCTGTCATCTCATCACCTCCCTGTAGCAAAACACCAAGGGGCCCTAATTCACTGAGCAGGACCAACCTCCTGAACCAACGTCCCTCACATTCACATAAATCCTTCCTTGTGCTCTCCCATTTCACTCCCCGACCCTGTGGGACACAAAGGTTAGTTTAAAGTGTTTATTATTAATATCATTATTGTACACCAGGGGAGAGGAGAAGACTGAGGCAGCAGTGGGGGCTGAGTGGGACATCCCAGCTGGGTGGATGGGAGGTGGCAGAGGGGATTAGGGGTCTGTGGGGAGCTTGCAGAGGGGGACAGTGCTGGATCCCAATGCGTTTTTCCATCGTGGAAGCAGAAGCTTTTTCCCTTCCTAAGGGATGAGATTCCTTCTGGCCTGCACTGAGATTTCCCCAATGCCCTGGGTGAACTGGGAGCAGCTTGGCTGGGACTGGAGGGGCCAAGCCCCAGAGCAGCACGTGTGTGCACCACTCACCCTCCCTGTCCCAGGAGAGGGGCTTTGAAGGCTGACAGCCTCAGGTGTGAGCCTGTGACTGAGACATTCCTGCAGAGCAGGAGCAAAAGATTTGTTACCTGGAGAGGGCTGACGCTTGACGAGTGATATCTTCATCCAGCTGTCCAAAAGCTGCCTGCAGGCAGCTTCTGCTTCAGCGGGGCCAAGAGCCTGAATGTGAGACTTAGCAAGGTCCTTAAGACATCTGTGAAAGAGGGAGAGGACAGAGGGAAAAAAAATATTATCAGGGGAAAGGGTGCCTCTTGTGTTTCCGTGTCAGCTCGCAGAGCTCCTGCTCAGCGTGGGACCTGCAGGGACGTGTTCCCCTCCTCAGGAACTGTCACTGATCTGGCAGCCAGCCCTCAAAAGGGGGATGGCCAAGCAGCCACAGCTCTGGAAACCAGAGACAGCGGGACCTATGGAGTCATCAGCATTTTTCTGATTTCCAGAACTCTTTTTTCCTCCACTGGTGAGGAATTCCTGGACAGAGAACTCCAGATTAACAACAAGCCTGTTTTTCTGAGGAACCTATCCAAGGCTAGTCACAAGTACCCCATGTGCTGCTAGATGGAAATCAGAGGGAGTATTTTGGAAGAGAATATTTGGGAAGGAGCAAGAGCCTGAAGGAAAGCCCATTGTGCAGGAGAGATGGACTCCTGGGTGTCATCCCACCCACACTGCTGGAAGGCCCTGCAAGCACAGGGAAATGAGCACATTACTCTGTGCCCTGCTCCCCTTATCTGTAAATCCAGGCTGGTTCATTACCACCACATTTTTAGAGTCAACACATGAGGTTTAATTTATTAGTGCCCATAAAAGCTCTCGCATTCCAGGGTGGGAGCTCTCTGCAGCACAGACCTCACCGCTGCCAGAGCACGCCTGTCACTTCTTGGTGCTCACCAGACCACGGCACGGCACCTCGGGGTAGCACCAGATCAGGATGTTCCACCAGGGTGTAGTTCACTTTCCCTTCCTCTCACATGGCTTTTAGGCTTCATAAAACACACCTCAGAGAAAACCCTCTCCCCTCCATGCAACCACAGCAACAAGACTTGGCACTGTGCAGATCCAGCCCAAATTTTTGGCACCTCTGCTGCGGGTGGGAACAAGAGCAGTGCCCAGTGCTGAGGGGGTCCTGCTCATCCCAGTGGCTGCTGGAGATCACTGGGAATGGGATGGAAGCTGCTGATAATTCACAGTGCTTGGCCATCAGATGGAATGGGATGGAAGCTGCTGATAATTCACAGTGCTTGGCCATCAGATGGGAACTGCTTTCTGTTTTGCTCCTCACCCAGCCTGGATCCCATCCCAGCCCAACCAGCTGCCCTGGGACACCAAAAGGAGCCTGGCCAGAGACAAGGTGAGAGACACCAGACAGGCACTCCCTGCCTGCTCTGCTAAGGTGGAGCTGTTCAGGAATACTTTCAGGTTTGGCTAATCCCCTTTCAGAAAGACATTTCAAGCTCTGTTTCTGAAGGTTCTCGAGGCAAGACAGCTCCAGCCTTCAACCTCTGGCTACAGAGTGAAACTTAACCACGCTCAATTTACCTCCCCACCCGAGGGCATGTCAGTCTTAGACTGACTCCTGGAGTTTCAGGTTTGTGGCTCAGCAGCACAAAGGACAGGAAAATGGATGATCTTGCATCGTGGCTGTAAGACCCAAGGTCAGAGGGGTTTTCCCACTCTACATCAGGAAGAGGATTGGAGATGGTGTTGTGGGAAAGGGTAATTCCATTTGTTTGCAGCACCAGAGATGCTGGGAATTTGCTTTCCAGTACATCCCACCAGTCATTGTCGCCACATGGGGAAATACAGGGGACCAGAGCAGGGTAAAGAAGCATGAGGATCACATGGAGATGAAAGGAATCAGATGCAGCCTTGAGCTCTTCAGCTGGATGCCAGGATTACAGGTCTTCTGCTCCTGAACACTCCCAATTCTCCCCCAGCAAACACATTTCCACTTGATGCAGTGCCCTGAAAGCCATGTCTGGAGGCTCAAACAACCCAGAGCATCCCAGGATTTGCACAACTCACCCCCAGCCAGGCTCACCACAGGGGTGAAAAGGCTCCACATATGGCTCTCATTGCTCTGCCTTTTATCCTGGTCATGCCCAGCAGGCAGAAGGATGGAGGAGGTGGGGAGAAGGAAGAGGGCTGGGAGAGGGTTAAACCTGAGGGAGGCAGGGAACAGCCTGGCCATGGGGTTTTAGCACAGCCAGGAAGAAAACCGGGGGACTATTAAAGGACTGTGGTGACTTTCAGCTCCAGGTCAGTAGTTCAAATCTGGTCCACAGCAGGCACAGCAAAGGTATTATGTGAAATTAATTGCTGCTCTCAAGTCCAGTTCCTAGTACATGTGTGTCCACTTGCACCAGCTAAAGGCCACTGGAGCACAAGGGCAGAGGACTGAGGGGTGGGAAGCTCCTGCCCCATTCCCAGATGGAAACCCCCCTTTGGTGAAAGGCAGGGTGATCAAACAGGGCCTGTCCTGCTCTCTGCACTCCAGAGCCATTGGTCTCACACCACACTGTGCTTTTGCAGAGAAATAACTGAGATTTCTCAGATTCACACACATCAAGTCAATAATTCAGAGCCATGAGCACGCCTATCATGATGCTGCAATCTTTCTTTTCCGAGGAAAAATGCCTGAGATAACAGGATGGAGTTAGACATGGAGATTTATAGGGCAGGGACAGACTTTTTGCTCCAATTTTTCACTGCCATTGGCACAAAATTCCCTCCCCCATGAGCACAGGACTAAGAACCCATCCCTGCTCTGAAGCATGGCCAGGCAGCACCTCTGTGCTCCCAGTGAGAACCAGCACCCTCCTTCAAAGAAAGCAAATTAAAACTTCTGAGGGAAAGCCACTCACTAAGATGTTTAAAACAGAAAGTGAAATATCAAAATACTTGAAGAAAAAAAAATCACATTCATGGAAAAAATGACTCAGCTGTTTTGACAGAGCAGGAAACTATTGGACGCAAATGAAAACAAATTCTCCATGTTTGGCAAACCAGCAGTTCACAGCAGTTGTGTTCTAGATGGTTCCTCCATCTCCATCTACCACTTGGGGCTAGGGGAAAACACACCAAACTAGGGGAAAACACACCAAACTAGGGGAAAACACACCAAAACCTGCCTTGGCTGTTTCTGGAGTGTCTTTAGGGTTGCCAGAAGCAGCTATACATTAAAAAGGACATTTTTGTTTTCAATGGCTGAGCAATGGCTTCAAGCACTCCCAGCATTTGTTCTCCACCTTTAAACTGGACAGCTCACACCTCTGCCCACCTCCCACACCGGGGCAGGTGTCCCCAGGACAGAGTCACCCCCAGCTGAAGCTCCCCATGACACACTCCAGCTCCCTCGTGCTACCCAGAACCATCACCACCTCTAACTCCTCTGTCCAAAATGACAGCAGAGGTCTCAGCTGGGAAATGCTGCTGGTCCCTGGAGTTCCAGCTGTTCCTCTCCTGGCTGCTGCCTCTCCCAATTAGGAGCAAATCTGCCTCCTGTCAGCAGCAGTTCATTCTGCCCCTGCAGCCCACCCCATAGCGGCTCCCATTTAAAAATAAAAGATTGCCTTTTCTGAGCTGCTTATTGCTGCCTGCACTGACAATAACTCTGTGGAAATTGGTCATTGCCACCGCTGATGGCCATTAGCATGCTGACCTGCTTTGACTTCGCCATCAGCTTTGAATATCAAATCAGTGATTAACGACTGCCAGTAATGACCCTGCCAGGAGCATCCCTGTGTTTCTCCAAGAAGGTACCCTCTGAACTAGATCATTACAGGAGCTTGTCATTTGTCAGCAATTTAAAAGCTGATAAGTCAGCAGCAGGCACTGGGGGATGAGGCTGTGCTGCTTTCCTTGGTGTCTGTTGTGCTTTTCCTTTTTCACCAGCAGAGACAGATAAAATTCATAGGGTTATGGCCAGCATTGTTTGCTTGACAGCACCTGAGAGAATGAAATGAGGAGAATCACCCCTTGCTTGCTCCCTTCTGACCCTCTTTCCAAAAGCCTCTGATATTGATCATCTAAGGCTGGGATTCAAAAAAGCCACCTTAAGTCCAAAATTTGTTGTGCAGGTATAGCTCAAAAACACAATTTAAAAAAATAGTGTCACATGCTATTTCAACAAAAATGCATTTTTCCAGCTCCAAAAATATTGGCAGGTTAATTCTGAGAGCTTAGGTGTCTATGCTGTGTTAAATAGCATCCAGCTCCCTCTGTGCCTGCTTCCCCAGCACCCAAGGGTAAAACCAGTGCAAGTCCTGCATGTGGCAAAGATGATGCAGCTCAGGTGCCCCACTGGCCAGTGCAATGCACAAAGCCACCACTAATGAGTACAAAACTCAGCCTCAGAGACAGACACACACCTTTGGTCTGCCCAGGTACCTTGGCTGATCACAGAAAAACCAATCTTTCACAAAGCCTGGGCCAGAAAACCCTATCCAAAGGTTTTTAAAACATCCAGTCATCCCTTTGATACTTTCACAGGGCTTTCTAAAGAGCTCCCTGGAGCTGCATCAAGCCCAAGCACTGCAAAGAGCAGGTGAGCCGTGCTTGGAAGCTGCCTTCACATCTGCAAGTGCTTTATGGTCCTAGAGAGGAAGAAAGATGAAGAGGGGATCTTCTAATGAGGTTATTTCCAGTGTCTGGCGCTGCAGCGAGGCTGTGCAATGCCTGCTGCACTCCTTCCTCCTACAGGAAAGGAAAACCCTTTGTGGGAAGGATTTAAAGGGCTCTGACTGGGACTCCAAAGGTTCCACCTCTCAGAAGAGAGTCAGGGCCATGGAGCAGTTTGGCAGGCAAAGTTTCAGGTATTCTCAGCAAACCAGCAGCAAAATAAACAGCAAAGAGTCTTCAGCACCAGATGTGCTTGTGTGTTTACAGTCTGAATTTACCTAGAGCTAATTTAGGTTTTTTGGACTGCATTTGGTGCAGAGCCTCTCCATGCCTCAGTTTCCTTCTCATTTACAAAGGGTTAACTCTGACTCCAAGACAGCCAGAAGTTCCTATTTCCTCCTATTTCCATCTATTCCAACGGTAATAAGCAGGTCCCAGGAGGAAGGAAACCATCAGGCAAAAGCCATCACTCACATCAGCATTGCCAGCAGACACAGAACAAAAAGCTGCTCTCCCTGACCCCTTTTCCCACACAGCACTGACACAGAATCTGATACAGCAGTGAGTACAGAGCCATCCCAAGCTCCAGGAGGCACCTTCATCCTAGCACAGGGATGAGCCAGACCCTCCTGCAGGGCTCCAGAGTCCCACCTTCCATCAGAGCAGCCCCTCAGTCCCTGCACACAGCTCAGCATCTCACAGCTGCCACCCAGCAAGGGGGCAGAACACAGAACCATCTCCTGACAGCCTGAGCTCCCACACACTCCTCTCCCAGCCCCACTCACTTGTTGGGAAAGTGTGGGAATCTACAAAATCAGAGGGTTTTGGGAAAGCTGCAAAAGGCAGGCCTCAGAGGCAGTAGAACTGTGATTAGAGCTAAGCAGCAGCCATGAGATAGGTCCGCAGAAAAATTATTTAAACTGTAGAAAAGCAAGGACGAATAGAACAATGGTCTGTGTATTAATGCTTGTCTAGAATAACTCTCTAAGCTACAGAAACGTTTGTCTAGCAAGATATTAGGAAGTTTGAAGCTTAATAATGGAGCTCTGTGCATTGTGTTTTAAGGCTTACAAGTAGGTATTGTATTCAAAATAAGCAAGCATTGTTTTAACCAAAGGTACGTGTGCTTATGGTGGTTGGATGGAACTACTGTGAATGTGCTTTTGCTTTGTGTGATTGGTCAAAAAACGTATAAAGTTATAACATTAAGTTCTTCATCTGCTGCCTGGGATGTGAGCTGGTGGCATCTTCCCATTGTCACAACCATGTAATGAGAGTGATGCTGAAAAATAAACCAGCTCAAGGCACGTTCCACAGCAGCCCCATCCCGTTTGTGATTTGTGCACAGCCCCTGGCTGGCGATAGGAAAGAACCAGAGCAGAAGAAGAAAGATGCAGCTCTGGTTTTTCCTTACAAGTAGTTGGCCAAGCAGACACCCATCAGGAAGCCCTGCCAAGGCTCCCTTCTCTTACTTGCTCTTGGGAGACCTTCTTCTGGGTATTTTTGCTTGTTTCACTGCAACCTCCACCCACAACGCATCTCTCTTGGTTCTGCTTTTCAATTCTTCCACTTGCCTAATAGCACGTTTCCAAACCACGATCAAAAAACCCAAAACAAACAACAACAGAAAAAAAAAAAGGAATCAATAACCAAAACCTTTCCAACAGCAGCTATTTCCTTTTCCTGCCTCCCTTTAGTAAGTTCGGTGAGGAGCCAGCTTCCTCCAAGGCTCCCATCAGAGCTTCTTGTCAATTAGGATAATTGGCACCCAGCTGAGCCTATCTCCCAGCTGGGACCCATTAACACTCAATCAAGGCCAGCCCAGGCCCTGCTCTCCGCTCTGTCAGCGCCCAGCTCTGTGCACAAAGCCCTCTCGAGGCACTGGGGCTGTCCATCCACCCATCCACCCATCCATCCCTCTGGAAGGGCAGCATGATGATAATGAGTGTGATGAGCAGGCAGTGCTCTGGGGGAGCTCTGCTCGCGGCTGTTCTCAGCACCAGGGCCATGCAATTAGCCTTGCCCCCGTGTCACAGGCAGGGCAGCACCGGCTTTTTGAGGGGAAGGTGGAGATCTGGGAATTGTGCGGTGCCCCAGGCAGGGCTGCCTTGCTCTGGGTGGCATCAGGTGGGGGATTAGTCCCTGGTGCCCTCTGCTAAGCTCTAGGTCCAGTATCTCGTGCTTGTCAGAACAGCAGCTCTAATTTCCATGGCCCTGAGTACACCTAAGTCACCTCTTCAAGGGCTTTCTTCCTTTTATCTAATCACAAGGGTCAGAAAGCAAATAGCAGCTACCCGGCAGGAAACAAAAGAGCTCCATAATCTTCTTTAACCTTGTGCTTTCTTTAAAGTCTGGATTTACTTTGCTTGGCTGTTTGGAACTGATGTCCTGGGACACTTTCAAGTGGTTGTAGGAGGCAGAGGGCTGGCCCAGGTGTTTTCTGTGTCCTCTGTCCACCACTTCCATAGACTCGCCCAAGGCTGAAGCCTCTCTTAAACCTTATAGCCATGCAAACCAGAGAAACCAGCTTTCTTCTCCCCTCTCCTTGCCATGAACCCTCTCCCCACCTGAAGATATTCAGCATTGTGCTGAACCCCTCAGCTACTCCCTGAACACCCTTTAAATCTCTCAAACCCACGAGCTCACATGGCTTGATCTGCTGTAGGAATGTGCTTTTTGCTGAAGGAGTGACGAAACTATCTTTTGCCTTTCAAGAATTATTTTTAGTGATTTAGTGTGCTCTTTCTACAATAGACTGACTAGTAGAAGAATGTAGAATACTTGCAGTGTGTTTGATACTTTAGGTTTTTAAAAACTCTTGTGGTTTGTTAGAAACGTAAGCTAGTCCATTGTCTGGTTTAACTTCTTAAAGAATGCCTAGAGATGCAAATGCTTGTAAAAAATGTTTAATTACATCTATCTGCATCCACTTGTCTCTTCCAGAGCCTTGTCTTGAGCACACCCTTGCTCTCCTCTGTGATTTATTCCCGTGCCACACATCTCCAAACAGCACACCAAGGTCTGGTCTACTTTGAATACATATAGTGAAAATACCCATGTCTGTACAAAAGCAGGGGGACAGGGAAAGGGAAATTTGTCACATGGCCTTGCAGCTCAGAGCCAGCCAGAAAGCATTTCTGCTCCCTTGTTTCTGAAAATAACCGGCGCACATTTGACTTCAAAGTAATAAACAGTACAGACATTTCCCAGCCATATTTTTATCACTGTAGGAGAACGCAGCAGGAGACTGGGTTAGTGAACCAGTTCTTCTCTCTGCTGCTCATGTTCTGGATGAATTGAAGCAGTACTTCCAGAAAAATTATCTGTTCCCAGGCAAAAAGTCGCTTTTCTTTGCCCCTTCTGTGCTTTCCAGGAGGCTCAGGGAATGCACATCAAGCAATAGTCCCATCTCCCTGCTGCTGTCCAGCCCACAGGAGAGGGAGGGACTGGCACTGCTCTGGGAGATGGGCTCTCTGCCTGGTGTGTGGATACCATCTGTCTGGAGTGTCTGAAGTAATTTACTTCCCATTTTGAGGTGTTTGAGCTAATGATACTAATTTATGTCCAGCATATTAGACTCCTAGGGATTCTTGTTGGGACTGACCTTCTGATCACTCTGCTATTTAAGCCTGACTGTATTCTGCTCATGTTTTGAGACCAGCCATGTGATGCCTGAAGCCCTTAGTGACTGTACTGCTGCTCTTGTGAGCAATCTCCTAATTGGCTGCCCTGCAGTCCCACTGACAGCTCCACCCCAGGACTGCTCAGACACAATCCTCCTGTGTGCACCATGCCTGGCATTCCTGGGGGTGCTGTGAAGGGGATGTGGGTGTGCTCAGGGTGTACCAGACCTCCCCAGCACACACAGCAGTCAATCCTTACATCAGTGAGCTCATTCACAGGGAACAGACCCTCCCCTGTAAGAGCTCTCTGAGGAATTCTGCACCAAACTGTGGGTCAGGGAGTGCTAACTCAGCCGAGGAGAAATGCCTTGCACGACAGATCTGGGACCTCATCTGGGCTGTGTTTGTGATGGCTTTTGCCTTGTGATGGAGTGATGGCTTTTGCCTTGCAGATCTGGGACCTCATCTGGGCTGTGTGGGCTCCATTATTTCCATCCCTTACAGATAATAACAAGAAAAGATGACTAAAGATATGGCCAAATGTAGCCATGATATTTTCTGAAAAATCCTTTCCTTAGGATTTTTCCTCCTGAGAAGCTGAGAGGCCTCAGGAACAAAATGTAAACAATGGTTATCTGCTGCTGTGGAATGCAACAGGTGCATCTGTGATTGGTCTCATGTGGTTGTTTCTAATTAATGGCCAATCACAGTCCAGCTGTCTGGACTGTCTCGGTCAGTCACAAGCCTTTGTTATCATTCTTTTTCTATTCTTAGCTAGTCTTCTGATGAAGTCCTTTCTTCTATTCTTTTGGTATAGTTTTAATATAATATATGTCATAAAATAATAAATCAAGCCTTCTAAAACATAGAGTCAACATTCTCTTCTCTTCCCTCATCTTAAGCCCCCTGTGAACACCATCACAGCCACACTGGCCTGGAAGTAAGACTCTCTGGAGATCTATGGCCATCCTCAACACTCACTCTTTCAGCAATCTCAGGAAAGATATTTAAGCATGCCCTCTCTGGTTTCCCTCCTGCAGCACAGCTCATCTATCACACAAAAAGAATTGTGGCAGTTCAGGTTGTCCCTCGGGTGACTGTGAGCAATGCACCTCTGCTTTGCTCCCTCTGAGCTGCCCTACATCAGCCTGGGAGCCTGAATCTCCCCACAGGGCACATAAACCATGATTTATGGCAAAGCAGCAGCATTTTCTAAGAGCTGTGCCCTAAAATTGAGCCAAAAAGTCATCCGACCCATCCGTAAAAAAACATAGATTCTACATAAGGTTTCCTTTTATATGAGTATGGATCAGGGAAGAGCAAGTCTACACTTTTGGATGGAAAGTAAAAAATTATTTTTATTCTACTCATTAGGTAATTTTTTGTATTTAAAAAAATAAATCATAGCTTCACCTATTGCTGAACTGCAGTGATTTTTAGGAATAAGTTGGTCCAAAAGGCAGGCAAAAATATCTTACCCAGGGAAGGAACATCTCTTCCCAAGGGAAGGAGCAGGTGAAGGGGCCATCCAGCACCACATCAAAGCAGAGCTCCCCGCTTTGTAGTGCCATGAATGAGACCAATTTTGTGCTCCTCACAAGTGGGTCCTGTGTGGAAGAGGCTCACACTGATTCTCCATCCCACTTTTAAGGCTGCAGCAAAACCAATCAACTTGATGTCATCCACAGCTTTTGAGAGGCTGAGCGAGGATCTCCGGAGGGAACAATACAACCTGGAAAGCCCTCCTTCCTTTCAGCCTGCCCTGCACTTCCCCTCTCGCCTTGTTCTCCCTCTCCTCTTTATTAAGCCGCTTTTGTGGGGCTTTCACCCATTCTCTCCAATAGTGAAAAAGTCCAAGTGAGCGAATCTCCTCCTCCTCTTTTTTTTTTCCTTTTTTTTTTCTTTTTTCCCCCTCCCTTTTCTCTTATCCTTTTTCTAAGTGGGCTTTCAGAGCCCTGGGGTCCCAGCCGCGCCGCTTTGTTGGCATTGTGCTGGCCGGGGCTGTGCAGGTGCAGGGGGTTTTGTCCGGCTGTTAAACACAGGATAATTAGCCAGAGGGAGGGGAAGGGGCATTGCAGCGGTGCCATTCATTACACAGAGACATCCAGGTTCTGCAGGATCCAGGATCTGCCCCATCCCGGCTGATTTCTGCCCCTGCTGTAAAACAGGAGAGGTTATGGGAGGCAGCGTCACGCCCGGCGTGGGTTCCATCGCCTCCTCTCCAACTGTGTTTGCCACATCTCTGGTGGGAAGGATAAATTGCCATCAGCTCTTCCACACCTCGGGAATGGTGAAATGACATATTGGCTCAGGAAAGTCCTGTAAAAGAAACACGACCTGCACATGAAACACCACAGCCAGCGCTGGCATCGAGGGTTCGTGAGTGAGGGTCTGCCCTGACTCTCTGATTGCAGTTTTTCTTTGGAAGCTCTCATGAAAATAAATCTATAATGCACTCCATATGCAGTTTACGTGGCATTCGGTCTGGATATTTATTTTGAAAGACAAGAGTCTTCACTTGGTTTCATTTGTCACTAAAAAGAGAAAGAAGAGGCATAAAACAAGAAAAAATGGGAAAACTTTGACCCAAACCCAGGAGAGGCTTAGCAGCAATTCCACAAGGCAGTCGATATAAATTTCATCCCAGCTATGGCTGTGTGCTTGCTGCGAGGTGTTTGGCACCAGCTGCCTCCAGAGCAGCCCTGGAACACTCATGGAGCAAACCCCAGTGATGGCCCGAGCCAGGAGAGGGGCACAAACCCCCGGGAGCTGCTGGAAACAAAAAGGGAACTTGTTGGGAGTTGAGGACTCTACATCCCCTCGGGTCCTCCGACCTCATTTCCAGGGTGTGAGCCGCTCCTCATCCACACCTCCCATCTGTAAACCCAGCCAGGTCAGAGCAAATCCCGTGTTGATTTAGCAGCATTTTACATTTACTTTGGACTCACGTTGTGCTGGTGTGAATAACTGCATAAGTGTCAGGCAATCAGGGGAGCAAAGATGTGCAAGTAAAGCAAAATAAACCGTACAAAAATCTGGAAAGGAACAGTTCCAAAAAGTCACTCAAATATTTTTGATCTGAAGAAATTAAGCATCTACATTAAGTCTGGGAGTTGGTGACAGCTGCAGATATTTCTCCTACAGCCCAGGTCAAAATTTAAAATCTCATCTTTTATTATCCCCATCAAGCAAAGGATAGTCCAGCAGAGTCTGTGTTTGTGGGACTTTTCCACAAAGGGTTTCAGGCAACATAAAATGTTCCTGGCACCATTTTCAGCCGTGTGTCCCAGAGACACTTAACTCTGTACTTAATTCAGGTTTAATAGGCTGCGATTATATTAAATAAATACCAGCTGAACTGATTATTTAATACCCAGTTATAGCTGCTTTAACAGCCATGCAATTGACTGTTACATCTCAATAAACGTATGTTTTTCATCGATCACCTAGTATTTTATTTCACATCCCATAATTTTCCTATATAACTCTAGCACTTCGAAAGCATCGCCGGGGGTTGCCCCAGCTCTCCACGCTGGTCCTGCTGGCAGCAGGAATGAGCCCAAGAGCTGCTGCATTTCCAGGCCCTCACTGCAGGTTAGGTGACTCCTTCCCACCTCCTCCCTGCGTGTTCAGGTGATGTAAAATCCCTCCTTGCATCCCTCCCAGCCTTGTCCAGCTGCTCCAGGCCGGTAACACAGCTGCATCCCTCCACCCCTGCGCTGGCCTCCCCGCAGGAAGTCAGAGATCATTCTGCTCTCAACAGGCTGTAAAGAGTTTAAACCTTCAAGAGCCTCTAGAAACGTATAATCTGGATTTTATCCTTTAAAATTCATAGTTCCTCGCCCACTGATGCTTCCCAACTGATATTTGTGCTCTCCCCTCCTCGCCTGCTGTTTATTCCACTGAGTGGCATCTTCATCCCCTTGCTGTCAGGCATTTGGAATGATCATAAGATACATAAATAAGAAATTGTTTCTAAAAGCTGCATCTCTGCAGCCCAGGGAGGGGAGTAACAAGCACATTTTATAAAAGCACATTTGCTGAGGCCTGACAACTGCACCACAAAATACACCTGGCTTGTGTGCAGGGCTGGTTTACCCCAAGTAATGCCTGCACTTCTCCAAAGACAGTGTCAAAATAAAAATGATGCACGTGCAGATTTAATTACCTGCTGGTGTTGCTATAAACAAAATGGGTTTTTTAAGGGATACATTTCACAAAGGCTTTTAGCTGAGCATCCCCAGAAAGTGCAGGCAAAGCCATTTCCATGTATTATAGCAGTGGAATTTCCATGTTCCAACAGAAATTTCAGGGGGACACAGCAAATAGCAGGTTGTTTGTCTGATTTGTGTGTGTCACTGTAAGGTCAGCGAGCCTGAAAATACAAATGTGATTCGAAAAGTGTCAAGGAAAAGAATATAAAAATGTTAGGCAGTGTTTAGCACTGCGTACTCTTTCAGAATAAAAAAGACAAACCCCTCTACATTCCTGGCTGTCAAAAGCTGCACTTTCCTATTCAGATCCCAGCCCACCAAAGCCAGTAGTTATAAATGCTGAAGAGCCAATAAACACTCCTCAGAATTTAGCCCTGGAGAAGCACATGATAAGGAATAGACAATTCTTTGTTATTACCATACGTAGCCCCCTCCTTAAAATGCCCTGACACGATTTCTCAGGCAATAAATCAGCCTTCTTCTGCTGATGTGCTAAAGCCCATCTACATACCATAAAAGCTGCTTTTTCCCCTCCACATTCAATATCCCTACGATGGCTTTAATCAAAAGCAAGAGCACGTGCATGAGAAGAGAAAATGCAGATCTTGCATTTCTGAGAAATAATTCTTTTTGCAACTTAATACTCCTCTGAGCAAGTGGAAAAGTCCCATCCTCACCCAGCCAACATGATCTTTATTTGCTTTATATTTTCCTGACACAGTCACAGCTCTGCACCGTTCCATCATATGGTAGAGGTATTAATTCACTATTTCCTGCATTATACAATCCCCACTTCCTTTCCAGTTTTCTCACCATAATGATGCTATAATAAAAAACAGAGGTAATAATGAAGTTGGAAAATAGTGTAATTTCTAGCTGGCTGGAATAGAGCACAGCTCTGGAAGCTGCCTTGCTACTAACCTATTACATGAGGTTTTGAACAGGGTCTGAATGACTACCTGTGAACTGCCTGGAGAA
>NW_005054400.1:1878161-1893615 GCF_000277835.1 Geospiza fortis
GCATTCCTGGATCTGCAGAGCAGCACCAAGGACTGACTCACTGATGGACAGAGCCAGGTAGACCAAAGATTCAGTAGCTGGGGGTTGTGTTCAATTCTAAGAGCAAAATTCCCCCAAATGGGGCAGATTTTGGGGTGGGTTATAGCTGCTGTGTGCTCCAACACAGTGAGGAGCCCCAGAGGCAGGGATTGCCTGTGCTCCCAAATTCCTCCTGCTGCACCACCTGGGTGCTGCCACATCCCTGGCACGAGCTGTGCTCCTCCTGATTGCACTGGAATAAACAGGATCTGAATCAGGACATTAAAATGAGGTTTTTAATGAGCAATTTGGAGATAACATTTCCTTTCAGCACACCCAGAACACACCTTTCCCCGTAAGCTCTGCCCCTCATCTGGTTTTCAACACTTCATTCATGCATCCATGACAATTCCTTATGCAGCTGCCTTTTCCCAAAAGAAGTCCTCATGATATAAAGATACTGATCTTCTGGCTGCCTGCAGCTTCCAGAGCTCCTAACACCAGGGAAATGGCATTTCACAAGCTGGATGCTCCTGGGAAATGCAGAAATGCCAAGGAGACAGCTTGGATGCTTTTCTCAACCAAGCAGAAGAAATACCCTCCTGCTCCCACTGCACAGCCACAGGAGCAAGTGTGAGGAAGGAAATGCCATCTCCAGAAATTGTGACAATGACAGCTTCTTGTAATCAGCTACATCAGCAGTGGAGAAGTTTGGGAGGTACCAATGGAGAGCAGAGCATGGAGAAGGCTGTCCTCAGTGCCAAGGATGCAGTTTTCAAGGTCTCTGCTCCATGGGCCCTTCAAGCTGCACCTCTGGGCTCACTCTCATCTTCCATTAACCCCTTCCAAATGCCTCATTTTATGCCTCACCATCCACTACAGGAGAGCAGAGTCAATCAGGACAGGCCTGGCCTTACCCTTCTCTAGCAGAGCAGTGGAAATGCAGAGGGAAATTTACCTCTTCAGCTCTGCAGAGAACAGGACAGGAGCACAAAATGTGGGATCTCTTTTATGGACACCAGCTGGAGCCTCCCTCCAATGCAGGGGTTACCCCTTCACTACCCATGAGGAAAGGCTGGGCAGAGATGAAAAGGGGACAGGGGCTCTTGCCAAGCTCTGTGAGCTCACACTGAGCAGCCAGACCTGGATCCCATGCAGGGACACAAAATCCTCGTGTGGAAGAAAGCGTGAGAACAAAACTGCTGCTCTCATCTGCCTGCCATGAAACAGGAGCCTGCAGCCCAGCCCTCCCCTGCTCCTGCAATTACAGAGAGATTTGGGGGCAATAAACAGCACCCAGCTGGTTGCAGCACAGCCCAGAGCACTTGGGTTTCCGTGCCTGGAGTCTCTGCAAGCTTTGCAAGCAAGGATTTAATGGGGAAACACATTTGCACAGGTGAAGTTGAGCTGCAGCTGGGAGGAAGTGGTGGATGGCTGGATGGACAGAGCGGGATGGATCCAGGGACACTGGATCTCTCACTGATCAAAATGCTGCTAACCCTGACTGCCAGCACAGCTGGAACTGAGCTCCTGGGGAGCAGGAGGGCAGCAGCGCAAAGAAAAGTGGCATCCTGCACCCCCTCCCCACAATAAAGGGGTGCTGGGTGTCCTGCACTGTCAGAACTCAGTGCATCCCTCCGGGTGTCCAGAGTTGCCAAGGACCCCACTGGGGGGCTTGGAGACCCTGGCATGCTGCCCAGAACACCTGGGGATTTGATTTTGACCCCTGGAGCAAGTTGCCAGCTTTGTATGAGGACCTGAAAGTCACACAGGTTTGAATAGTGTAATAACAAAATGATCACAGAGTGAAAATGTAGATTTTAGGATTTTTGGTATGGGAGTTATGGGGACAAGATGGAGGAACTTGGGCGTGTCTAGCCTTCCTTCTTCTTCTTCTTGTTCTCCATTTTCTGCTGTGATTGTGGCACTTTGGGATTGGTTTAGAATAGAAGTGCACTGTCTAACATAGGTGATAGGTATTGGGAATTAAGTGTAAATATGTTATATGTAGTTTGTAGTATAAAAAGACAACACCACCTCAAGGGTGGTCAGAGTGCCTGTGGCTGCCCTGCTGAGCAGACCTCGGCTGGGCATAAAGAAAATTTTATAGACAAGAATTAATAAACAACCTCAAGACCGAAAAGTGAGGAGTCCAGGCTCGTTCTTCAGCCACGCGGGCCGAAGCAGAGACATCCTGCACATCTCGGGGCAGCGATTATCAACAGCAACCCGAGACTGCGCCCCTCACCTGGCTGCCAGCACCCTCCACAGGTCTGTGCACCTGCAGAGACAATTCCCCACAGCAGGAGCAGATCCCAGAGTGCCTCAGCTACTCCATGCATTGAACAGAAATGCACACCATCCATCTTCCCTCTGAGGGGGATTTCATGCCACCACTCCTGCTTTTTGATCCAGTGGCTGTCACTGAAACAGCCAGTGCTGCCAAGCACAGCCACAAAGAGAGAGACACTTCCTTGATGCAGCACCATTCAAAATATGCCCAAACACATGATGGATACAGTGCCTGAGTGTTTTGACCTTCAAACCTCTCCCTCAGCTTTTCCACAGTCTGCAGTCAGATATGATGGTTGTTTCATTTATTTGGGGTGTGTGGGCAGAGACAGGTGTCTGTTGACTGATGGTATCAGGCTGCATAATTTGCTTTTAATTTATATCTGTCCTCCCAAAGTGTCTAGTGGGGAGAATAAAATAGATCTGAGGATAAAAACAATGGCTTTGGGGTGGGAGGGATGCACAGAACACACAGTCCTCCTCTCCCCACACATGTCAGCCTCTGCTGAACACCTGAACAGACATCAACAGCTCCTGTGGGCTTCAAACTATCATGTGAGATATAAAATTATGCCTAAGTGGTTAGAGCCCAACTAGAACTGGTTTTGGAGCAGATGTCAGAAAACAATAATCTGGGATTGCACTAAGCCTGTGCTAAAGAGATGCTTAGGTGAGCCAAGAGCCAAAGAGGTAGAGAGAGAGCAGTGTAGCCAAGCAAGACAGGTCAGAGACAGGCTCAGCCCACCACACCATCCTATGAACTCCTTGGCTTTTGGGAGGCAATGCCAGCCCCTGGGCAATGTCCTGGCCTGGGACAGTGGCTTGGCTGGGAGCAGGGACAGGGACAGCCACGTGGGGAAGCACAAACTGGCCATGGGGCAAAAGGAGCAGGAACAGGACCCAGAAGGGCACAGCACAGGGCACCTGGGAAAGGTGAGAGCAGCTGGTGGGATTGCCCAGCACCTGTGCCAGCCACAGGGACTGGCAGGATTGGTCTGGAACTCATTCTTCAGACAATCTTTTTGAGACTTTGATTCAAAGACAACAATCTCTTCGTTTGTTGTTTCATTTACAGCTCCTTCTACTCGGCAAACACGAGAGCAGCTTGTGTTTGCAGGGACTGGCAGAATGTGTTAATTAATCCTGAGGATTCTCTCAGCCTTTGCAGTCACACCTGACCTCTGCATCTGCAGGAAAGCATTTTAATGCACTTATCACCAGATTCCATTGCAGTCATACTCAGCCATCCTGCCTGTGCCTTGGCCCTCTGGAAGCAGGCAGATGCCATCTCTGCCCTCCTAACCTACCACACCCATCAGCAGCTCACCCTTCTCCACATGGGGGGAAGGATGCAGGCACTGCCTGCCACCTTCACTGTGTGGCCACCCGTTTGCACTGGCAGATGAGTGATGCTGAATTCAAGCACAAGGGTAAAGGATCTCTGTTGGTCCCTGCCGGCATCCCTGCCTGCTCACAGGAAAAGTATCTGTGTCCTTTGCAGCCCAAGACGCTCTAATATGACAGTGGTGATCAGCTGACTCTTTACTCTCTCTATAAAACATGTACCCAGATTTAAATTGCCCCTGTGCACAAAGCAGCACTGCTGCATTTAACCCCCTGGATTCCCCTCTTTGCCATTTGAGGTTTCCCTGGACTCAGGACTCTCAGTTTATGACAGGCAAGAGCCCTTAATCATTCACACACTGAATTAACTTGTCTGAATCCAGTGAAGATGAGGAGCCAGTATGTAAAAATGCTCCTTGTAAGCCAAATGTTCATCCAGTTTGATTTGTTTTTAATGCCTCAGCTCACGTCAAGTCTCAGCTGGGATCTGACTGCTTATTTCCACTGACTGGGGTAAACCCAAATATCTCAAAGAGTCAGGGAGAAACATTCAGAATAATTTTAATAAGAGTGCTGGTCACTCCCAGCTCCATTGCTCACATTGGAAGGAAGGAACTATTTTTCTTATTTATCTCCCACTGTTTGCAACCTGGTCCTGCAAGAACAGCATGGCCAGCAAGGAAAAAACATCCATCCCAACATCTGAACCTCTCCATGCCTTTGATAACTGACCTGACTCACTGCCTCATTACAAAACACAGCAAGACTGTGGGCAAAACTGAAGGGGAGTCTGAGATCAGCAGAGAACTTGAACTCCAGAAAGTAACAGCTGCTTAGAAATAAAGCAATTTGGAAGTAAAATAAAATAAAGTAATTTAGCAGTCAAACAACATAAAGAAAGAAACAGTAAGATCAAGAGTGAGATCAGAACATTTTGAATGTTCACCAGAATTTGAATCCTGATCCAGCAGGTGAATGAGCCATCCAAGGGATGTGGCTCTGTGAGAGGGTGAGAAGTCCCAGGAGCCAGGACAATGCTCAGACAGAGAACAAAACTGTAATTTCAGCAGAGCTAGACAGAAAGTCAAATTTGGTCATATAAAAATGATCTCTTTTAGTCTTGCCCTTGGTGTGTGTTGGATCCCAGCAGTGGGTGAAGGAGCCCCAGGCTTTCAGGTTTGCTCCACACACAAGTGATTCTCAGGAGAGCTGGGATGGGGTGAGCCAAGCTCTGTACCAAATTAACTTGATAGCCAGCATTTGGTTATTCAAAGCTGGCAACTGTGGGAAGCCCCTACAGACTTCTCCTTGGGGTATCTGCACTAGTTACCTAGAAACCCAGGCTGAGTTTTATGAGCAGAAAATATGTTGGGAGGCACGTTTGCCTCATCTGCTTTAAAAAAGAGCTATTTTCCCCTTTTCCCTACCCAGCAATTTCATTAGTTGAGAACTATTTATGGGCTTTAATGACCCCTCTCTTTTCTGCAGCCTGGATTTCCCAGCCTTGAGAACATCCCAGCCCCTTCCACTTCCAGCATTGTGGCCTCACCCAGAAGCAATCTGTGCAAGCTTCCATGGCATCCACAGGACTCTGTGTGAATAACAAACCCTTTATGAGCCTAATACCTCTGCAAGCTGTGCTGAGACCTCAGAGAGAGCTCCCTGTGAGACTGGCGGGGAGGGCTGGGTGGCAATGGCTAGGGCTGAGGGCAGCTGTCGGAACTCAGTGCACTCCTCCGGGTGTCCAGAGTTGCCAAGGGTGTCCATGCTGCCCAGACCACCTGGGGATTTGATTTTGACCCCTGGAGCAAGTTGCCAGCTTTGTATGAGGACGTGAAAGTCATACAGGTTTGAATAGTGTAATAACAAAATGATCACAGGGTGAAAATGTAGATTTTAGGATTTTTGGTATGGGGGTTATGGGGACAAGATGGAGGAACTTGGGCGTGTCTAGCCTTCCTTCTTCTTCTTCTTGTTCTCCATTTTCTGCAGTGATGTTGGCACTTTGGGATTGATTTAGAATAGAAGTTCATTGTCTAACATAGGTGATAGGTATTGGGAATTAAGTGTAAATGTGATATATGTAGTTTGTAGTATAAAAAGACAACACCACCTCAGGGGCAGTCAGAGTGCCTGTGGCTGCCCTGCTGAGCAGACCTCGGCTGGGCAGAAAGAAAAGTTTACAGATAAGAATTAATAAACAACCTCAAGACCAAAAAGTGAGGAGTCCAGGCTCGTTCTTCAGCCACGAGGGCCAAAACAGAGACATCTTGCACATCTCGGGGCAGCAATTATCAACCAGCTACCCAAGAGGCAGCCAGCCCATGACTGAACCCAGCGAGTTTTCCAGTTGATCCCTCCACATCCTCTCCTTTTGTCCAGGATGGGGCTGAGATTTCCTTGCAGCCTGTTTGCTGACCATCACAGAGCAAGGAGCCCGCATCCAGCGCTGGCTCTCCCCGCGCACCGAGCCATGGGCTGTGCCTTGCAGGAGCGATTTCCCAAAGTCAGAGCATCGCTTTAACAAAGCCCAAGGCGGGCTCAGTGGCTGGGAGGGAGGCCAGAGCATTAGCCTTTCGCCTCTGGAGGCCGTGGCTCACAGCCTGGCTCAGGTTACCAAAGGAAGCGGCTCCGATGCGCTCCTCCCTCCGTAGCAGATGCGCTGCACGCCGGGCTCAGCATCCTGCATCCCTGCAGAGCATCCTCATCCTGGGGCTCCATTCCCGGGGAGCCTGGCCAGGCTGACAGCTCCATGGCTACAAATTGCCCCTGCAAAGCCAGCAGCACCCAAGGATGTGAAGCTGAAGGCAGGCTGGGAAATATTTCCCTGTTTATTTTCCTTGGGTTTGCTGATCTTTCTTCTCCAGTCCAACTGGAGCGGCTAAAAATTTATTGACCCTTTCTCTCTTTGGCATTCTGAAACTCTCTGTGAGTAAAAATATAGAAAAACAAATTAGTTTAACTACAAACTAGCTAGGATCACCACTTTTCTGTGGGGAACTCTGCTTTACCTGTGCTGAGCTGCTGGGGGATTAATTTCTTAAATTACATCAGAAAGAAGCAAAAAGAATTGATACTGAAAAAAAAAACCCTGAACTCAAAAATCATCTCAAGCTCCTCAGACTGTTCCTGGAGATAAGGCTGAGCTTGGCACTCAGAAATGTACTTTCAGAGAGGAAAATTTTTTGCTATTCTTCCTTATATTTAACCATAGCCACCAGCTGTGAATTTTTGCAACAGCCTTCTGGGAACAGTATCAAGGACAAAAATACAGCTTTGGAGATGAAGGTAGAGCAGTTTAATGAAAGTTTAAGTGACTGCCAACAAGAGAGATGGGGCTTTAATTTTATCTGAGATGGGGTCTGACATAAGTTTAAATTATTTGCATCTAGGAAGTGCTCTGGATTGGTTCAGGAAGAAGTGAAGCTGAGGTGTTCTTCCAAACCACCTGACCTCCTGGCAAAGAGGACATTTTAGAGGGGCAGTAGACTTCTCAGCACTTCTAAATCTCCTGCTTCCTGACGTCAAGAAAAGTGGGATTGCTGAGGTTTGATTCATGGTGAGGTAAACATCGAGATGCTTTCAACACCAGGTTGCATGGGGCATTAAGCAACCTGGTCTGGTGGGAGGTATCCCTGCCCATGGCAGGACAGTGGAAACAGGGGAATTTTAAGGTGCCTTCCAACTGAAACCATGCTGTGATTCTCTGTGCAAGTGCCAGTGAAGGATGGGGCAGGAGGACAGCTGGAAGTGGGCTGCAAATTGGGTTATCAGAGGGGTTCACCCATTCTCAAGGCCAGACTCATAGGCCATGCACAAGATCAGTCCCCACGCTTGTGTTCCAGTGCAAGCCAGTTAATCTCAGGTAGATCAAGCACACCAGAGGCTCATCCCTCCACCAGCACAAACCTCCAGGGGCTTGGTGACCACTGCCTTGATGTCCTGTGCCAGCCCAGGCCTTACACAGCCCACTGTGGGTGCTCCCAGCAGACCTGCACGCTGGATACAGACAGCCTAGAGCCAACCAGTGTGAGCACAAGGTCTGAATTTGGAGCTCTGGGCTTTTGAAGCCACCCATCTGTCCATGCAGGCACCCCACGGGGGCTCAGTGAGTTCTCCCTGCTCACATCCCTGCTGCTCTGCAGGAAGCAGGGACCACCATGGCTGTCCAGCAGACACGACCCACTGGTGCTATTTTAACTTTAGGTATTTCTTTTGCCTTCATGGAAGGAAAAAAACAAATACAAGACCTTTTGCACCTGGTGAGGAAGGGCTGTTTGTTTAGACAGCCAAATGAAGTCATCGCTGAGACACGATGCCCTCACACCCCCTTCAATACTCACTTGCCAGAAACCATAATGGAGTGAAATGACCCATCACCATCCACAGCTGTCTGATACAGCCAGGAATGTTTCTGCCTCCTCCTCAGTCTCCTCCAACCATACAAAAGCCAAACTTATCATTGCCACTAAGCACAAACAAAAAAGTCATCTCCCTAGAATGAAAAGGAGGTGGAAATTACTGCACAACCAATTTTTCCTGCAGATTGCCCTGTGAACCTTCTAATGAAGGCTGCAGCACCCGAGCCTGCCCTGCTCTGGGGTCTGGCCAAAGCATTACACTAACCCCCAGCCCAAGCAAAATTGCCCTAAGGAAGCTCCACTCTCCTCAAGACAAATGGAAAACTAAGCATTTTTAATTTGCATTTTAAAACAAATGCTGCTAATATCCAGACCATTAACTTGGCTGTGAGGCTTTCACAGCAAAACTTGTTACCCAGTGTGTGCTTTGTTGTCACTGAGGTGTATTAAACACTATTAATTGTGATGCCTTGCTATTATGCTGTTTGGAGACCTGCCACAAGCCCTCTTCTGCCCAACCTGTATTATGCTGTGAACCTTGGAGGCATTTTAAACATCTCCTGCAAAATTCATGAATGTGAAAAGGAGCCTGTCGATGCTTCCAACATCTTGAGGGGCTGGGGAGCCTTCCTGAAACCCAGCTCAGTTCAGGGCTCATCCTTAGCAGCCACTACATCTCAATCCAAGCAGCCCAGCCCCATCTCGAGCCCTGATTGCTACCAAGGTCCATATGCACCTTCCTTCTAATGAATCTAGGCTTAGGGACATCTCATGCATTATTTACCAAGGGGTGCTTATTATGATTGCAGTGATTTAAGGCAGTTTGTTACAGGCACAGCTCTGAGTGATTGCGATCAATAGAAGAAACAAGAACGAGCCAATCTGCATAGAACAACAGCCCCGGTCCTCAGGGGCTGTGCCTCCCTGTTAACCCTTCCCAACCTGGCACAAAAGATAGACACAAAGAGTTGCTTCCCTCTCTCTTGCACTCCGCACTCCGTTCAGGGGTTCTGCAGCTGCCCCAGCTGTTTTTTGGGCAGGCTCCCAGGTGCTGGCACCACATTCCTCGTGGTATTTAAGGTGCACCTTGGATGTGGCTGTACTCCACTGATCAGCATGGATCATGCCCCCTCCTTGAGGCCCCACATATAAAACCTCCATCTCTTTGCCCAGACACCAATTTAGAAACAGTGGCTAAGTTGTTTCTAGCAATTTAGCTAGAATTGCTAGAATTCTAGCAATTCCAGCAATTGAATTGCTAGAATTCAATTCTAGCAATTGAGATCCCAGGTTCAAAGCCCTGAGGATGGCTAAGGCAGCAGATATGAAGCAATTACTGCAGACAGGTAGCTGGACACTGATCCTGCCTGCCTGAAAGGTGGTGGGAGCTTCCTCAGCTAGAATGTAGAGTAGTTGTGTGACTTTCCAAGTTTACAGACTGAGAGGTCCAAAGTCTTTGCACCTGATACCTCCTAATGTACAGAATTATGGTTCAGCCTTTGCTCTGTGCACCCTGGGAGCTGGAGCAGATCTCTGGGCCAGCCAGGATGACCCAGTGATGTTGCTGCAATGTCCCACCACAGCAGCACGAGGTCCCAAACGCCACAAACTCCTTCCCTGTAGCACAGGGAGCAGGTACTCTGCTGTGACCTCTGGGCAGGGCTGGAGCCTGGTTTAAGGACAACTAATAAACACTGCTGTATGTTTATCCAAAACTGCTCACATAAGGTGACTCTGGAGATGTACTTCCCCACTGAGAACACGACTGGACTCAACTCCCTTCACTTCTCCATTGGACCCAGCACAGGGGAAATGTATTCATTACTTCCAAGGGGAAGCAAACAGGATGTCTGGACAAAGCACCAAATAAAAGGCTAATGACACAAATGGATATTTAATACAATGACTTCCTCTGATTATCCTATAAGGAAACACTTCAAATGCTGTCCATTTTCTACATCCTGCATCACTGCAACGTGCTTCAGAGGCTGGGAGGGAGTTTTCCACACCACACAGTGGTCAGGTGCCCTTTACCTGCCTGCTGCAGACAGTTTGGTACATCATGTACAGCCTGCAGGGCCCTGGGGTGCTATGCCAATCAGCAGGATGGGAGCATTCTTCCTCCTCACCATCAGTGCTCGGCATCCCCGGCACAGTGAGAAGGGTGACAAGGCACTGCTTTGGTGGCTGATCACCTTACAAAGAAATTCCCAGTGATGCAGAGGAGACCAGAGTTACCTTTCCCCCTCCTCCTCTCTATCCCTGGGATAGCCAGCAGAGCACCAGGAGCTGGGGATAACACTGCACTGCCTGGGTTCAGCCCCCAGCCTGGCTCTCCAAAGGTCTGTGCCACAGCCTGAGCCATCCCCAAGGCACCTCTGTGCTGGGGGGGTCACTGAACAAACAGAGTTTATCCCAAATCCCTGCTTAGATTAAACCAAGGCAGGATTTCATTAGCATGGCACTTGTTCTGCTGCTGCTGAAATCTCTGGAGAACAGACAACTGAAGCCTTTTGCTTCATAGCAACTGGAAGGAAGAGACAAGAACAAAGTAGTTCAGTTAAAAAAAAAAAAAATTGTTTCCAGAGTCGCTGTGACCTGATGATTGCTTTGGGTTAAACTAAATCCAACCCAATTGGCCAAGAGGCCAGAGACATCAATATGTAGGATTAGGCTTAGATTTCTTTTGGCTGGCAAGAGAAGGCTGAAAAACTTCTCTGTAGAAATTACCTTTCGTTTCTCTGTAATTTTTGATGTGAAAAATTCAAGTGAGAGTTGAGCTTTATATGGTTACTAAATAGCAAAATAATGACACCATTAGGAACACAAAGCTGAATGCAGAAAGTTCCTTTCTAGTTTAAACTCGTAGGTTTTGTTAACAGTTATTTCATTCCAGTGTCTGGCCAGCACTTTGTTTAAAAGAGGTCTTTGTTAATATTTTGATTAAGTTAATAAACATTATTAGGCAAACTTGCCTCTACACAGCTAAGGAAGACCTCCTAGCAAAACCAGAAGAGAACATTTGACAGTCCTAGAAATTCTAAGATAAGGAAATACACAGGAAAAACAAAAGGGAAATTCCCTCAACATCAGTAGTCTTTAACCATCCCAGGAAAATTAAATACATAAATTAAATGAAGTCTAATTAAACAGCAAATTTTATTACAGGCTATTTTCAAGGCACTGTTCTTCCAATAAAGGAAATCTATAGTCTGGGGAGGAAGAGGAATACTTTCTAATGTCTTTTGAAGTCTGACTGTCTTCCAGCAATTTATACACTGTTTGCTGGGATAATTCCACTGGAAAAAAAATGAAAAGGAAAAACCAAACAAAAGTAAAACCCCTTTTTTCATTTCTCAGCAACATCCTTGGGATATAACTTGCTTTCCTGATGCAATAAAGAAACTTGTGACCAATACAGCCATTGCTGGTAGTAATCAGACTCTGGTATCTTTGTACATGGTGTGAATTATAGTTATTTCTGTAGCAGTGATGCAATAGCAGCTTTCTACCCATCTTGAGTTGTTCCTAAGCTCAAGGGAAAGAGGTTCATTCAATCCCATCTTTGCTGTACAGCTGCTTTAGGAAAGAAGCCAGTTAATGTTCCATCCCAGGCCAAGAAAAATAATTTTTAAGGATGAGATAAGACAGAATTTGATCCTATATTTACAGCCCCCATTGCAACAAAGGCCAAGCCAGCAGACCTGTGGGAAAGCCTCTCAGTCTCACAGAGCATCAGTGGCACCAAGAAATGTTTGCCCCAGAGTAATGCTCCTCCCAAACACCTTTCTGGAGCAGCACAGGGGATTAACTAGTCTCATTATTTGATAGCTCAAAGCTCCCTATTGATTCCCAACTGCTGCTGACACTAAGGAATCACAATTAACTGCGGTCAGTTTTCCTGCTGGGACAAAGCTGCAGGCAGAGCTGTGCTCCCATCACCTGCTCACACAGCCCAACACCAACAGAGAAATCAAGATGCAAAATCAGGAGAACACCTTCCATCAGATTCAAGGCCACCTCCTTCTTCTCCCACAGGAGCTGCATGAGCCCTCCAGCCTGGGAACAAGCCCCTGTTGGCTCACAAAGGAGCTGTTTCCCCAGGCAGCAGCTGATGCTCAGCACGGACTCAGGCACCTCCAGCTGCTGGCGGCTGGCTCGGCACAGGAGGGGAAGTGTCACTGGGGCTCAGCAGCAAGATGGGACCTGCCCTTCTCCAGCTGCATCCGTTGTGCTCTTGGGGCCGGGCCAGGCTCGAGACAGAGGATCTGACGGGGTGGAAAAGGAAATTCTGTGCATTCCTCATCCGGAGCCTCCATGCCAAGTGAAATGCAGCCACGGAGTGCTCGTCTGAGGGTTGGGAGAGATGCACATTGCAGTGGCTTAGAGCACTGCTGTTGAGCTGGGTCCAGAGGAACCAGGCTGCTTGGGGGATGAAATCATTAGCCTTCCAGTTGTGCTGCTGCAACAGGTGAAATATCAGGAGGAATGTCAATCCCAGGATACACCCCTCAAATATTGAATTCTGGCTTAGGAAAAACACCTGCCCCAAAATGTTCTGAGCATGTGATTTTAATTTTCTATGACCTTTTTACGTCTCTCCTTAGCCAGGCACAAAAATATCCTCCTCAGAAGAATTTCTGCCTGGAAATGATGGTCCTTTTTCCCCAAGTCCTTTTAAAGGGAAGAAAATGACTTGTCTTCCAGAAATATGCTGCAATGAACAAGCAGTGCATGAACTGCCTGTTTGGGGGAAGGAAAAAAAATTCTTGTTCTGCTTGGGGAAGTCTCTCAATGCTCATCCATGCCCATCCCAGCTATATCCTGAGCAACCTGATCTCATGGAAGGTGGCCCTGCCCATGGTGGTGGGGTTGGAACTGGATGGTCTTTAAGGTCTCTTCCAACTCAAATCATTCAGTGATTCTACCCTAACAAACATAACTGTAATGAAATTAAAACACAGCAGCAGGAAAATCCAACATAAATGTGTGTGACCTTGATAACTAACAGTTGAAAAAGTCAGCCTTTGGTTGCCTTCTGTCTCCTACCAGTGCATTATTAACTTTGTAAATGGAAATCTCCCATGAGCAGAGTCATGGCATCGTGATAAATGCCCTTTAGTGCCCCATCTGCCTTCAGAGGGTTTTGGGAGGGACTGTACTCCACCCCCACAAGAGCACCAGCTCCTTTTCATCCCCTAAAGCACTGTGTGGTTTGCTGGGGATCTGTAGGGATGAAGAACATAAAGAGCACACAAATATGTTCCTTTTATAAGAAATGTTGGAGAAGGGTCTGTTCAATATTCATCTCCAGGGGTGCCTGTCAAGTATCCCATGTCCCAGGGGCTGAACTCAATGATCTTTGTGGGTCCTTTCCAGCTCAGGACATTCTAGTATTCTATGTGCACTCAAACCTTTAAAACTTCCTGCATGAGGGAGTTGGAGCCAGCAACGCTCACGCCTTGGGGAGAGAAGACTCATCCCTCCTAAAACATAACCTGTGCCTTCTCACTCCAGCCTGGCAGCCAAAATATCAGCCAGTACCACTTCAGCATCTCACCCACTCTGTCCAAGGCTGCTGACTTTGATGGGCCAACAGCTCTGGTCCAGAATGGCTTGGACAGAGCTCCCAGCCAGATTTGGGTCCAGGCATTTCTGGCAAGTGGACCTCTGATTCAACAACTACATCGGGTTTGGAGACCTTTTGAAAACACACTAGCCCAGCTGAAATCCCTAGGGAACAGAATGGAGAAGGGTGCCAACAGCCAAAGGGAAACAAATTGCTCTTCCAGGAAGCTGGATCACGCTCTACTGGCATTGGCCACACAATGTTTTCTTCACCACAAAAACAATGTTCCTGCCACTGCTACCACTTATTTCACTCCAGCACTGGGAAAACACTCCTGTCTTTGTAAATCTGTTTCCTGAAAGGGTTCATAAGCCTCCCACTTGTACCATTCAGTGTGGGACTCATTCCAGGTGTGTGGGCCAGGTGCACTCAGTGGTCACCTCTGGTTGTGGCTGTGTCACATCTGCTTGGAGGAAGGTGCAACCCTCTTTGGACACCTCTCCATTACTGTGAGCCAGGAAGAAGGATGACCTTCAGGATGGAGAGGCCAAGAAAAGCAAAATGTGAGGCATCATTATTAGGAAATTCTCCAGAGCTTTTGGTAGCATACCCACAAAACTTGAAGTGCCTAGAAATATAGATGTATACTTCCACACTTCTGGTGTACTGGAGGTATAAATTATCCCCAGGCAGCTGATCTAAAAGCACTTCTGCTTGCACATGAGGAACAGTTTCAGGCTCGACTCTGACTCGAGCAGGTCAAGCTGGGGGCATTGGCCCCACAAGAGAAATGGGTCACAGATCAAACATGCAGGAGGTTTGTGGTGGCAATGTCACTGACACTTTGTCCATCAAAGGGCTCAGTTAACAGCTGTACCTGATGCCAGCAGCAATGTACCAGTGCTGCCTAAGTGGCTTTTGATGTTTAAACTTGCTCACATGGATGCTTCTTTCAGCTGGATTTGTTACTCTCAATATCCTTCCTAAGCCATGCCATCAGCGCTCTCTACAAACTGAAGAAAATCTCCTTTCAGAGCTGATTTCTGCCAAAACTGCTCAAACTCAAATTCACATTCCTCTAGCCAAAATGGCCAATGAAAAACATTGGGATAAATATCAGCAGCAACTTGTATTTCTTGGGTAGAGCAGAAACCTCCCAAGGCAGGATAACCTACATGCCTGTAGGTGCAGCAGATGGAGCTTGTGCTGAGCTGGCGCAGGGCTTGCTCTCTTGTTGAAGGACAAGTGACACAAGATCCGCAGCTTTTCTTCCACATTTCTTCACAGGAAACAGTTGGGATCCAGGAACAGCCTTGCAGCACATGTGCTGGGGGTAAACAACTGCACTGCTTCTAAAACAGTGCAAACACGGGCCAAAATCCTTGCCCTAAAAGGGTTTTTCCAGCCCTGTGTCCTGCGGTCCTGTTCCTTTGACCTTGCCTTTCTAACATTAACACATACCACACATTTTTCAAAAAGCAACCAGCAAAATGAGATATTTCACTGCATCTGATCCTCCCAGGGAGAGATGAGAACAAAACCTCCTAATGCACGTTAATCCCATCACCAGAGCACTGCTGAAAGATGGCTGATACTTGGGACAGGGGCAAGGGATAGGAAAGCCCATATCAAGGCTCCCACATCCCACCCCAGCAGTGGCTGCCTATCAGTGGCTGGGGAAAATATTCTCAAATATAATTTTTTCCAGCATAAATAAGTCTGCAGCAAGGCTCACAAAGCAGGCAGCAGGCTCTGCAATCTGCCTGTATAAGGTGTTGCATCAGGCAAGGGGTGGCCTGGCAGTTTTTGGGTGATGGGAAGCAAACCTCACTGCTGTGCATGTTTTGGGTCAAATCCCATCATCAGCAGG
>NW_005054400.1:1893689-1901113 GCF_000277835.1 Geospiza fortis
GGATAAAACCCCCTCCGCACCAGGAACCCTTGCGTGTCCATCTCAGAAAAACCCAGAACAAGACAATTTGCATCCATAGGACTCTCAGCCACTGGTCTGGGGGAGAAGAAAGCCTCTGGCAAATCCATTGAAATACAAACAGAGTCTGGATGAAGGGTGAGACCTTCAACAGGAGGAAGGGAGAGTAAGCAGCAATTTCCATCCTGGGGCCGGGGCAGGTGGCAGCAGCAGCAGCCGGGCTGAGCACAGACTTGTTCTCATTTTTGTCCTTTGACCTTCTCCCCTCAGCAGCTGAGCCTTGTTTACTGGCATTTCAGCAGCCCATCTCCTGTTTCCATTAACCCTCGGAGAGGTGGGAGGCACAGAAAGGAATGGGTCTGCACACTGGGTGGTTGGTGCTCGGTGTGAAGGGCAGTGAGCTGCTCTCAGGACACACCACAGGCACAGATTTCCAGGGGACAGCAGCCTGGCATGGGCTTGCTGCTTTGCCTGGTCCACAGCACGCTGGGAGAGGCACAGCAGTTATGAGGACTCTGGAGCCACCAGCTTTGCCTCTGATGCTGCACATCTGGGGGGCTTCACTGTTCTGACAATTAGACAGACAGTGTCAAAACCAGCCCTGCTCTGCCCTCAGGCTGTGTTTATTCAGCACAGAGATGAGACATTTCCAGCATTCCTCCATCGAGCCTGACCTTGTAAGAGAATAAAATCTGAAGGATCTGTCCCCCGCAAATGACACCGTGGAGACTTCAGTGCTCCTGAACAGCCATGCCCCATGGGTTAAATCCAAGAGTTTAACAGAAAAACAAGGGGGAAATATTGCTCTGCTGACATTGAGAGCCACTGAATGCAACTGATCTGAGCCACTTCTGGCCAAACAGATCAGAGATTAAAGATACCTGCTACAGGCAGGAAGGCACATCACTCACTCTCCCTCTTGATAACACTGCAGTTACTACAGCATGGCTGGTACCTGGGTTATAGATCAGGATTTTCTGTCCTGGGACAGTCCTGAGCCATCCTGGCTATGAGCCAGGCCAGTGAATGCCCAATTAATTAATGCTGCAGGAGCACATGTCCAGGAAAAGCCCTCCCAAGTCTTCACATTTTCAGAGCATAGTGAGAAATAAGCTCTGCTTCCCTGCAAAATCATTGAGGTTTCGTTTTGGGGTATTTATGTTTATGGATTTTTGCTTATCTCTTGTCTTTTTTCTTTCTCTTTATGGAATCTATTGGTAGCAACAAAGAAGAAATTTCATCTGTGCACCACTGCTAACTGCAAGGCATCAGCCCCTGGTTTGGAAACCCCACAACCATTGTCCAAGATAAATGCTGATTTTAATGACAAGCTGTCATGCAGTTATTCAGAATGGACAGAGAGACAGACTGAATCTCCTTCCACTCCTAAAGTGTTTCAGTCAGGCCACAGTCAGCCAGCCTGGCTTAGCTGTAGGTTTATTTGCCATACAGGGATGGTGAAGGGCACAGATTTATCATTATTACTGCAAGCACAGGCTCCCCACCCTGTGCCTGGGAATTAACAAATGGCACAAAGAACAAATTGAGGATTACAAGGACCCCTCAGTCCCTGCAGTGTCCTGCTCTGCTGCTGGCCCCGGGGACTGAACGCTCCCCTTCCCTTTGTCTGATCCACACTTGGGCAGGTGGCAGCCCCTGGCTGGACTAGACACCCTGCAAGCATCAGGGTGCTGATGAATATCCATCTAATTAGAATGAGGGATTCTCCAGACCAGCCCTTGGACTGCAGAAATTAGCTAGTTTATTCCAATAAAGATGCTAATACGGGGGGCTTTGTGAAGGGCGAGAAATTCCCATTGTCATTCAGAAGCAATTTGTAGCGGATTTGAAGCCTTTGAAAAGGTGACGTGCTGGTGGCTGGGTTTGTATAATACCCATCCCTGAAACTCACAGCTGAGCATTCTTCCCCTCCATATGCTCCAGTGCTGCCCAATTTGTATTCCCCCTTGTATTCCCCGGGTAAGGAGGCACTGGAGCAGACCAGGGAGCGAGAGGGGGTCACCGGCAGTGGCAGAGGGGAGGGTGGCTGGTCCCAGGGAAGGGGGACATCAGCCCTGCATGGCAGGGCAGAAGGGTTTGGGTAATCTCAAACTTGGTTATCTCCCCACAGTGCATAGCCTGAAACAGGGAGAAAGGTCTAAGGTGCCTTCAGACATTTGTATTTATTATTTAATGCTTCTTTGGAGTCTTCACGCCATTTTGGTGATATTGAGACCCTCCACGTTGCTCCTTTGCTTTTTGGAGCTCAAACCTTCATTAGTCTTTATTTCTAGTGATTGGTGTTGAAGTTTACACTATCTCTCCAGAACAATCCCGAAATCCTTGGCTGAACTTTTCAATTTAATTTAATTTTACCTCACCACTCACTCTCCAGATGTGGCCTTCCGAACTGGAGACTCTTGTGGTGGTGTCCTGCATGAGTTGCCTGATGGAACTGAATTATCTGGGGAGGCCTAAGCTCTCCAAATTGCTTGGCAGGTGACTTTTTCCTCACCTTGTAGCCAGACTTGCCTCTAACGCACCAGTGTCTGCAGCAAACCTAATCAACATTTTAGGAGCAAATCACTTTTGCAAACTGCAACCTAAACTCACATAAAACCCTAATGCCTCCCCAAGCTCCTCTTGGTGGATCGCTCTAGGAGACATAACGATGTAAAAATGTTTCTCTAACAGCTGCCTGGAAACGGAGGTAGAGCTCTGCAGCACAGCAAAGGACTATTTTTGTGGAGAGGGCATCCTCTTGCCACTGACCTTCCATCCTCTGCACTTTCCATCTTGTGACATCGAGTCAAGGAATGACAGCAGAAGCCACGAGCAGCTGGGGCTGCTCTCCAGAAGCCCAGATGCACTTGACTCCTGTCCATCTCCCTGTCTCTGTAGCTTTATCCATGCACAGCCTGGCACTGAATCTCACATTTGCTGTGGATTGTGTTGCTCTATTAAGTCCATTAAGTGCAAGGGGTTGCTCTACTGTAAATGTCACTCCAAGGCTCTCAGTCAGGTATTTCAATTCGTGCCTAAATTTAAACACAGGATGGCCATGCTGAACTCAGGGGACTACTCCCATGCCTGCTGCAAATTCTTTAAGGTCAGACAGTTTAGAAGCACAGGTGAGAGAGGAGAAATATTTCCACCTGCTCAGGATCCTGCCTTTGCCCATGGGCCATGGCCCTACTTAGGACAGGATAACACTGACCAGGTCAGAGCCCATAAATGCTCACTTTCAGCCACAGTGAAGAGCTTCACATCTCTGGGAAGGAGCCCATCAGCAGCTGCAGCTGAACCAGTACCAGGTTTTGATGCTTGAAGCAAGCATCAGTTTAAAAGTAATAGGTAGAAGAATATTGATAAATAGCTGCCTAGGCAAAAAGGGGGTTTGGTCCCCAGCCAGGGCAGCTGATGCATCTGTGGGATGTTGTTGGCTGTGCAGCCTGGCTTGCCATGGGTCCTTTGTGTGACCAGAGCACAGATGAGGATCACACAGAGTAGCAGCGCAGTCTTGGCTGAGCTCAACTTTGTACTCTGAAATAAGCTAAATTCAGCTCTGAAACCCCCTGAGTAGGGATTACAGAATCTGTTTGTGATCACAAAGCGCTACATAATTGTAACTGAACACTTCTTTTCTTATCTTATTTGCAATGTTAATATGAAGTTAAATTAAAAGGAGGGGAAAAAAATGTTTCTCAGACATTTTGGCCAGCACTGAAGCAATGCTTTACATTATCTACCCAGAAAGAATAGCTTCACTAGCACAATAAATTTTTTTAACCTCTTGAAAAACAGAGCAAAGATAGAATTTTATTTTTAGTTTCCAACTAGCTTCATTTTCTATGTGGGGCTCAGAACTGGGGAATTTTCTCTGGTCCTGGGTGAGGAGAGGGCCATGGTACCTTCCTCCCAAATGCAACAGGGAAAGGAGAAAGGAACCAGTATCACCTAAATGTCCCAAATAGGTCAGTCAGGCTCAAGCCAAGGAAAAGTGTAAAGATCAGGACAGAGACCCAGCAGCACATGGTCCACGCTGAAGCTTCCACAGGGAAGAGGGGAAAGGAAAGGTTACTGTGCTCCAGGCAGCAAAAGCTTGGCCTTGCAGTCCATCCTTCACTCCAGTCTGGTGATGTCCACATCCTTCCCATGGTGAAGAAACCCCACCAGGCCCCCCGTAAAACACAGGTGTGACCTGTGAGTGTAGGTGTTGGTAGCTTTGTGGCACTGGAAGGATGAACACATCCCCCTGCTCCCCAGCTCCTCCTCTCCTCGGTGGCTCCAGCTTTAGCTCTGCAGTTCAGGCTCTTTGGGCCCCCATTTTAGTGCAGCCCGCGATGCACTGAATGCAGGAGAGGGGCTGGAAGGAAGAATGCCCTCCCTTGGGGACACAGGTTTCCCAGTGCCACCATCAGCCCTACCAACACAGCTGGGTTGTCACCTCCTGAATGGTGCCATTGTTCCTGCCTCCAAAATAAAACAGACACAGGAGGCGTTTCCACCCAAAGAAAACCAGTTTCCACTGGTGACTTCTTCCCCCTTTGCTCGAGAATCCTCCCTCCTTTTCAGGGCCCCCGTAGCTTTCCTTTGTGCCTCTTCCAGGATGAAAAGAGGTAGTCATTGATTGTATTAATAATTCAGGGCCTAATCTCACAGACGCGTGTTCACAGCCCATGAGGTGGCAATCTTTCATCTTGAGATCAGGATCAGCCAGATCTTTTAGAGGTCAAGGAAGATAGCTGCAGCATGGAAAATGCCTTCAAAATAATAGGTTTAGGCAATCCTCATGCACGGATGGAAATGGCAGATGAAAAGCTCGTGTGTCTCACACTCTCAGTTGCACCTGCATGTCAGCCTGGTGATGCCCAAAAACTCTTGAAGATGATTTCCATCAGTGTCAGTGAGCTGTGATCTCTGCCACATATCCCATGGCAGGGGGACTGGAACTGGATGATCTTTAAGGTCCCTTCCAGCCCAAACCATTCTATGATTCTACGGCATATCCCAACCCATCAATATTCCCCAGGTCACCTGAGTCCTTCTGCTTCTCAGGACAGCCACCTGCCTGCTGAAAATGGGTCTCATGCTGCTCTTCTCCCATGGCCAAGCTCCTCCTTTAACTGCCTGTTCACTTGTGTTGTCTTAATTGTAGCTGGAAGGACAAACTCTACTGGTGCTGTTTGCTTTGTTTGGTTTGTGGCCAGGAAGGTCCCTTGCGCAGGCAGAGCGGCAAATTCATCTCCAGGGCTAAGAAACTGCTCACAGGCACTAAACTGGGGATTCACCAGACAAGCAAAGGAAAGGGAAATCTGAATATGCTGGATCTAATTTTAACCTGGGGACCAAATTTACATCAGTGCTCTTGAAGTTTCCCTGTAAGGACAATGAAGGCCTTCTCTTGCCCCAAGACCCGCAGTCATCCTCACCCCTGCCCTGCCAGCTGGGTGCTGCTGTCACCACAGGGGCTGAGCTCCCCAGAAGGTGCCCATGCAGGGCCGTTGCTGCTCTCACACCTCGCAGGGAGTTTATGGAGGAAATGGCAAGGTCAAAGACATGCACCTTGCACCTGGAACTGGAGGTGCCAACTCCTGTTGCGATGCCAAAGATTAACGGGCGCACCGATAAGAGCCGGGGGAAGTGGCCAGCGGAGACTTCTGAGAGTTCCCACGAATGCAGCTGTGCTTTGGTGGAGCCTCCCCACTCTGGGGCTCCTAGTTCCCAACAGGAACCGGGCTCAGCACCAATTTGCTGCCGCCGCAATGCTCTGCTGCTGTTACCAAGGCACCTCAGCGCCCTGTGCATTAGCATTCTTCTGTCTTGTGCTTTGTCTTCTCAGGGAAGCCCTTCCCCAGCACAGCCAAAGCTGCTGTGGTGGCGGTGGCAGTGCCCCCCCAGCCAGCAGGGGCACAGTCCCTGAGAGCTGGGATTAGTAACGCTCCAGTGTACAGTATTTTACAGCCTGGGACTCGCGCCCGACCCACTGTGCACACCTGCAGCAAGGCCTGGCCTTGCCATCGCTTCTCCCCCCTCCTCTTTGTCTGCTGCATTCACTTGGGCTCCTCTGAACAAGCAGTTTACCTTCTCCCAGGCAGGGTCTGTGCCTGGTTTCCTGTCTGTGCAGCATCCCAAGCCTGACAGAAGCTGCTCTGTCTCTGCTGTGGTGTCCAGACACCAGAGTATCCAGAACTGAGGACTGATTTGCAAATAATTATTACGGAAGGAAGCCGTTCCTTCTATAACTGATAACTTATCTGGTATACATCAGGCTTTCCCCAGTCTTCTCTCTGTTCCTGCTTTAATAACTCATCCCCAAACACGTTGTTCCTTTGTCAGGACTATACACTCACTGTGCCCACATTTAAGAGAAAGCCCTCTTTGATGGCAAGGTTTCTGTAGCAGGGCTGTTTAGATTTGTTGTGATTAAGTCACATCCATTTTCTAATTTGTACCTTACACACACTCAAATCCCTCCTTAAGCCTGAGCTGTACAGGCACATTTTGTCTTCACTGCTGACTTAATCAAGCAGTGGAGAGCTGCTGTGTGCTCTCTGCAGTCGCTGTCTCTTGCACACAGAGGAGAAAGGGGAGAAAGAAACACTTTGCAAAGAGCTGCTATTATCCACGCGCTACGGCGACGGCATATTTAGTGTTTGTGGCTCTGGGGCTGCAGTAATTAATTGTGTGTCTGACACTTGGGTTGGCACAGCCCGGCACCCAGAGCTTTCCCATCGCCCTGGTACCCGTGCTTGCCAAAACCAGCTCCCACAGGCTTCTCACCAGGAGTGCTGGGGAGACTTGAGGGCGAGCTGCCACACTGCCCAGCTCTCAGCAATGCTGGGTGTGGGGCAGCTGGGGTGGGCAGCTACACTGAGGGGTTCTGAGAGCAGCCTGGGGTCTCCATCTCTTCCCCACCGCACAGTCCTGATGAGGGTCCTCCTCCCGCCCCCAGTCCCAGTCTTTGTCACCATCCCCCATCAACGGAAAGATGCTTTCAGCACCTACACACACCCCATGTGCTGGACAGGGGGGTGCCCCCCAAACCCCACTTCCCCTTCATCTCCTCCTGCTGCAGGTGGAGCATCCCCGCCACTCCGGGAAAACCCTGAAACCTTTCTCCACGTCCCCCAGCCCGGTCTGCCTGCACACGGAGAGGGGGTGCTGGGGGTCGGGGGTGCTGCAGCGGAGACCCCCAGCCCCCCCTTCGCGAGGCTGCGCCTCCTTCCCTCGCTCCCTCCCTCCCTCCGCCGCTCCTTGCGAGCGACGCTGCTCGGCATGTGCGGAGGGAAGGAGGGAGGAGGGAGAAGGGAAGGAGGGAGGAGGGAGGGGACCTCCCTATCTGGCTCTATCTCCTCGGCTGCCTCTCACATGCTCCGGGAGGGCGATGCGGCTCCCCGCGTCCC
>NW_005054400.1:1901535-1908062 GCF_000277835.1 Geospiza fortis
CTCCTCCGGACCTGTTGAGGCTCCCGGGCCCCTCCTGGCTCCCCCTTTCCCGGCCGGTTTTATAAAGAACCTGGATTCTTCCCGCTCCCCCTGCCCAGCGCTGCCTGCCCGGCTCGGCGCTAGCTGGCATGCATGAGGTTATTCATTTATCCTCCCTTCTGATGGTTGCCACTAAAGCTGCTCCCTGCTGCGCTAAGTCAGTCGAGTAATTCCTTGCAGAGCACTGATGAGAACTGTAAACATCCTCCCCAATATTTCCCCCTTTCCCTCGGATTGCTCATCCCGGGGCTGATCGCGGTTATCGAGACCGGAGCGGGGACACCAAGCTCTCGCTGGTTCCGAAGTGCTTGGGGGGTTTAGGAGCCCCGAGGGAGGAAGGCGGGGGGTGACAGCTGGGCAGATGTGGGACACGGCTGGGATGGGCACATCTGTGCGCAGGGAGAGGATGGGCAGCTGGAGTGCGGCAGGGCAGCGGGAGCGACCTCGTTCCTGATGTCCTGAGCCCGTAAATAGCCCAAAATCTCCTCCAGGGGACGGGAGGGACAGAATAAAGCCTCCAAACAGGACAGGTCAAACGCACCAGGCAGAGCAGCCCCTGTCCGAGCTTCCACTCTGGGACATGCACGTTGCCCTTCCTAAAAATTACATATATTTATGGAAACCGGGCTGCGTTTGCAAGACAGGTGCTTTTTGTTGTGGTGGTGGTTGTGAGGCAGGAGATGAAAGTTTGGTGTTGTTTTGATGTGATTCTTGATTGCTGCCGGTTGGAGTAATTGCATCGCAATTGCTCAGAGGTAGAATCAATTTCCCCAAATTGAGATTTTAATGGGAGCTCGCAAGCTGCTGTTATGTCATGTGGTTTAAGGCGGCGTTGGATTGCATTTATTTTATAAACTGGATACTTTTGCAGGCGGCGCAGGGATAACAGCACCACCCAGTGGGGCCGCAGCCCCGGCCCAGCCCAATCCCAGTCCAGCCCAGTACCAGCCCAGTTCATCCCAGTCCCAGCTCAGCTCCAACCCTGCCTTAGTCCCAGCTCAAACCCCAGCCCCAGTCCCAGCCTTAATCCCAGCCCAACCCTAACCCAGCCCGGCCCCGAGCCAGGCACGCCCGGGAGGACTCCTGGTGCCAACTCCACGATGCTCTCCCTTCACAAAAACTCCAATTTTCCTTTGCCAAAATACCCACAGAAGTGCTGGATTAAAGTTGTTTGTGTTTGGGGAGTTTTCCCCCCATAAGAAGGAATGTCTCTTTCTCAGATATTCGGGGCAAAGTTTTAAATCAGCTGAGGTCACTGTCGCTCAGTGTCTCACAAGTGAGAATGCAGGAAAGGCATCCTGTGTTGGGTTGTATTTCTGGCCCCTGCTGCTGCAAATTGACAGAAGGAGACCTGGCAAGGCTGATTGGGTTTCACAGAGCTTTTTCCAGAGGATCCTTCAAACAGCCCTTGCTCAAAGGGCTGCAGATGTAGGCTTGCAAACACTCGATGCCATCTCCCACCTTTAAATAGGATCGAGGAGATGTCCTTGGCTGACCTGTCAGTCAGAGGTGGGGAATTCGTGGGCTATGTTTGCACTTTCTCGAGATGTCAGGGGCTTTTAAAAGCAGCAGAGAAAGATTGTCCCATCACACAGACTGGCTTCTGTCTCTGCTGATAAGCACCCAGTTCTCTGCAATTCTTCTGGTGTCCCTGCCCATAGCAGGGGAATCAGAACTAGATGTTCTTTAAGGCCCCTTCCAACTCTAACCATTCTGTGATTCTCTGATTCTGATAATTTTTTTGGCAGTTCAGACTTAGCCATCTTTTCTGCTGAGCTGACATTTGGCCATTTGCACTTGCTCTGGGGAACCTCCCAGCCCATCTTCTGTTTTTGCTTAGAGGGGAGCCTAGACGTGAAGAAGATACACTACAGAGATATTGCTTGATATCTACCCCCAAAGAGGAGACTGGGCCAGGCAGACCAGCTCCCTGCAGAGAATGAAATATACAGCTGGTGAATTCCAGCCAGCCCTCCAAACACTGCCGAACAAGGGATGGTTACAAGTTTCCATGTGTGCGAATTAGGCCTGGCCCCCCCAGGGCTTTGCAAGTGAGGGAAAGGGAGAGACACAAATGAGTGTTAACAAGTCCAAAAACAAGAAGTCAATGTGATGAACTCTATTTGCCTTAAAATATCCCTGCTTGGTTTGTTTTCTGTCATGGGTGAGACTGGAAGTTTTCCACCAGCCCATCTGCCCTTCCCCTTATACAGCCTGGCTGTTTTTCAGCATTTAGAGGTGATTTTTATGGCTGTGGGCTTGGAGCAGGCAATTTGAGGAGAGAAGTTACCCACTGTGACTTCAGTGGGGGTTGCTGATAATCAGTTAATCTGCAAGGATGCAGGTCAACAAAGACTTCTTACATTTCATTTACTGGTGGCACAAAGCTGTAATTTTTTTTTCCACCTTTCACAACTGGCCTCTTTTTACACAGCCAGGTTGGTGAGGCTGATGCTCACAGCTGTGGGAAGGAGGATTTAGATACACCAACAAACTCCTCTCTGCACTTTGCTACGCAGGAGTAGATCGCCCTTCAAAGCCCAGCTCTGTGCCATCCCCTCTGCCTGCCAAAGTTCAGTGCAGGGCACTAAGGAGATCCTGGGGGGACATTTTCCTGCTCTACCTGCAAGGAAACATTGGTAGGGAAGGGGGTTTAGATGCGCATTTGGCAGCTTGGAATGATGAGTAAAAGGAAGGTCTTTAAATTTAATTGCAGATATCAGAGGTGGCTGTTACTGCATAAAGATGTTGGGGTATTTTTGGTTCTTCTTATTCAGAGGGGTTTTTTTCTTTAGTAAGGGAATTGTTCCGTGCACAAATGTTTGCTTTTATTTTCACAAACATTTTGGGATCAGTTGTCAAACCTCTCCAGGCAACAACTTGGGGGTTTCCGTTCCAAACTTCCTTTCTTCCTCCTTTAAGGAGCAGCTTGCTTTTTGCTGCTCACCCCAAACACGCACACATCCCTGCAGAGCATTTCAGGATTAGCTTCCTGCAGGAGTGATTATGGCTTATCCCAGACAAGCCATGAGTTGAGCACCATGTCCTGAGGCAGAGCAGGAGTGTGGAGATAGTGGTGTGAAAAGTGGCCACACAGAAAGTTCACGGGAGAGTCAGGAGCAGATCAGGAGCCCCGACATCCACTCCTCTAACTACTAGCTGCAGCCCTCAGAAATACCCATGTTTACTATTTTAGCCATATAATTACAGGTAGTGAATGATTCCATTAGGAAGGCTGGAAGGGCAGCCCTCATCTGCAAACCTCTGGCTTCAAATCAGCCACATTCACTCAGCCCCACTGAAGCCCACAGCCACGCAGGGCAGAGAAAAGGAAAGTTCAGCCCAGCTGGGTGTCCCACGGGAACTGAGACTCCTCCAGCATCCTGCAAACACCTCGGGGAAGGCTGTGATTTGCATGTCACCCCTCCACAGTGACACCAAACACGGCAACAAAGTGCAGATGACCACGGAGGTGCCTGTGCCCCAGAGCTGAGCCGCTGCCGTGGTTGCATGTCAGCGGTGGGTGGTTTCCCACATTCTGTTTGCAAGGAGCATCAGGCGCAACCCCTGCCTGAACAGGGAGTTCTGCATGGGCTTGGAGAAGGAAAGAAGTTGGGGGAAATGCAGTAGCTCCACATTTCCAAGCCTAGATATCCCCATAAAGCAGGGCACAGATCTGAATTTCACACAGCCTCTGATTCAGTAGGCGATTTAAAGTCCAGAGCTTTGATTCAGCTAAACAGAAAGGTAAAGTTTATTTCAAAAACGTGTAAGGGGGAGCAGGATTTCAGAAACACACCTTATTTGGGGCCTTTTCCTCCCCGAAGTTACGGTTTGGACACATCTGTTGTTTTCTCCAGCGAAATCCGCTGCTTTGATCAGTGCCAAGAACAGCAATCCCATTTGCAATGCATGATGCAACGGAGCAAAATCAAGGAGAAATTTTTACAAACTGGAGCCAGGGGCATCCAACCGTTGCTTTATGGCAGCACAGTTTTCCATACACCAGTGGCAGAATTTCCATCAAGGGTCTTATTTTAACTGTAATGCCTCAGACTGGATTCCAGGCTATCCTTGCAATGTGTCAGCCTGCCCCAAAACGGCAATACTAAAGTGGTGCTTTAGGTCAAACCATCAAAGCAGCCTCCCAGCAGCTATTTAACAGCTGGGTTTTAAAAGTTCGTAATTCAGATGGGTTTTTTTTTTAGTTAAACAGATCGTGTTAGATGTCATCAGGCAGGTTAACAGCAGAAATTATGTTTTTTATTTTGAAATAAAAGCAAAAGTCGCATTGCAAGAGGAGAGGGTGGGAGCAAGAGGAAGGGATTTGAGGTCTGGAGCCCCATCCCCTGGATCTGCCCCCCTTCCCTGGGCTCTCCCCAGCTCACAGACCCTCTCTCTCCTCCCCCTAGGCCCCTTCCAGCTCCAGCTGCCTACACATCCCATCAGCAGGCATTTCTTCTTGGGTGGTAGGAGCAGCTGGCAGGGTTTGGACATATTTGCCCCTGTTTGACATCCCCCACAAAGAGGTGCTTCGAGTCGGCGTTCCTCCCACACTGCCTCTGCTACAGGTCTGGATCCGGCCTGCCAGCTTTCATCTCCTGCCCAGCTCTGCCCACTCTGGCAGCTCCTCTGCACACAGAGCTCCCTCTGACTTTAGTGGACACTGTCTGAGTGCAGCTCTAGGACCAGCAGGATCAGGACAGATATTCCGTTAGGCAGGCAAGGCCACAGGATTTTTGGATCCCATCTGGGTCCCAAATGGAAAAGCTGCAGTGTTTTAATTCCTGTTGCAGCCTGGATAAAGCCCTAGAGAAGCTTCTCCTTCATTTGGAGGCATGGGGTCTCACTCCCCTCATGGAGAAATAGATAGGTGTTAAAAGATATCTTTGCTTCTTGGATATTTATTCCCATCTCCTCTTCCTTCTTCTATGGGATATTTGTTGTACTGGATCACAAATTCAATCCATGACAGGAAGGAGATCACAAACTCTTATTAGAGATTTAAGCCACAGTCACTCAAAAAAGCATCCTTAAGGATGTTTATGAGCTAGAAGAGGAGATTTCCAAGAATAATTAGAAGAAATGTCAAGGAGTATCCCAACCTATACCAACCTGCAGGAGGAAAGAAGCATGGTCTTACAGAGCTGGGAGAAGGGTAGTGTAAAACAACCAGCATCCTTTTATTCTTTGCATAAGAACCCCAAAAGAAAGGAGATGAAACATCCGGATGGCAAGGGGACACGCCATCAAAGGAGAGCTAATGATCCAAAACAGGGAAGTCATTAAAGCCCACACTCGTGGGCACCCTCATTCAGAAGTGGTCTTAGTTCACTGTGGCTAAAACATCCCTCAAGGGGAATTTTTAAGAGATCCAAGCTAAGTGGATGCCTTCCTCCCGGCCTAGCCCTCTCATGGGTGGCACAGACCCCTGGGATGGTGGGGATGCACATCCAATCTGCTCACCTCCACACGATGTGGCATTGCGGGAGGGAGAAAAGAGCAGGAGCTTGAAGCCCAGCAGGCAAATGCCTGTGTGCTCCAAGCTGCTGTTCCATCTGATGGTCTGTGAGCAGGCAGGGCTCTCCCAGGGTTGGTGTCTGCCTGGGACTGCCCAGAGGGTCTCTAAGGGAGGCTTAAAAGTGAGACCCTGGGACAATCCTGCCAACACAATTAGTGAGGATTTTCCCCAGTGAACATCCAGGTCCGTAAGTGCAGAGGAGGCAGTGGTGGTGGCCCTGAGTGGGTTTAGGTATGGTTATTCATCTCCATCGGTCCTTGGTGGGCTGGCGGCTGGATTTGGGCACCTGACAGCCATGCCCCTATGTAAGGAGTGCCAGTCTATGATAAGGATCTATGAGAGTTGCTGTTTCTGAGTCACCTAGGGTTACTTCACCCTGCCAGTGCAGGTGCGGGTGAATGACCTGGAACTGTTGTGAAACTCTCACCTACCATGGTGCCAGGCTGGGAAGACATGGAGGAGCTCCATGTGCTGGGGGAACGCCATCCCCCAGCAGGCTGGAGACCTCAGTGTCGCTGTCACAACCCCTACCCCGCAACAGCTGCCTAAAGCCTCCCTGCCTCAGTTTCCCTCCTGTGCTGTACAACAGCCCGTTTACCCCAAACTGCTTAATTTTTTGGGAGCGAGATCCCAGGGCCAGGTTACCTTGTTCTTTGGATCAAAGGGCTCTTAGTAGGCCCATGAGAGAGGGGCAGGGAAGGGACAGTGTGTGTTGAGACCCGAAGAGGGGGGAGGAAGCCCCTCTCCCAAAGTGCCACCGAGCTGTGATGCTGGCACACATCCCGTTACCCATCCTGCGTGAGACCACCGCCACCCCTTCCCTGGGGGCACAGCAGAGCTTGGTGGCCCCATCACCTTCTCCAGCCCCCTCTCCGGGCTCTGCCCGGCTCTTTCTCCCCGCTCCTCCCAGCCGGGCTCCCATGGCCGCGGCCGCTCCCGCCCCCTCCCGCCGCATCGCCCGGGGGGG
>NW_005054400.1:1909138-1915052 GCF_000277835.1 Geospiza fortis
GGGCTCGGCCCCCCCGCCGCCCCCGGCCCCGATGTTTGTATTGTGTCAGAAAAGGGGAGAATTTCAGAATTACAGCTGAAAACGCCATCTGTTTCCAATGAATCCCCCATAGTTTTTCACAATGTTTTTGGCAGATCTCTGCCTGCAAATTCCTTCAAGCCCTGAGTGCTTGTTTTTGTTGGGGGAGGGGAAACCCAGTCCACAGAGGCGGATTTGTTCCTTCCAAAACTTTCCATTTTCTTTACCTCTTTTTTTTTTTTTTTTTTTCACTTGCAAGGGAGAGCAAAAATTGAGAGAAAGCAGGAGGGCGATAGAAAAACTCTAAGGCTTAAATCGCCCTATCTCCCTTTTTATTTTTGTAAAACTTTCATTTAAAAAAAAAATTAAATTTATTAATTTTTAAATCTCCTCTGCCTTTCTTTTGCATAACCGTAGGTGAAGTAGTCTTGCACACACATGTAGGAAATAAATAAATAACTGCTTTACGCCCTTCCTCCCATCTTTGCCCTCTTCGCCCTCTTCCAGGAAGACCTTTTCAGCGCTGCCCTTAGCACTGAGGTGTCTCTCTGGATCCCACTCTTCCCATGAAACTTCCCAGCAGGCTGGACGCTGAACCCCCTGTTGTTTTTTGGGGTTTTTTTTTCTGGAAACTCTGGAGCTGCTCCCTTATGTGTTGCTTAACGCCCTTTTTGGAGCGGTTGAGTTGCAAAGCGTCGAGGCTGTGAGATTTACGGTGCAAGAAAGAACTTGATAGGAGATCTGGCTGGCTGCTTTGTTTGATTCTCCCTTCAGCAGTCAAATAAGGTGCAAAGAACTGGCAGAACGAGGCGATCCAGAGCCCGCGGGAGCGGGGCGCAGGCGGAGACGGGGCTCCCCGTGCCGTGGGCTGCGAGCAGGCTGGGGGCTTTTTAAAAGCTTTGTGGGTGGGAAGGTAGGGAAAAGGGGGGGTTTATTCCCTGCCATATCCTTTTTCCATATGCTTCCTGGGAATTTGTAGGTTCCTAGCAGGTTCCCAGCACCAAGGAGGCTGGGGGCTTTTTAAAAAGCTTTGTGGGTGGGAAGGTAGGTAAAAAGGGGGGATTTATTCCCCGCCATATCTTTTTTCCCTATGTTTCCTGGGAATTTGTGGGTTCCTTTGCAGCCCTCCTGGGAGCCCCAGGTGAGCAGGGCCGCTGGAGGCTGCCCAAGCGGGCGCTCGGCGTGTCAGATCAGTGCCTCGCCGAGTCCTGCCCTATTTATTTATTTGCTTAACCCCCCCCCACGCTCGCAGCCCGGGCTGGATTCCCACTTGTGCTGCTCTCGCACTGGTGGCTTTGCCCTGCTGCCTCCTGGGCAGCTCCACCACCCAGTGCCCTTGGGCTGGGTGCTCTGGCCGTAGGTCAGGGTGACCGTGAGGCAGCTGGGGAAGGAGGTCTGGGCGCAGAGCACGCCACTGTTTCCTTGGCAGAAATTCTCCTTGGAGCTTGTGCCAAGTCCCAGTGTTGGATGCTCATGGGTGCTCTCCCAGCTGAGACCCTGATCTCCTGGGTGAACCAAACCTGTGCCTCCCAGTACAAGCTGTGCTTAGTTTTCTTGCAAATCCTTTTGTACTTCCAGAATTCGGCCCTGGGTGTTTTTGCCCCAGGTGTAGCAGGCTCAGGTTTGCTTTGGCTTTCCCTGTTTGTTTCCAGCTTGGCTGTTTTGGCTGTAATACGCTTCTGCCTCCATAAAAATTTGGAGTTTTCTGCTCTTGGTCCATCCAAGCAGCACAAGTGGTTTCCAGATAAAGATCCAGCCTTATTGGAGGTGTATCAGGATAGTCAATAAATGGCTTTTGTCTCATCAGCAGGGAGGTGATGGCAGCATTAAGCCAAAACTGAGATAGTTTAGAGGCTAAAATAACCTCTACAGTGCTGTGAATATGGAGCCCATCCTGGGGAAGGTGGAGGCAGGGGAGGGACGCGCCTGTGCGGGATGTAGTCAGGGCAGAGAAGAAGGGAGGGATTCAAACGTAAACCTGGAAATATTTTGGCTTCCCTGTTTTGTTGCAAGCTTGGAGCTGGTCTCGTACTTGGAACAGGGAGTCCTCTGCCATTGCCAGCAAGGCACGTTGTGGGGCTGGAAGGAGGCGCCTTGTTTTTGTTGTAGATGGGGTGGATATGTTGCTGTTTTCCACAGAAAATCGTGGGATTCCTGGCCCTTGGTTACTGGGCACAAGGCAATGTTAAGAGTGACTTTGGGTTTATCATGGGAGCAGTGGAGATTTCTTTCTCTGTGGCCTGGACAGCTGTGCTGAGTCGGATGTGCACATGAAAGTGCTCACAGGGCTGGGCAACCATAAAAACTTCCTGACCTGGGGGCTCTTCTTGGGCTGTGCCCTGACCTGCTGTCCCTGGAGAGCCAGGCTGCGGCCCCAGTGACAATGAGTTTTGTGGTCTCTCTTCTGGCTCCCTGATGGGCACATCCCATAAAGCATCCGTAGGCTCTGGCATGGCAGTGTGTGGCCCAAGCAAGCCCCTCCTCAGCCTGTCAGTCCTTCAGGGGATCCCACAGCCAAGCCCTACTGCTCCCAAGGGATAAGTGTTGGTGAGACCCTGAAAGAGGTCAAAGATGAGGGCTTTTGATCCCTCTGGATGAGTTTGATTTTGTCTGATTTGCTTTTCCTGTTGGAGTAGACACCAGACTTGGAGTAAGGGGGAGTGTAGGAAGCCAGGACCAAAAGAGCCTCAGGGTCCCAGGTGGTTTGAAGAGGGCTGAGGTGAGCTCAGGGCTGCTGTAATCCAGGAGTGATGTGTGCTGGGGTGACAGAGAAGGGGTTTTGGGGAGGATGGGGGTTGTGTGGAGATGCAGCTGTGGTGGGCAGGTGAGGGGTGCCCTGACCTGTGTCTGGCTGTCCTTGCAAATCCCGTCCTGATGCCACAGATCAGGAGTGAGCTGTGCAGGCAGGGTCCTGCCTGACCGTGCACAGCATCCAGAGTGCACTTGTTAGAGGAGAGCTCCTAAATGCCTTTAAAAAGCTCTGTAGCCTGCACTTGGCAGCTACTGGGATGAAAAGAAGAGGATATTTATTCCCTTGTCTGTGAGCTCTCAAAATAACAGTGCGTTCGATTGTAGCCTCAAGATTGCTTTGCACTCAAGTGCAGCCCGGCTGAGTAAATCACTGCTCCACCAGCTGAAATTCCTGCAGCAAGGGGGAGAATTGAATTATAGCCAACTGCAAAACCAGATGCCATCCTCTTGATGAAGTCATTGGGCTCTCACTGCAGAGAACAAGCTGGCTCCGACACACACACAGCCCTGGTAGGCACAGACTGAGCCGCTCTGTCTGACGGCCTGGCCGTGGTGTGTGGGGTGGCCAGGGTCTCATGTCCCCACAGCTGCAGGGACAGCAGGTCCTTCAGAAGGGTGTCGAGTCCCACTTGGTACTACATGAGCATCCAGAAGTGTTTGGCCGTTCAGTTCCCAGCAAGCAGAGCTGTCCCTGATGTACAGGTTTTATGGGTCAGGCAGAGAGCAAGCTTCACTTGAGGCCAAAGAATTTTCTCCTCCCTTGGTTTCCTCTCCTTCCTGGACAGCTGTTGACTTTGGTCCCCAAAGCCTTAGTAATGATCTATGGCATTTTGGGTTTTGGACAAGCTACCTTTTTCTCCTGCTGTGTGACACACTCCAGCTGGTCCTTTCTGAAATGACAAGGGCATGTGGCAGGACATGACTCCAAACTTTGCCAGCCCACAGTGATGACAAAGCATCACTGTGCTGGTATACAAGGGGGGGGCAGTGGGACTGGGGGAGTGGGTTCCAGTTAGAAAGTTACTTTTTCTTCTTAAATTTAAAACCTGAGTCCAGGAGAGGCAGCATTTAAAAATAAACAAACATCTGAAGGTCTGTGGCTGTGAAAGATGAACAGACCCTGTGGCTTCCGTGGGGTATGAGCGATGGGGAGGGAATCTGGTGCTGGATGGGAGCCCAGCCTGCAGGAATGGATCCACAGGGTCCCCTGCATCCCCAGGTGGGGCTCCAGCATCAGTCAGGTGTCTCGATGGGCTTGTGGGGCTGCTGCCTTCCAGCCGGGCAGCTACCACCCCACGCCCTGCGCAAGCCAACGCCTCCGATTGAGATGCCGCAATTTTTTGGCAGACATCTAATTGTATAAATTTGCCTCATCCAGATTTATGTGCTCCGGGCTTTTCTCCATCTCCTCGTTTTGTATCTCATTTACCTCTGCGTTTGAAGGGTTGAAATTTCACAAGAGCACAGCGGGGATGATTATTCCTAGAGGGAATCCACACCTGTGAGCAGAAAGCGTTTCCCTGCCAGCCCTGCCGCGGCCCGGGCGAGGGGGAGGAGGGCGAGGGACCCGCTGCCACACCTGGGGGGCCCCCAGGCGCTGGTGGGTGGCAGCGCTGCCTTCAAAGGCACCCTGGGAAAACAGCTTTGGCGTGGGGAGAGAGATGTCTGCTGGAAACCTGAAACACTCGGCAGTGGGGGTGGCTGGCAGAGGTGACCTTATCCAGGGACCGCTGCTCCAGAGGGATGGGACATGAATGGTGGTGGCTGAGGAGGAAAGTGAGGGTGATGCTTCATGCAGGGCATGAGAGTGCTAATTCACCTCTCTTCCCACGGTGCTCATCTTGGGTGAAAGCCTTAACATCCTTCAGTGTCCTCGTCTCTAAACTGGACCGTTTACCTGAGGAAATTTACCAGCTCTTGGGAGCTGTTGGTGAAAGTCTCCGGGTGCACTCCCAACGGGGAGAGTCAGGTGTGCAGCCCCAGAACGGGTTCCTAGCCTGCAGCACCCTGTGCTGCTGAGAGCCAGCTTTGTTAGTGCCCTTCTGCAGATGAAGAATCAGAGATCACTGCCTTATCACTTCCCTCCCTGCTCATCCTCCATCCACCAGCTCGTGGAGGAGTAAAACCTGCATCCTCTGAACCGCCCACTGGCACCGCTTCCTCTGAGCAGGCAAAACCTCAACGGCTGAGGCAGAGGCAGCACTAAGGCCCAAATCCCAGGAGGAAGATTGAAGAGCAAAGTCTGTGATTGTTTTGCTGGTAGTTCTCAGAGCAGCACAGCCCTGGCTGGCGGCTCCATGGGTGGTTCCCTCTCCCGTGGTGTCTGCTCACCCTTCTCCCTGCTCATGGATGCTGAGGTGAGCCTGGAGGAGCAGTGCTGGCTGGGGGCTGGGAGAGCTGCCTTGGCTGGCGCGGAGCATGCCGGGTCAGCCGTAAGCCGAGTCTGGAGCCAAAAGAGCTGACTAAGTGACAGCAGCGATCAAGGGCTCCTTCGGCGGCGTGCAGCAGTTTGTGCTGGAGCTGGTGAAGACACTGACTCTGCTGGTTTCCTGCCTGTACTTGCCCCGTGTCTCTGTGATGCCTGCAGAGGAGAGATGGGGGGCCGTGAACTCGGTGCTGAGGACAGAAAGGAGGTGGCCATGGCAGGTCCTGTGGATGATTTAGTGATTGACATGGGCTGAAACGAGAAAAATGCTTCTGTGTCCCTCTTCTGACTTCAAGGAGCTGGTTCCTCCTTCCCCCAGCATCCTCTTGAGCAAGACTGGGTTAAAGGAAGCTGCATGGTTTGAGGTGAACTCTGGGGTACATCTAGAATCACTTCCATCGTACACAAAGTGGGGCCTTTGCCTGGATTTAGTGCATTTGCTGCTTTTGCCAGTGGAAATGAGCACATATCCTCGGCCCCAGCGTGGAAGGTGGCCCCTCCGAGCCAACCTCCCCATGCACACCCTTGCAAAATATGAGCCCCAGCTCTTTAAGAGAGTCAGGTTTATTTTTCTCCTTCAGTCCCCTCCTCCTGGTCCTCCCCCCACTTCAGTGCAACTGAAACCTGATCTAATCCCTTTGCACATGGGTAATTTATTGGTCTATTGGGCTTTTCTTGATGGCAAATTGCATTGTCTTTCTTCCTGGGTTGAGGCTTTGG
>NW_005054400.1:1915064-1927463 GCF_000277835.1 Geospiza fortis
ATTCCTGCAGCCCTTTTCTCAGGGCTGATCTTTCACACCCCCTCTGAGCACAGTCAAATCAGTTTTATTGGGCCTCTTTGTTATGCAAACAAGGCAATAATAACCAGGCTATTATTCTGCAAGATTGTGCTTGATTAACAGTTCAAAGGAGGTCGCTGGAAGAGCCCGGCGCTGCCTTCCCGCACAAATCCTTTCACCAAGGCTGGGTCAGGTGGCCCTTGGGTCTCGCTCGCCCCGCGGTGCCCCGTGGGGTGCGGGAGAGCTGTCCCTGCCCGTGACATCCCATCCATCAGGGCTGCCCCGAATCGCTCCTTTCTCTCCCTGGTGTGACAAGGCGCCGGCCGATCCGTGTCATAAAATAGAATCACACAATGATTTGGGTTGGAAGGGGCTTTTAAAGGTCACCCCGTCCAACCCCCCTTCCATGGGCAGGGACTTCTTGAATGTGTCCGGGGATGGGGCACCCACCATCTCTCTGGGTAACCTATGCCAGTGTCTCAGCACCCTAATTGTAAAAAAATTCCTTCTTTGTATATAATCTCACGACCCTCATGGGCATTAAGGTGTGGGTCCAGCATGGCCACCATGAGGAATGGCTCATGGGGACACCCCCTGGGACAGGAGCAGCACAAGGGGCTGGATACAAAGCACAGTGTTCATTCCCTCAGTTTTTGTTGGGGACTCCTGATACCTTGCTGGAAGCAATCCCTTGTGCCGTGTTTCTAAGGAGAAATGTGATTCATATTTTTTTAACACTTTTGGGTTCGTTTTCGTGCTGGTGGTGACTGCTGTCTGCCTGTGAGCAGAGCAGCCCACATCTCCTTGAAGCTGGCAGATGTTGCTGGTATTTAGCACCTTGGAGAATCGTGCCTTTCCTATTGAGGTGTCAGCATAAATATGTTTATTTAGATTACTTAAATAAATATGTGTTTAGGAGCCTAAGTCTGGGTGCTCAGATCTGAGGCCAAAGGTAATTACGTTTTACTGTGTTCTCCAAAAAGGCCCTTCACTGCATGTGTGAGGCTTGCACATCTACACTTCAATCCATGTATTTGGAAAAACGCGGGATGATGTATTTGCATCACATGTGGGTGATGAAATACTTTCCAGCCCGTTAGGAACCAAGAGGATATTAAAAAACATTGCTTAGCAGTGAACACTTTAAAATTAACAGGTCTGGTGAACGTGCATTCAGGAGTCTTAAAAGAATTGGCTTTTGCTTTCAGAAATTAATTTCCAGTAATTCTCTTTGTTACAGGAATTACAGGAGAACAGATTAAATGTTGATTTTGTGCTAGTTTTTTGTAAGAGCCTGATTTGGGTAAATGAAACCCAGGTTACTTGACACCCGCTGTAGGGAGAATAGGGGGGCACTGATAATTAAAAGCTGTTAAAGTTAGATGTGTGCATATGTTTGAACACTTAATTTGACATCAAGTAATGCAATGTACTGATGATGAGGGCATCTGATACCCCAGAGCCCTGAGTGTATGTTTGGTGGTCCATGGGATGTTTAATGGAGAACCAGGACTTTCCAAACCAGGAGCTCAGGAAAAGGTCACAATTCATTCATTGCCTGCTCAATGGGATGTCCTGGTTAAAGGGCTGACCTCGGGAGAGTTGTGAGCGTGTTTTTATCCCCGTGTCCTGTCGGGGTGGTAGTTTGTGCAGGAAACAAGGCTGCTGGAGGGAGATCTGATGGTGGGGCCGGGCAAACACCTTCCAGCGAGAACTTAAAAGTGCAAACCGTTTAGCTTATCTGGAGGATTGACAAGGGACTTGATTGCAGTGTGTAAATATCTTTGTGGGAAACACACTCGTCACTAACGGACCTTTTACTGCTTTAGAGAAAATCGCTGGTTCTTTTTATGTCCTTACAATGAAGTCAGATAAAATCCACTTAGAACCAAGACCCGTGTTTTGTGAAGGTGATAAACTCCCGAAACAGCCTGCCCAGGAACGGGATGGCTTTTCAGTGGGCACAGACCTTACGGGAAGTGTCCCTGAACAGACGGGGGATATGGGAGGGGTCTGTCCTAGTCCAGGTGCTTTTCTGATTTTTTTTCTGGCTTTAGCTTTCTGAAACCGTCGGTTTCAAGATAACAAAGGAAATTTTGTTCTCTGGTTTGAGTGGCACCTTTCAAGGCCTTGAAAGAAGATCGTGGGGAGGGTTGGGAGGTGGCTTGGAGGGGTTGAAGTCACCTGTGTGTGAGATGAAGGCTGCTCTGCCGTGGACGAGAAATCACCCAGACTTGGGGATGTCTCACAGATCCCAGGAGAGCCTTGCTGGGTTCCTGCTTGAGAGGGATTTGTTTCCATGCTAAGTCATCTGTGGTTGAAAAACAGAACCATTGTGAGTCGATGGAAAATAGATTATGCGAAATTGAATAAACATCGTTTCTTGGCCAGGGTACAAATGAGCCTGCACCACTGTGCCAAAGCTGCTGCCAGAGGGGACGAGGCAAGGCTGCTTGGGAGGGGTGAGGGTCGTGTTTGCTTTCTTGCACAGCCTTTGTCAGCTGTGCTCCCTCGCCAGCAGCATGAGGGGTTTGCCATGAGGATGGCTGGGGAGGTGTCCATGGAAAGGCCAGGCACACACAGGCCCTGCTCACACAGAGCTGGGGCACCTGGATTGGGAGATCTGGCCTTATATGGGGCCCTGAGCGAAACAGCCAGAAGGGGCTCGGTGCCAAAAAGTGCCGCGATAACATCGCAGAGCAGAACGCTCCCCCTTCAGGCGCAGGGAGGAAGGAGATGGGCTTCCCTGCCCTCCCTTCGGTTGGGGTTTTTTAATTCAGGACCTTATAAAGTCATGTGTGACCCCGGGCAGGGCAGCAGTGGGGGATGTTCAGCAGCAGGATGTGCCCAGCCCTGGGTGCTGGGGGGCTGTTCAGCAGGGCCCTCTCTGTCCAGTCTGCATCTCCTCATCCAAGCGAGTGAAGCAAGTCCTTAAAGAGCAGGAGGCATGGGTTTGTTCCTGCTAAAAAAATCCTCTCTACACAGCAGCTGAAGGGCTGGAGCAGGCAAAGTGCTCTGCAAGCTGCTCCCTGCATGGGATGCTTTGTGTAGTGCATCCTGGTGCCTTGCTGAGCTGTGGGGTGTGTGGCTCCTTCGTGTCCAGGGATGTGTCCTCCAGCTTCTCCTGGGGCTGTGTGGGCAGGTCGGGCTGCAGTGACAGCACCTTCTGCCACCGGAACCCCAAGGCATCCTCAAGCTGCACATTAGCATAACAACTAGGAGAGCAATGACTTTAATTGCCTGATGCCACAAGGGTTTGGGATAACCAGCAGTGGTGGCACTGGTCACACTCCTGCCATGCTGTTTTGACTCCCGCCTTCCATTATGACAGTCCTGGAAAACCACACTCCTGGGATGAACAAGGGGTGTGAAATAATAAATATCTTTAAATTTGACCCATACATGCAGAAGAATAAGCCCATGTCCCAGGTCAGAACCTTGTTGTTGAGTCACCTCTGGTCAATGATGAGTTAAAGGCTTTCCACAGAGCTTCTTGCAGGTTTAAGTGGGATGCTGCCAAGACCAAACAGCTCCCGGGTTCTCAGTGCTGTTGCTAGCATCTGAGTTTATTAAACATGAATTTTAAAACTGTGAGGAACCTGTCACCATTTCCTATTTGCACTTCAGTCTTCTTCAAAACAGAGAGGAGACTGGCTTGTTTCTCATGGCCGAACTGCTCAGTGTTTTATAGTCTTAAGTCTCCCTTTCTGATTTTCCAGCACCAACTCTGTTTAGGTTTCCAGCACTGTGATGTTTAAAACTCAAACATACTGTTTTCCCTGAAACAATACTGGGTTTTGTAACTTTCTTTCTAAACAAATCTGAGATACTTTTGGCACGGATGCCCTGCCAGGCTCCTTCTAAACAAGCCCCAAGACAGGAATATATGGGTACGCCTGCAAAAGGCACCATGAAAGCATCTGGAAATGGTGGGGCTTGTCTTCTCCTCCTCCTGCTGCCTTTTCTGCCTGAGCCCATCCTGTTTCCAAGCGCTCCGAGGGGGTCGATTAAGAGGAGAGGAAGGAAAATGCCATGAATTTTAAGTAGTGTGAGCCTGGGTTCACCCAGCAAGACTCCAGATTGGCAGGGGCAGAGCAGTGTCTGCGACATTCAGCGATGGCCATGTGCTTTTCGCACAGCTGCTTTCAAGTCTGCTCCAGGGAAGCCACACTGCCCCAGGGAGCAGACGTTGTGTGTGGGGGGAAGAAGCAGGATCTGAATTTTCTTTGCCTTCCTCTGTCTTGCCAGGAAGCACCAGGGCTGCGGCTGAGCCCGGCAAAGGCCCTGCAGCCTCTGGCTTTGCCTCCGCTTGGGCAGCGCACGGCGGGTGGGAAGGGAAGGGAAGGCGGGGGCTCGCTGGCATCCCCGCACCTGCTGTGCCGGTTTTTCTCCTCCACCTCTTGTTCTCTCTCAGCGGGCCGTGGTGGGGAACGGGCTCCCAGGGCTGGGCAGAGCTGCACAGATGTCAAGAAAGAGGTTTTTTGGCCCCTGTTTCTTTACAGAGGCTCAGGGACAAGCGCTGCAGCGTCACTGCTGTGGCGCTGGTGATGGTGGATGGCCTCTGGCTGTGCTGCAGGGTGGGTCATGGCACTGGTCCTGCTCTAACCTGGGAGCAGTGCTTGTGGCGCTGCTTTGTTTTCCAAGCCTGTCAAGGAGGAAAAGGGAGAGAGCTTTGTGCTGGTAGAGATCAGTCTGGACACAGTGCCCAGTAACTCACGCAGCACAAAGCTTAGAATGTCAAACCCTAAAAGGGCATTAAAAACCCCATTGCATTAATGATCCTCCCTCATCACTGCTTATGAATATATCCCATTCTTCCACACCATGGTTTCCCCCCATGATCATTCATCTAAAGGCTGCATGTTCTTTCCCATTTTGGCTTCAATTGGGGCAGATCCTGTTGGTTTCTTTGGCTTTGATGCATGAGAGTTGGGTCATGTGAGAGGGTCACGTCTGGTGAGCGACGCCCCGTCACGCGGCCGGGCCGGTGTCATGAGTTTGGGCAGCGGGAGGAGGACGCGGCCTCTGGACGGCCTAGAGTTGGGCAAGCCAACACTGACCCCCTTGTGTCTGTTGCCCTCCCACAGTGACATCTCCATGCAAGATCCTCAAGTGCAACTCTGAGTTCTGGGCGGCCACGTCGGGCTCGCACCACCTGGGCGCGGAGGAGGCGCCCGAGTTCTGCACGGCGCTGCGGGCCTACGCGCACTGCACGCGCCGCACCGCCCGCACCTGCAGGGGAGACCTGGCCTACCACTCGGCCGTGCATGGCATAGACGATCTCATGGTGCAGCACAACTGCTCCAAGGATGGCCCCACGTCCCAGCCCCGCCTCCGGACATTGCCCCCCGGGGACAGCCAGGAGCGCTCCGACAGCCCCGAGATCTGCCACTACGAGAAGAGCTTCCACAAGCACTCGGCCGCCCCCAACTACACCCACTGCGGGCTCTTTGGGGACCCCCACCTCAGGACTTTCACGGACACTTTCCAGACCTGCAAGGTGCAGGGGGCTTGGCCGCTCATAGACAATAACTACCTGAACGTGCAGGTCACCAACACGCCCGTGCTGCCCGGCTCCTCGGCCACCGCCACCAGCAAGGTGAGCCTTGTCCCCCTGGGCAGAAAGGCTTCAGAGCAGCCTTTCTTTCCTCCGTGTCTTCCCCCTTTTCCACATCTCCTTGGGGAGGGTAAGACAGAGCATGAGCTCCTCTGAATTCGAATGTTTGGCCCTCAATATCAGATGTCCATCCTTCTTTTGTCCCCAGCCTGAAATGTGGTTCTTGTTGAGCACATCCAGCCCCATCACAGCAGGCTGCACCTCAGGGGGCCTTCATGGCCAAGCCAGGTATTGCTAATGAAGAGGACTCCCACCTTGGGATTGCTGTGAACAGCCACATCAGGAATGATGCTGGCACCTCTTGGGGCACACCCAAGGCCCAAGCAAACCCAGGACTGCCCTTCAGGGAGGCTCCAGCTTGCAGGAAAAGCCTGGAGGGAGCTGAGCTCCTCACTCTGCCTTCCCCTCTACCCAGGCTTGTAATTGTCTCTGCGGTTTGCAGCCAAGTGAAGACATATTGTTGGGAACAGTCTGTTCTGGAGGTGCTTTACAGACTAAATAAACATCCTGAAGGTACAAGGCAAACACAGAGAGCCCAAGTGAATCTGTGCTGCTGTGATACAGCAGGACTTGTGTGCCACAGCCTCAGCTTCAGGAGGGACCTGGAGCTGAGGAACTGATGTGCCGCCCCTGGTGCACAAGCTCTAAAGCTAACAGGGCACTTTTTGTGCTAAAGAAAGAGGGAGGCTCAGCAGGAGGCATGCTCTTGCATTTGGAAAATGTTCTTGCTCACCATGTCTGGGAGCTCTGCTTCTCCCTGTGTGTGGGGAGGGGAGGGAAGCATGTTAAGGACAGGGGCTGCTTGTCTGCTCTGGATGTCCCCCTTTATCCTGAGCTGGAACTGGCACTGAGGTTCTGACCCCTCCCAGATAAACCCCCTTAATGATACTCTGATGTCCTTACCTGCTAAAACACATCAAAACCTGCTGAAGCTGGCAAGGAAGTCTGGCTTGAGGAAAGTGGTCCTTAAGGATCCCAGGACCTGCTGGGATCGCAGGATCACCATCTTAATTGAGCCTTTTCTCTTGTTATCTGCCTCAGAGGCTTGTGGTGAGGAGGGATTAGTCATGAGATCTGCAGCATGAGCTGTGGGAAGCACTGCTGTGGGCACCGTGCTGCTGGAAACGATGGGAGCACTCAGTCCTTGGGGCTCTGTGTGTTCTCTGCTCTCTTCTCCAGCCCCACCCCACTCTGGCCAGGTCTCAGTCTCCCCCTTCACAGGGCCCACGTGGCAGGAGGTCCCCTTTGCCTCTTCTCCCTCATGGGCAGAAAGATGCAAGAGCAACTCTGCAAGAGCTGAGAGGAAGCGTAGTTTGTACTGTTTGTACATGCAAATTCTACTCATTTTCCTCCCCAGGTCTTCCCTCCAAAAGCCAGGCCAGCAAGGGAAGAGCAAGCACAGGGAGGTCCTTCCTCTGGAAGGGGCCTGTGTTTGAGCCCAGCCAGGGGTGAGGAGGCATGTTGGGCTGTGTTTGTGTCATAGAATCACGGAATCATTAAGGCTGGGAAAAACCCCTTAAGATCGAGTTCAGCCATTAACCCAGCAGTGCCAAGGCCACCCCAAAGTCACCCCCAGAAGGGCCACCCCACAGGAGCAGGCTGAGCACATGTGTGCCTGTGGGGCTGAGATGGAGCAGGAACATGTTTGAGGGCCCATGGGAGAAATCCTGTTGGTCTGCAGTTGGTTAGGGAAACAAATTGGTCCAGCCCTTGGGATGTAAATGTCATGGGAGTCAGAAGAGAAGCTCCACCGCCTCCAAGGGAGTCAGGGCTCATCCCTGCTGCCATCTGCCAGCCCTGGAGGCGAGGCAGTGCTGCGTGCACGGGCATGCTGCCACAGGCCTGTGAGCAGGGATGCTCCACCCAGCTCCAGCTGCAAGGAAGCTCCTCTGCTGGGCCTGGAGATAACAGGCAGATCCAGGTGGTGCATTCAGTCAAGCCTCTGGATCTTGGATCTCTACACAAGTGTCTTCACCCTTTGGCTGGAGCAGGATCACCATGTGTGGGAGGCTGAAAGTCAGTGCCACTTCTTAGGATGAAGCACTGAGAGAATGAAGGTCACAATCCTGTCTGGAGTGAGCATCCAGCCCTTCCACCTCCCACCCCACTGCTGGGTGCTCTCAGGTGGTCATCACTGGCTGTAACCATGCTCCTTTCCTCCCCCACAGCTCACCATCATCTTCAAGAGCTTCCAGGAGTGTGTGGATCAGAAGGTGTACCAGGCAGAGATGGACGAGCTCCCCGCCGCCTTCGTTGATGGCTCCAAGAACGGAGGGGACAAGCACGGAGCCAACAGCCTGAAGATCACAGAGAAGGTGTCGGGCCAGCACATCGAGATCCAGGCCAAGTACATCGGCACCACCATCGTGGTGAGGCAGGTGGGCCGCTACCTCACCTTCGCCGTGCGCATGCCGGAGGAGGTGGTCAACGCCGTGGAGGACAGGGACAGCCAGGGCCTCTACCTGTGCCTCCGTGGCTGTCCAGCCAACCAGCAGATTGACTTCCAGGCCGTCCGCTCGGCCCAGGCCACAGAGGGCCGTGCCCGGAGGAAGGGGCCCAGCCTGCCCGCCCCGCCCGAGGCCTTCACCTACGAGACAGCCACAGCCAAGTGCAGGGAGAAGCTGCCCGTGGAGGACCTCTACTTCCAGTCCTGTGTCTTTGACCTCCTCACCACCGGGGATGTCAACTTCATGCTGGCTGCTTACTATGCCTTTGAGGACGTGAAGATGCTTCACTCCAACAAGGACAAGCTGCACCTCTATGAAAGGACACGGGTGCTGAGCCCGGGCAACACGGCGCCCACGGCAACACATCCCGCCCTCTGGGTAGCACTGCTGTGTTTGTGTTGGTTGTGCTTGTTATAGAGGTTTGCTCCTTCACACCTTGGAGAGAAGGGAAAGGGGAGCAGGAGGCAGCCAGAGATGAGATGCAAGTGTTGGAAAACGAGAGGTTGGACATCAGAGCCACGTGGGTTGTCCTCAACTCAGTCTCTCTCTTGGTGCAAGTCCTCCACCTTCCCAGCTCTTGCCTGGGAGGAATGTGCTGCCGGTGGGACCAGTCAGGAGTTTTTGCTGGACTTGTACCTTGTCTGGACCTTGCTCACTTCCCCCTCCTCCTGCTGCCATTCGAGGGGGTGCTGGGGAGCCCTTGTAGCTACTCTGCTTGTAGCACTCCCCTGGTCCCAGCCGTGCACGTGGTGACTGTGACACTGGCATGTGTGAACGTGGCTTTGTCTTCAGAGAGCAGAGCCCACGAGGAGGGCACGGAGCAGTGAGACAGGACCAGCACAGCAGGGCAGGATGTCCTGCTCACCGGGGCTGGGCTCTGCTTTTCCTGCTCTGCCCACAGCCCTGCTGTTGCAGAAGGTGGTGCAAGGGGCCCAAATGGTGGGCAGTGATCCCACGCTTGCTTGTCTGGTGGTGCCAGGCACCTTCTGGGTGGAAGGAGGACACGTTCCTCAAGCCTTGGCCTGCATTTTTTGTGGTTCAAAGGCATATCCCCTCTTTTAGCCAGTTCATCTGGCTGATTCACTCAGTAGTTTGACTCCTGTCTCCCTTGTCTCTGCCTGGACCCACCGTGGACTCTTGATGGCAACGGGAGAAACCTGGCCAGTATTCAAGGGGTTTCTGCAACTTCTGCCCAGCATTGGATGAGTTCCTCACACCGTTCACTCCCTGGTCCCCTGAAACTGGCAGCAGGGTGGCTGCCCAGTGGGAGACCCAACTGCACCTCCCTCCAGCCCCTCCCTGCCTGGCCCAGCCCTGGGATGGAGCAGGAGCGTGGTGCTCTTTATTTTTGCTGCTAGGTCTCTGCTCTGCTCCCCATCCTGGGGCCGCGACTTGCAACCCCATTGCAGACCAGTTGCACCTTAAGCCCTTTAGGGCTTGAATCAGAAATGGGGCAATGTCAGAATTCAGCCAGGAGACGGGATGCAGCAGAGGACCCCCCCAGCTGCCTCCAGATGTCTGTTCCCTGCCTCGAAACCATCCATAATCTCCTTCCCCCCACCATGTAGTGCTTCCCGTCTCCTCCACTCAGTGTTCCTCTGTGGTTCACCCCGTGGCTCACTGAACAAACATCGAGACCACCTTTGGTCTGCGCCTTTAAGACCTCCTGGTGGGTTTCCCCCGCCTTTCGTCAGGGGGAAGTTCTCAGAAACAAGCCCCAAAACACGTGTCACACTTGGGGGCACCTCCTGCTCTCAAAAGGGAGGTCTCTGGGCGTGATGAGACAAGCTAGCACCAAAAGAGGTGGGAACAGGCTTGGTTTGGCAGTCTGAACTGGTGCCAAGAGGCAGCCTGGTGTAAATACTGAACATGACTATTCATTGTGTCCTTACAGCTCTAGAGCTCCATTTGTAAAGCAGCAGAGAAATGCAAACTTGTGTTAATTGATGTAATTTATATTGTCTCTTTAATATATAGAGCCCTGGCATTGATCTCGTGTGACTGTACAGATGAAAAGATGTAATTGGTTTTTAAATGTTTAAGGAAAGAAAAGAAACAAAAAGATGTGTTTACTACTTTGCTCCTTGCTTTGTTTGCTGATGCCCCAGATACTCTGTTTAGGGAGATTTTGAAATAAGGATATCACAGTTTGGAGGTGCTGAGGGGAGCAGCCACTGGACCACAGCACTGGACAGTTTCATTTCCCAATGCACTAATGCTCAGCCAGGCTGATTTGGACTTTCTGTTCCCTTTGTTCTAGAGAAAACAAATTTTCATCTTCCCTAGAAGTTTAAACCCCACCTTTTAAAATACAAAATGTGTCTCTGGGCAAAGAAGAGGTTTATCCCACAGCTAAATGCAGCTGTGCACAGCCTCCCTCTGAGCGCACAGTGCTGCTTGAAAGCTGCCTGAGCTGGCCCAGCCACAGTGTGCCAACAGGTCAATAATTCCCTTGAGAGCTCCCCTTCCTATAAAACAATCACCCCACAGCATGGCACGCTGTGGTTTAGGAAAGTCTGGTTATGGCTTGGCTCATTCCCTCTGTCCAGGTGGGTGCTCCAGTGGTGGCTGATGGTGTGAGGTGGTTGTTGGGGTATCCCTGTTTTAGAAGCAAACAGTGAAGCACTTTATTTTGGTTGTGTTTGACCCAGTTCTGGTTAAAGGTGAAGTGTGGCCAAGAAGGACCCGATACTTGGAAACAAACAAAACAAAAAAAAAAAAAAACATAGGCAAAGGGGGGACATGCTGAAAATGCCTCCCCAGCTCCTCCCTGTGCTGAGACCCACGGGAGTGTCACCGCCTGTAAATACTGTAAATTATTTATTGAGAGAAACACAAGTAAAGTTTGAGGTTTTTTTGACAATAAACGAGTGGGTCTCGCTTTGTTCCCCGTGTGTGTTGTGTGGTGCTGTTCCCCACTCAGGATGAAGTGTTGCCCCATTTCTGCACTCACTCCAAAGCAGCTTTTCTTCTGCCTGAAGGACCCTCTGACAGCTCATTCCTGTCCTGAATCCTACTGAGAATTTCACTCTGGAGTTCAATTTATCTACAGCCAAATGAGAAAATTAAAAAGGGGTGGGGGTGAAAATATAGGTAATAAACCATTAGAGCCTTGCCTCACTGGGAAGGGAGGTGTGCAGCAATGGAGTCCAGGTGGGTACCACCACCCCTCCCTGCTCACCACAGCAGATCGGGGTGTACATCCCAGTAATGGCAATTCCTCCCTTTGTTGGGCAGCTCTCCTGTCCCAGCTGGGTTTGTTGCTGCCCTCTAATGAGGAAAAACAAAATTGCATTTTTTTTCCTGTTAAATTTTCTGGTTTTGAAATCTGACGGGACCCATTGTCCCAGCAGCTGGGGACAGGGAGATGCTGAGGGCAGGTGGGACACCCACAGCAGCTTAGAACACACGTTATTTGGGTGAATCCATGCAGTGATGCCCAGCACCAGAGATGTGATTGACATCTGGCCTTGCCCTCCTTCAAAGCCCAGAGAATCTCATCCTTCAATGAGAGCTTGGGTTTAGCCATATGAAATTACTAAACCTGAAATGGCTTAATCTGAAAATTCATCTACAAAGTGCCCAGAGTGCAGAGGCCAGGGGTTTCCCTCACTGACTGTTCTGCCAAGAGGTCACCAGTGGTGCCCTGCTGTCCAGCCTGGGACAGTGAGCAGGCAGCCCCTGCGTGTCCCAGTGGGACAAAGTGCTGATGTGACCCCCGAGGCACAAGGATGCCCATCCCCATTAAACACACAAGGCAGCAGAGCATCCCCAGGAGGTAAGTGGGGATGTGCAGGGACATCGGTGGTGGCTTTGTGGCACGTGGGAGAGGTTCAAATTGCTCTCCAGACCATGTTCAGGGCTGGTGAGGGGGCACCCCCTGGGGGATCCAGGATCCCACCCCATCCTCTGTGATGGGCAGCAGCTCAAGTGCCACCACCTGTGGCTTGGGGTAAGTTTCCAGCCTTTGGCCACTGTCTTGGGCTCTGAGTACTTGGGGTGAGCCAGGACCAGCTGTGCAGGAGCAGCCACAACTGCAGAGTGATGGTGCTCACTAAAAATGAGCTTTTTGCTTGGCTCCCTCTAGAGGGTCTGCCCCTCTGTAAAGCACAGCCCTGTCTCCTCACTGGGGTGGGTGCAAGGCAGGGCTGGGGGACACACCTGGCAGCATCGGGGTGCTCACCTTACCTGCCTGCTTTAAATCAAAATAAAAACATTTAAAAAGTGTCTGGCCTCAGGTAGATTCACCCGGCACGTAACAGGCAGCCCAGCTCCCTGAGCCCCTGTGCCTCCCTGCAGCTGAGCCCCATGGCCAGC